>NC_134421.1:28505614-28808644 GCF_030867145.1 Opisthocomus hoazin
GTTTTCCTTAATGCTGAGTCTATCGTGTACATACTCATGTATTCACGCTCTTTGATTTAGGGTGCATGGAGTGTGTCATTTGTTTATTGACTTTTGTCAAACCTCTCCCTGCTTCAGGGGGACATAAATAAATATTAATAGATTTTATTCAATAGTTTAAATTTTTTCTTTTACTTGGAACATATAGCATTTTAGGTTTTGTTTTTAGCATTACATCATAACAACTCCATAACAGTGCTTATAAAACATGATACAATCCTACAGTGAGATGTTTGAAAAAACTGTCTTCAGTCTGGAAAACTTTATAGTCAGCCCAATCCATAAATGGGGGGGGAGGTACTGAAGCTAAATTTTAATGCAATAAAGACTTATTTCTTAGAAATTTATGCTTGCTATACAATTTTAAGTTTTCTCATGAACATTCATGAAGCAGATTCTCATCAAGAGGTGTTTTTGTTTTCACAGCCAAGCTCATTTTTGATTTTATTATTGTTGGTAAAGATAAATACAAATATAACAACACTCAGCTGGCCAGAAATAGAGTTGATCCTCTTTAACTGGCCAGCCAGAAAATACAGTTTTGCCATAAAAAATGTTATATAAAAAGCTCCTTCACAATATATTTACAAGAAGAGGGCTTTATTGTGAATGTTGCAAAATCTAGCTAGAAACAAAAAATGGCATCTCTAATGCCCAATTTTGTAAGTAAATGGAAGTGTTTTGGTTGTGAAACTGTAAAAAGTGTTTAAGATAGTGCTGTAAGGTTTCACCAAGCTATAATAACTTTCTCTCTTGAAAACTTAGCTAAATTTGCTCTACTAAGATTTTATGGTTTTAATCTCATAATTTTTAAGGCAGTTTAGCCCAGGGCATTGCCACTGAGTGGAGTTACTTTCCTGGCACATTTTACATTTGTGTATTTTCATTTGTACTTATTAATATACACATGAAAACCACGTCTTTTTATAACTCATTTTTATTGTCTTTTTACCTGCTTTACTAATTGCTTCCTGCTGATAACACAGAAAGAGTCTGAAGAAGGCAGCTGGGCTCAGGTATGACCGTTTCACATGATTTTTTTTTTTAACAGAAAGCTAACAATAATGTAATTAGTGTAATTATCAATACACATAGAGGAGTATAGTATTGTGATGGTATCTCAATGATTGAATTATGATTTACCCATTTTAACATTCTAATGCAAAAAACATACTGTCTTGACAGGTTTGCTAGGTAAAGCACAGAGGTACATATGCTGTAAATATTTTTGTTAAAATAAATTGCTGTTACTATGTGCTACTTAATGTTTCCAGGGGCCTCGACACAGTCCTTTATTTTGCACTCCCAGCCATTAATATGAATTTTTAATGTCCCAGGGATGATGAAAAACTGAAACAGATGCAGCTGCAATTTGAATGGATGCCTGAAACCCACCTCTAAGTGAGGTCATGTGCAGCGGCCTGTGGCTGTGCGGTGACTCACAAGATGGGAAGAGGCTTTTGCATCATAGCAGACAGGGATGCTTGGCAGTGTCCCTGCACCAGGGCATGTACAGTAAGGTCATATACATAGGCATGTTAGGTCACTTCCTTATATTCCTACATCCTATTACAACCATGATTTTCGCTTGGTAAACCCACATTCAGAGAGACAGTCTAAATATTCCCAGCTGGCTACATTTTAGACATATCTTCTTCCTCCCAGCTAAACTAGAAAAAATATTTTCTTCGTTTTTGAGAACAGGCTACTAAAAGATGCCAAGAGTTTGAGATCTAACATTTCTAAAATTACACCAGATATTTTTTAGAACAACTTTTAAATCACACCCGAGTATCAGAAGTATCAGTCTACAAATAGTCTTGTATAATTAGGAACAAAATTTTTCACTTTAGTTAGACTATCAATTACTTACCTTTTTCAACTTCCTTCTCTCTCTATAATGTATGCACACACTTACATAGTCTTACTGTCTTTACTTATGGCATTCCTTTTCTCTTCAAAGTCTCACTATAATGAGAGATGAGGGGACTATATTTCCCCCCACAGAAAATATATCTGGCTTGTACTTTTTTATCCTTTTGTCTATAATGACAGAAGACATTAAAAAACAACCAAAAGGATAGTTAGTCTTGAAAGTGATGCTCAAAGCTGAGCAGGATCCTATTGAGGAGGTGTTGATCTTGCAATTTATCAGTTCTCTCTTCTGTTAAGTTTTAGTGGTACCAAAATAATTCATAATAATGAGACGTAAATCTATCTGGTTTGCATCTTAATTGTGCAACCCATATGAAAAATAGCTCAACACGCATGTGTTTTTTCATATACTTTCTTCCTTGCCCCATTGAAATTTCAGCTGAACAATGAAGTAGCTTAATGACTGCATGCTAGCTTCTAGGAGGAATCTGGTTTGTTCCTACCTGAAAGAATTAATTTATTGAGCTCTGCATATGACACACTTCAGTTTAAGCTTTTCACAGCTGAAAAGACCTCATTTATAGAATGTATTTGGTCATCTGCTCTGAGTTATGCCGAAGGGAGGTCAGGTAAACTTGGCTGACAAACTGAAATTAACTTCTAGTCTCAGAAGGACTACAGGTGTGTAACCGTGAAAGACAGGTCCTATTTAGGAAATCCTAGCCCCAGTTTTATGTAGGATCTGTCTAGCATAAATATTCTAGGAAGTCAGCTGAAGGCAGGTAGGATTCTGAAACAAACACATTTTCATTGTATAATAAGTTTACTGGCATTTAAAACTCAAAATTTAAACTATGGAGGTGATTCTGCCCCTGTACTCCACTCTGGTCACACCTCACCTGGAGTACTGTGTCCAGATCTGGAGCCCTCAGCACAGGAAAGACATGGAACTGTTGGAGCGGGTCCAGAGGAGGCCACAAAGGTGGTCAGAGGGCTGGAACACCTCTGCTATGAGCAAAGGCTGAGAGAGTTGGGGCTGCTCAGCCTGGAGAAGAGAAGGCTGCGGGGAGACCTTATAGCAGCCTGCCAGCACCTGAAGGCACCCACAGGAAAGCTGGAGAGGCACTATTTACAAGGGCATGGAATGACAGGACAAGGGGTAATGGCTTTAAACTGAAAGAGGGTACATTTAGATTAGATAGAAGAATTGTCATTCTTCACTGTGAGGGTGGTGAGGCACTGGAGCAGGGTGCCCAGAGAGGCTGTGGATACCCCCTCCCTGGAAGTGTTCAAGGCCAGGTTGGATGGGTCTTAGAAGCAACCTGGTCTAGTAGAAGGTGTCCCTGTCCATGGCGGGGGGGGGTGGAACTAGATGATCTATAAGGTCCCTTCCAACCCAAACCATTCTATGATTTTATGATTACAAAAAAAATTCTTACATTTTACAAAGATAAAAAACAAGACAAAGCAGGCAAAATGGCTATTAGTAACAAATATCTTGCAGTAGCTTCCACCTCAAAAATCAGTATGATGTAAAACAAGAATGCTTTTCTTTCAGAAAGAATTTCTAAGCTAGGAAGTCTCACTAGAAACAAGCATAGCAGATTTTCTGTCTTCAGTCTGTGGTGCAGCCTTGAACAAACTCAAGAATTTGTTCCCCCTCTCCTTTTTTTCTTCCCTGTAGACCCTGGCTTATGGTGATATGAACCACGAATGGATAGGTAACGAATGGCTCCCCAGTCTGGGTTTACCTCAGTACCGAAGTTATTTCATGGAATGCCTGGTAGATGCGAGGATGTTAGATCACCTGACAAAGAAAGATCTGCGTGTGCACTTAAAAATGGTGGATAGCTTTCATCGGTATGTTTGCATAAAGACTACACCTGTAGAGATGTTTATGTGTCTGACGTAGTGCTCAGTGCTGCACAGAATAAGAATGCTTACATTCTGTTGTTCTGGCTTGGAAAACCACACAGAAAAGTGAGTGATAAGTGTCAGAAATCTGATTTGATGGAGATTCCTTTAGTAATAGCAACCACATTGCAATTGTGTTTCTCAAAACTCAGATAGCACAGAAAAATTTCATAATGAGTGGGGAAACATGAATATATAAATAAAGCCTTGACAACACAGAAAAGAAACAGTAAATAAATTATTGAGTGGTTTAAAGTATCAGAGAATGGTAGACTAAGATTTGAAGCCCTGAGATCTCATAACAATGCAAAAATATTATGTGTAGCACATAAAAGCTGTTAACAGTACAAGCAAAGTGACAGTGGTTCTGGTTATCTAGGGATATAGCCAGAAAGCTAAATTGGAAATATGGAAATAAAGGCATTTAGACTTTAGGGAGAGATGTTTATGTGACAAGAAGTGGATATTTTTAATGTACTGTCTGATTTGTCACTTTTTTGAGGCCTGATCTGACAAAACATCTCACGGCTCGCAAGAGCTGACCTTTTCTGAATACAGTTTTTAATGTTTTGGATTTCTTATGTTAGAACATTTATTCAAACGCACTCATTCCGTTTTTGTCCATTTCATTTATGAAGTCTATGGAGTTTTTTAATGGTTTTGCTCTCCCCTCTGTCCTGAAGATTTGCTACATGGACACCATGAAACACCTCATGTGAAATGCAGGAAATACATCCTACATGTGTTCCCATCTTCAAAATTACCTTTATTAACTTCATAAATGTTTCTCTTTAAATAACAGAACAAGCTTGCAATATGGAATCATGTGTTTAAAGAGGTTGAATTATGATAGAAAAGAACTGGAAAAGCGAAGAGAAATGAGTCAGCATGAAATAAAAGGTGATAGTTCCTGGGAATGAATACTGGAAATGTTTCTTCTTTTGAAGCTTGACACTGCTAACCCCTTGTCATGCCATTTTAGCAAGGCATTTATGCATGTGCTTTAAGTAAAACTATCGTAAGTCCATCTGTCTTCAGAACACAAAATGTTTCCTTAAATTAGGCACAGTTAAGTACTTTGCTAAGTTGGGGCTGTAATTCTGAATGGTGGTTTCATATATACGTTTTGCTAAATTGGATTTTTGGTACAGACCTTATTCGAGCCTCTTTCAGTCTCAGAAGCAGAAGGCCAAATAGCCTGCAGCTCAGTGGGATGTGCTGGTGACAACACTGGGAAATGGGAGCACTCAGGAACCTAATACTGTGCTCCTGCTTTTGAAAACCTCTGTCTTTGATTTGTTACTTCAAAATATGTATCATAGAAAACGCTGTTTGGAGGGGTGGCCACTGAGGCAGTGGGTTGGTATGTAAGAATAGTTCCTGACAGAATTAGCCTATTAGAAGATTTAACAGCTGATTTTAAAATATTTTTCTGTGTAAAGCTCTCTAGAGCAGTTGCAGGCTCTGCGTGGTTCCTTTTACATATAAAAATTATGGTTGTTGGGGTTTTTCTCCATTATCAGAAGTGAATCCTTTGATTCCTTTAAGCATTTCCAACTCTAGCAAATACAGCAGTTAACACTTCTCAAGGCCAGTGCTGATTGGAAGAGCTAAAAAAAAAAATGGGGAATTAGAAGAGGGAATGGCTACAAAGAAAGTGTGCATTTGCTCAGGGCAGATGAGGGCATGCACTAATACAAAGGCTTCGACTGGGATGTGGAGGCATCAGTCAGCCTGAGTGGGTACAGCTGGAGACTGACACGGGTGAATTGGGTATTAGTCTCAAACTCTGGTGTTCAGTGCTAGTTACCATTAGGAGAAGGGTAGTAACTCACAGCCTCCTTCACCCTGTCACCCGTCGGTCAGGTAGACATGGTCCCAGGTAGGATTTGGTCTCAGTGATCCTGAGCTGCCACACGGTGTTTCAGCCAATCCTGACCCAAAAGTCTGGGGTTCTCTTGGTCAGGCTATGGAGAACACCTGCTCCTAGAACAGCTACATTAGCTGGACTTCTAAGGGTTCAGGAAAAAGCCTCATCACTTAGTAACAAAAAATCTCAGTATTAGGTTTCCCACTCACAAGTATAAAGATCAGTTTAAGCAACTTCCTTTTAATCTTACGAGCAGGGTAGGATGCTTTTTTAATAATAGCCAAATCCTCAAAAATGGTTTCCTAGCTCGTTTTGTTGCCTTAGCTTTATAATTGGCATGGACCTTAGCAGCTCAACCAGCTTTCTGAACTAAAAATAGTTTTAGTCTCTAAAAGTGTGAACTCATCTGCTTTGTGGCATGTTATAAAATGGTAGGTGCTGACCTGTCTCACGAAATGTTTAATACAGAACTCTCAAGTGAAGCCTGGAGGAATGGAGATTTCTCCCATGTCCTTGCAGTGTTAAACTGTAGAATCTTGCCTAATTGGAAAGGGTATCTATAGGAGGTGGGAGAAATTGCATTCTGCAGATGCCAGGAATTGCAATCTGGAGATGCCCTCTGAAGGTACCTTTCTGCTCTGGAAACATAATTAGAAAAAACATGTAACTTGAAGATAGCTAAAATCCCACAGTTGCTCCCCAAACTCGGGTTTTGAACAGGAGACATTAAAGTTATATGAACAGTTTGCTGGCATTTCTCATTTAAGAAATAAAGCAGTATGACATCCACAGTGCATGCACAGCTACACGCATGCACCTGTACAGCTTGGAAGTTACCAGGTACCAGGAGACTGAATGAGTGTTGTGTCCTTACAGATGTGCTGGTTTGGAGCAATGATCGAGTCATACGCTGGATACAAGCTATTGGCCTCCGAGAATATGCAAATAATATTCTAGAAAGTGGTGTGCATGGTTCACTTATAGCACTGGATGAAAACTTTGATTACAGCAGTTTAGCTTTATTATTACAGATTCCAACACAAAACACCCAGGCAAGTTTGCTCATGCTACTTCTGGTTAATCTGTACCCATTATTGCCTTTTTTTCATCTTCAACCATTTTAATTTTTTTACTTTGGTATCTCTAGGCACGGCAGATCCTTGAGAGAGAATACAACAACCTTTTAGCGCTAGGAACTGAAAGACGACTTGAGGAAGTAATTAATTTTATTTTCAGTATTTATAAAATATCACAGTAAAATATAAAAATTAAATTGAATGCATGAAGACACGTTAATTTGCACTTTGTTAAAAAGAGTCAGGTACAGCTATAAACAAAATTTAGGAAATGCCAATTTTGGATGCTGAATTTTGCACTGCACTCTTACCTTAAGATGAACATTTTCCATAGAGGAAACATGCAGAAAGGAGTGGAAGTTTCACTGGCCAGAGCATGTGGTGGGGGATGCACGTACAACCTATTCTTTAGGACACTTCAACCCTTCCTTTAAAAAAAAAAAAAAAAGGAAGAAAAGTGGATTTTTCTTTTCTTTGTTTGGTTTTGTTTATTCAAAGATAATCAATATATAAGAGAGTGGGATTTGGTGCAGTTATCTAGGATGGGGAATCTCAAAGCCGCTTGTGGAAAATATTCATCTTCAGGTAAGAGTCCAGTGCAAAAATGTTCACGTCTTGGACTTCTGCATGTGAGGAGGAATAAAACTTACAAGGACTTGCTGAAAATGTGAGATGCCTATGAATTCTGTGCATGCACATGAGTGTTTAGTTGTTTATTAGCACTTTGTGTAAGCCTCCTAAATGCAGTAACAAACCACTGCATTTTCTATCACTGTATTTGGAAGAGATCTGACTTTTAAGAAACATCTGCCGTAGCTGATTTTATAACCTCTGCTATATTGAGCCAGAGATTTAAGAAAAGTTTTCCACCCTACTTTTTAATATTTCTAAAGCATTTACTTCTACAAGTGTCTCGAACGCATTGCAGTTACTGGATGCAGTGCAACAGAGCAGGGTAGTTGTTCTGGAGTGCATTTGACAGTGGGAGAGGCAGCAGACAGCAAGATAATTCATCAAAAAATTTCATTTTGCTTTATCAAATACAACTCTGTGTGTTGACAGAGCGATGACAAGAACTTCAGACGTGGCCCCTCCTGGCGACGACAGTTCCCTCCGCGCGAGGTTCACGGGATCAGCATGATGCCGGGCTCCTCGGAAACGCTGCCAGCTGGGTTCAGATTAACCACGACATCAGGGCAGTCGCGGAAGATGGCGACGGATGGTATGCAGTCATTTCTGCACTTACTGTTGAAAAGCCAGAGGCGTATTCTAGCATGCTAAATTGACTTTTAGTGCATGTCTGTCTTGCACCAGAATGGCTGCGTTCATGTAACTAGGATAAATGGAATCTGGGAGAGTTGAATTAGGGAATGGAAAGGCACCGACTTCACATACTACTGATTTTTTTCAAGTTTGCTTCAGACTGTCAGTGTTTGTTTATTCAAAAAAAAAAAAAAAGCTATCTAGCCGTCCTAGATCTGCAAAGGAAACACTCAGAGAGGAATTAATTTACTGACTTTCATCTAAGTTTGCCCATAGTATCTGAGCAAATTTTTCAGCTCATTAGCCTCTCTAGCAGATGGAGTGTTTAAGAGAATAAACTGAGAAAGGGCTATCACCTTTATTTTCCTATTTGACTTTCAAACTAACTAGCTTAGCCTTGACCATCAAATAACTCAAGTCACTAACAATTAATAGCAATCAGACAGGTAGTCTAGTGAGCAAATACTGAATTTTGGGTACTAATTGAGTTCCTGTATACCAGTCTTAATTTTCTCTGGAAATCTTTTAATTTCCAAAAGATGCACTAACTCAGCAATGACTGGAAAAGTAACAAGCAGATCATAATTTAAAAAAAAGCAAAAATTAAAAATCATTGTAAGACTGCAGGGAGAAGGGACAAATCCCATTGCAGCTATTCCTTCAGGTATACGCATGATAAAGCCATGTATACCCACCTGAAGTTCTCAGAAGTACCAGTACACAGATTGGCCCATTACGATACTGCTGTTTATTTCCTCATCAGAGAATTTAGGTCTATGGATAGACTTGTCTTAAAGTAATTTAATACATTCTGTAACTCTTGAATGAACTTGGTATGACAATATTGCCATCTAAATTCCATTAAAGCCATCTAAACTCCATTAAAGTTTCTCACCTTTACAGACAATACTTTATAGTTGCAGTTACATGTGGAATAATTTATTGATTGCATCACTGAACTCCATTGACTCCATTGCTCATGTGCACGCTTTGCTTTTAATCCTGCACTTTCTGGCAATGATGAAGCTGTAAGACAAGAATCCATTCCAAGGCAAATTCCGTGTAAAAATAAAGCTACTAGCTCCCCAGGCACTTCCACGGCCCACATTACTGTAGCAGCTAAGAACCTTACAAACATTCATTGATTCCGTCTTTTAGCCACGCTATGATGTAGAAGATATTATTGCCATTTTACAGATGGGGAACTAAGACACAAGGGATATTTAGTGATTTACTTGAGGTCTTCCAGATAGTTTATTATTGAGCTGGATACTGAACTCAGTAGACTTAAAAGCTTTGAAGACCTACATCTTCATCCAGGATTGGGCTTCCTATCTCCCACTGCTAAGACCACTATAGTATTTACACAAGCATGATAGGTACAGTATTAAGACTTCCAACAAAATAAAGACAAAATTGAGTTTTAAAGTGTGTTCGCTTAGGACAGGTTTCAGCAGTACACCAGATATGAAGAAACTCTGAGTTCTGAACTAGACCATGCCCAGATCATGTCATAGAGAGCCACAGAGCAATTTAATAGCCAGCCTTCCAGCGGGAAACAGACTGATTTATTTTATTCATGATTCTAAAGAGGTTCTGGTTTGTTTCTTTTTTTTTTTTTCGCAATTTGCAGTTGCTTCATCACGACTGCAGAGGTTAGACAGCTCAACAGTTCGCACATACTCATGCTGACAAGGCCTAGCAAAGAAGCCAGCACTGAATTGTTGTGAGTATTCATAAGGGACCATCATGAAAGCTCTTTATAACTGTACACTACACCCAATATTCCTTGGCATTATTCAAGCAAGAGCCAGCATGGAGCAGAGGACCTAACTCAGACTCACTAGGGTGGTCATTCGATTGTGACAACAGTCTCAGGCTCAGTCCAGGAGATGCTACGCTATTCTTTCCACCTCAAACAGCAGGTTCCTTCTGTTGAAACCACTTCAGCAGATAAGACAAAAGTTTTCAGAGAACTCTGTTCAGATGACAGTTCACCAACCTTAATGTATTTTGTACACTCTCAAAATTAAAGCTAGAACTGGGGAGACAGCAGTAGGCACAGGGAGTGAATTTACTTTATAAGAACTTGAAGTAGTTCTACCAGGATCTGGGAGGAGGGGGAAGCTAGTAAAGCAGAAGATATTTGCTTTTTTTTTGTTTGTTTTAAATGGTGATGTCAGTGTTTTTCCTATATGCTCTATTTAGAACCTCAGGTAGCTGCATAAAGCTAGAACAAAACTTTCCCTATACAGAAAATCTTCTGAAGTTATCCGTTACGGAGATTCTTGCACTTCTCATATCACTCAGGATTGACAA
Source organism: Opisthocomus hoazin (assembly GCF_030867145.1). NCBI lineage: Eukaryota > Metazoa > Chordata > Aves > Opisthocomiformes > Opisthocomidae > Opisthocomus > Opisthocomus hoazin. Next base: position 28,515,971 of record NC_134421.1, read on the forward strand.
GTGGCAAAGAAAGGACATTCTGAGCTGGATGCAACTTTGGATCAAATCTAGTACTGGAAATCATGTTGCATTTCTCACCACTTATCTTTTGAATATGGCTATGAATCTCACAGACTCACTCTTCCAAAGTTCTGTGGAAATACACTGTTTTCTGCTACATCCCAAGTTTTGCAAAAATATTAACATGATGAGCGCTTTCATCAATATGGCACCATTTCATGCTAATATTTTCTCAGTAAAACAGTTGTCTTTTCCATTTAGTTACTCAGGGGATTGTGGGGGAGATGGAAAGAATATTTGGACAGCACCAAAACCTCACCAGGCATTAAACATGCTTTGATAGCTGTTACATATCGTAGGCAAGACATGCCAGGATCTGCAATGAAGTCCTGGTTTTAGATTCCCAAGACTGGGAGAGGCTTGGGGCCATCGAGAGTTTACTAATTCTGGGCATGTTCAAAAAGTGCTGTAGAACAGCAGATGTTACAAGTGGAAAATGTAGATTGCTCAGGATCCTACTGATGACATGAGCCTTACTTCATAGATCTTCAGCAGACTGCAAGAGTATAAAATCTTGCTCTAGTCAAAAAGGGAACCTTTCATGCCACCACTGAAAAGTAAGCACAGGAGATTTTCTTTTATTTCTAAAATATGTAAGTTTAGCAGCTGGTCCTACAAAGATGATGATGAAGCACATACACTATATAAAACTTTTTGTGTGTACGTATGTATAGGTTAGGGCTTGGTGTTATGTCAGTAAAGCCAGTGACAATGCTCTTACTGGGTTCAATGGAGGTAGAAACTGATAGCAGAGGTGCTTATCTTTTCTCCTATATGCTTCAGAACTGCGACGTTGAAAGCGATAAAGTACAGCCAAGAAATTGAGTTCAAACACCAAGCAGTCTATTAGGCCAGTAGTAATGGGCCAGGCACATGACACAATATTTTCCAATAGATTTGAAGAGTGCAACAAGGGCAGACACTGAAAATTGGTATGTTAACAAAAATTAACTTAAGATTAACCAAACTGTTTATTCCCATTGTATTCAAAAATTGTCTAAAAGCTACTCATCCACAAATAGAAGTAAAGTTGCAAACTTTGCTGGCACTATATGTATATGAGTGATGCATTCTGAGCAAAAAGATGTTTATACAAAGTTATACAAGCTGTGCAAGTTAACTTCAATTTCCATAGAAGTAGTAGCAGTGTTTCAAGTATCAGTAATACAAATCACGTGGATACTTGCTGCTTGTCCACTCTTTTGCCAATTACATTCTAATCTTAAATGCTTGGGCGCTCTATAAGAATATGAAATGTAGATCTAAATTGTAAAGGCTAATATATGAGGATGACTGATACTAATATACGACTATTTGTTTTTACTTACCATGCAGTCCTTTTAGAGAAGCAACAAGGTGGTGTGAACTAGAACTTTCATATACGCAGTGTTCATAAGTGCAAGTTCAAAATGTTGTGCAGGTTAGAAACCAAAGAGCAAGTTAAAATAATTTTGGATTTCAGTAATTATATAAAAAATTATGCAGGGAAAAGATTTCCTTCATTTTCCTTCATCAGGCCTTACAACTTAAACAAATGACCTGAGAGGTAGTGGAGGCCCCATCCCTGGAAACACTCAAGCCCAGGCTGGACGGGGCTCTGAGCAGCCTGGGCTGGTTGAAGATGTCCCTGCTTATTCCAGGGGAGTTGGGCTAGATGACCTCTGAAGGTCCCTTCCAATCCAAAGCATTCTGTGATTCTATGATTCATGAGTCTCAGGGATGAGTGGAATAAAAACAAAATTTTGTGATCACAGTTCTCAAGTAACAGTTTTTTCATGGACGGAACTGACTGATACTTGGACAAAAGGGAAGCTTACGCATTACATCATGCCTCTGGAAATTTTCCAGATCAGGTCAGACAGAGACCCAGGCTTGTAACACCTTGCCTAGAATACACCCGTAGTTGTGTTACTCTGGTGACTAAAATATCTGAAAGCATAGAGTCAGGGACTGGCTCCAGCCGAGCAGCAGAGGGGATGGACAGCTGGGTGAGCTATCACACAACAACAAGTAACAGTAACAGTATAAGAGAATTTTTTTAATACTGAAGGGGAATGCGCATCTGAAGAGCAGCCTGAAAAGAGAGCTGCAGAGGGGTTGCATGTGTAACAAATGAGACGGCCTGTGATCACAGCAGGCTGCAGGTCCTTGTGTTCTGCTACTCACCCTCCTTACACAGAACGTCAAAGCCTCGTATTTCAAAATAGTTTATGCCAACAATACCAATTAGGTACAACCTTACAGTGTCTTACAGTGTTTCTTCACAACATTTGGCTTCAATTCGTATGCTTTCAAGTTGCATTTCAGGTATTTTTTTAAGCATTTGTTGAAAGCACCATGATAAGCTGCCAGAAGCCATGAACTGGCATTCTCCAAACAGGAACATGTGCGTGTTCAGCGCAGCCCAGTTTTAGCACACTCTCAAGATCAGAAATTTAAGAACGTTTAAGACTGCTGGTATCTGGCCATTTAATCTCTCGAAGAAGTTTACCCCAGAGCACGTGGGACGGGTCAGGCTTTCCGCTGCGGTGGCTGCGTGCTGCCCAGCTGAGCACTGGCAATGCTGTTACACAGCCAGCGGATCTGGCAGTCATGCTGCCCGAGCAATCCCAGCGCTGTTCTCTCATGAAATACCTGTCACCACCACATCAGAAGGCGCAGCCAGGGCAGTTTATTGCCACAGGCTGGGGCAATAAGACATCCTAGTTTGACTTTTATTCTAATGAAACCTCATAGGTAATTTGGCAAAATCAATGATGTACTTTTATCAATGAGGGGTTCCAAAGATGATTTGTGAAGACAGATGGATAAGAGTTCCCAAAAGATGTGAATGATAATCTGGAAACAGCTGATCCATAGCAAAGAAATCATCAGGGTGAAAAAGGGAAATGCTGTCAAGCTGCAATGACCAAGGAGAACCACAGTGTACATCAACAAGGTCTAGACACTTCAAATGTGTGTTCAGCCTTGTGCCAAACAGGCAAAGGTCTCCAGATGCAGGAAACTAACCCCAGTGCTGAACCTAAACAGCAGGAAAAAACCTGTAAAATGAACGTAAGCAGGAGACTGTTTTGATCTAGGAAAAAAATCAGTATACATTAGTAAAAGATTGAAATGCATTATTAATAGATTTATGTTGCAGATCTAAAATTAAACAAGAAATGCACCTCAGATACTCAAACCCCATGTTTTAGTAAAACGTGTAATAACTTACTTAGTGCTATAATATTTTCTGGGGTCACTGCATCCTAGACCAAGTCAGAATCAAAGAATCTTGCTAATTACTGTTTGTTTATTTTTTCCCTTAGATGTCACCTCTTTCTTCTACTTTACCTGAAGTGCACTACCACTACTTAGGAAAAAGAGCATTAAAACTCTCTGCAAGAACAGGGTAATAGGGAAGAGAACACATAAGGTTTATCAAACAAACAGATATGATGTTCCTTTCATGTATTGGTTAGTTTAAAACAAGACTAAAAAAATACCTAAATTACTATTAAAAAAAAGAAAACCAAAACAACCTCCCCCTTTCCTCTCAGCATCTCTGTCGTCAGAAATTTGGCAGTAGTGCACATCCAAAGCTTTTATCAAATGAAGCCACTCATTTTTACATTGTTCCATCTGTTTTATTGTAAAATACTAGACATTTACGTACTTAGCGTGTATGTATTTCTTTTAAAATGTGTAAGTCTTATGTAAATGGATATAAATATGATTTTTTTAAAAATAAAATCTATGGTACATGGGGTCTCAGTGCAAACATTTGACAATACAGTGTCAATAATACTGTTTGTATCTTTCCATTCCACCATTTTTACAGTTTTTGGATTGTAACAGTCAAATGAATATGTTTAGCAGAGTTAGAAGCTTCAACATGTTTCTATTGAGAAAAAATCTGTCAATATTTCAAGCTGAACACCTGCCTCTGATGATGTATAATGGAACAACACAACCTGGAACTGGAGCCAAAATGGACCTCTAAGGACAAAATGGAAATGTCAGATATCTATAGAGAAGCACCATGATGGCTCACCTCTTAACAAATAAACCCAGAAGAACTGTTTACAAAAAAAAAAGTAATTTAATAAAACATGATTTATATAAAAAACCAAAAACTTTCTTCTATGTTACCTGTGGACCAAGAAGAATCTTGCTTTACCAAGAGCCACCTTTTCGTTCCAGGATCTTCAGACACCAGCTAGCATTGGAAAATTAAATCTAATATTTGCATAGAATCAGATTCTCGTTTCCAGATATGCTCAACAAAGCAAATGAAAGAAAAGAGAAGCCAAACTCCACCATTTCTTCATTCTAACAGGGCGTTAGACAGGCTCCTGTCTAACGTTATGCTTTTAGCCAAGATGGCCTTGCTGAGACTTCACAGAAGTCAGTTTTATCAGAGGAAATAACTGAAAGACAGAGTGATTAATATATAGTGTATAAAAGTTTAGAAGAGCAACTATTACCTGCTGTGGCTTTATTTGGTGGTGTTATTGTTGTTTATTCTTTGTTTAAATGGGAAGTTTCAAAGTAAGACCTACTTAATAGTCATTTACCTATTTGCTATTTTTCTGCTGCTTGATCTTAGCTCAAGACCTGTCTTTTAGTTATTTCTTTTGCCAGTTTGATCTGCAATGTTTGCACGTACATAAACATTTGTTTTGTCTATTTTCATTTGGCAAACTTCAATCAGATGGTGAAAGGTTTTTCTCCCCCAATGTCAATAAAAAAGAATTCAGTGCTATTTGTGTTTATAAGTCTGTTAAGCCCGTTTTGCCACCCACAGGTAGGAGTTACCACGGATTTACTGGTGAGCATCTGCCACGAGAGGGAGCGCCGAACTTGCTGTTGGGTGCGAGAGGCTGGCTTGAGCGGGCACAGCCCTGCACAGGCACCGCTCCTTGACACACAGTCCCCTGGGCCTCACCGTCCTGCCCTGTCCTCCCTGCGGTTGGCCCTTCTTCTCCGCCCCCTTTGTCCCCAGACAACATGATGTTGCTCGGGCATCGCCCCCTCAGCCGCCTTTTGGATTATTTTAGTCCAGAATGGGATGAAGTAAAGCAATGCCAACACCCTTCTCCGTGGTTGCAGTTTCATTTGAATGCGCGTCCCCCTCACCAACGCTCGCTCCCATTTTACAGAATTTCTTTTCAGCCCGCGTCACCACAGCTCATATTCAGGGGGCAGAGGGAATGAGGTGTGTGGGGAAAAGAATGAGCAAGACCTCGCAACCAAAGCTGCAGGTACCCTGCCCTAGCAGTACAGCATCTCCAAATTATTTATTTCTACAGTGGAAGAAAACAGACTGAAAGAAATAAAAATATATTTTTCAAAAAGTATTAGCATGACTTTAATTTTGACCTAAGGCCAAGGAGATTTTAAAATCTCCTAGTACCTGCCTGTCTCCCCCATACGAGCCAAAGCTCTCCTCTCATCAGCTAGAAATTGTGGCTATGCTGAATGTCGTCTAGTTGGCTCCGACCCTTTCAGTACACTGGGAATAACTGTTATATCAGCCTCTCCAAGGAGGTTTCAATAACTCCCTGGCCATTCAAATCTACCCACATGCTTCTCTCTAAAAATTAAGAAAATCAGTGCTCTCCTATCGCTTGTTAAATGGGCTTGTTATTCCTCGATGGTACAAGCAGGTTGCTGGGCAGCACCAGAGCCGTGCACAAGAACGATTGCTCCTTCTCCCTTTCTCCAGCTCGGCACTAAGCTAAAGCTGTAGAGAAAGCATTCTGCAATCACAGTTCCTCAGCAAAAGGCTCCTCTGGAAAACAAAAGCAATGCCCGTGAAACAACTATTTTTTCCGTACTGTACTGCCGCAATAAGGTGGCTTTCTCTGTCTGGGTTTTCTGAATGCTGATGAATGAGACATTTGGCATTTCTGGAATCCTCCACAGTACCAGGGCAGTAGCAGAGTGAGTACACCTGACCACTCTGCCCCTCTCTTTCATCCCAGTCTTGGTCTTTAATGATTCCCACCAAAACAAAAAATAAATAAACAAATACTCAGGCTTCATCAGAAAGCAGAAGTAAGTTATTACAAACTTTATTTGCCATGGAGACACTTTTAAGAATGCTAACTATTCAAGCTCTCACAAAGAGTTCAGATGACAGATAATTGTTTCTTGTCAATATTACTATAAGCAAACAGCCCCTCCAAAAGGTAAGTGCCTAAATGTCCATTACTAATGTTTTGGGGGGTTGGTTTTTGTTTTGTTTTTTTTTTTAAAAAAGTCTGATATTAATTCTCTCCCCAAACTAGGAAACAGGTTACCTTTCCTTACAAATGGAGAAACTGGTGTAGGAACATGAGATGTCATTGGGAAAACTACAGAAGATCTGGGAAATTATTTCTCCTTTCCTACTTCCTATTGCAGTATCTTTACTAGGGGGCTTGTGCTCTCACTAATTAGTTCCCCTCCCCTGTTTCTGCAATTAAAACATGATGGCTGCAACTGGGATAACTACACCGAACATACACAACTTCATGTCTCAGATTTCATTGTACGAAAAAGTAATGGCCATGCACCCCATGAACGTGCCACACTTTCCCTGCTATAAGACCCTTACAGTTTCTCACCGATTTGAAAAACCCATCAGTTACAACTCCCAAGACCTCCCTCTCACCCTGTAGCTGTTCAGCAAAGGTTGCTAAGTTGCAGCATTGTGAAACTGAAAAATACTCATCAGTCTCAGCAATGCACTCCATTATTTGGCATGGGCCTCCTATTAAAGCCTTGCTACTTGAATAATCCAACCAGAAGAAAATAGTACCTTCAACTAACTGCAACTTATGTAAGTATTTCAAAGTTACCAGGACATCTCGCAGAAGCAAAATGACTCCCACATACAAATCACTAGCCTGTATAGTTAACATATCTACCATAAAGCATCACTAGCCTTTACCCAGTCTTTAGATGCTTTCACTCCCTGTTCAGACTAAGATTTTCAACTAAATCAAACAGCTAAGGGCAGCTACTTTATCATGCAATTCTTTAGCAAAAAAACAAGTACACTTGAAACTAGGCTGTTGTATTATATGACTGTATGACCTACAGACCTATGTATACCTATGCATGCAGTCCCTAGCGAAAATACACGTGTACTTGTTACTTATTTCCTATGGCACTGGTAGAGCTCATTGGCTCTACAAAAAGGTCACAGCCACAAGCCAGCATTGAGGTATGGCTCATGTTAATTAGCACCTATCTACCACCTTTTAGCTCCTACATCAATCTGCTGGTTTATTGTATCACTCAGCAGGGCTATCATCCCTACTTCTCACCCAATAGGGGGTTAACAGTATTTCCAGGCTCTTTTGAGGACATACTGCCACAGCAAAATACGTCTAGACTTAAATTCTACCTTAGCTTAGCCTAAGTATGGAATCTCTCTTTTATACCACCATCATCTGAAATTGCGTATTGCTTACCGCTTCTTCCTCTGGAAAGCAGTGCTGAGTTTGAGTAACTTCTCTGCTTTCAAACTTTTCTGTAAACACGTATTTTTAAGAGGAATTTTACATTTATTGTTCAGTTAAAACCCTGTAGCTTAAGAAGTATTGCATTTGCAGACTGTATCCTCCACCCCCTGGTTTGCTAAGAACCCTGTAAGTGTTTTGAAACAGCCTATAAAGTCAAGAATGAGCTGCCCAGTATCTGTATTTGCTAAATTTCTGTTACATATATCTCAGCGAGCCTGAAACATCTAATTATGTCAGCAAAAGAACATTCTGCTTATCCTTATCATAAGTGATACAAACCACAACAACAAATTTACCAGAAAATGCAAACACTAAATGCTTGCTTCTGTTTAAAATATGTATTTTTATTGAATATTACTATTGATAAATCAAGATTTTCACAGATTTCAAAGCCAGAAATTGTCTACCATTCCACAAAAAAGACACTTCAGAAAGTTATTGAGTAAAAAAAATTAGAGAAATCTAATTTATGGCAGAAAGGCTTATGAAAAAGAAAATAGTGGCATCAAGAAAACTAATTTAAAACTTTTTAAAATTTATAAAAATTTAAAAGTCATAAAGGCTCGTAATTTACAATTTATGCCTACAATAATTTTCACATTAGAATTCCTACTTATTACTCTCCTCAGTTCATGACTTACCTTTTGTAAACTGTTACAAAAGTTACTGGTGACATCATGCAGTAATGGATTGAAATGTAAGGCTACATGACATCAGATGAGATAATCCAGTCACTCCTTCACTTTAAGGCTATATAAATGTATAAATTCTATTTGCAAGACTGAGCAATGTTAATATCCACCATATAACGACAACATCCAGAGACTTTAGTATGCTTCATTGTCTGTGACGATATGGTAAAGAACACAGTAACATTTCTGAAATAAAAAATTTAGTCTCAAATCATTGCTATTTTTTAAAACATGGTATTTCCTAACATAAAGTCTCTTCGCATACTTCAGTAACTGACACGTTTGTTACCAATCTATTATCCCATTTAATTTTTCTTTAGTGCTTCTTCAATGTGTTTAAACACGCTAGCATCTTCAATGGTGGGTGTTATCTGAAAAGGAAGAATATACAGAAGCATGTGATAGTAGATTGCTGTTCTTCAACAATAAGACAGAAAATCATTCAGAAAATCTTCTAAATCTACCTTGCAAAAGCAATCAAGAAAAAAGTATCTGGAAAGCTCTGGAACAGGAAAATCTTCTGGGTAAGACACAGTAGAAATAAAATATAACGTACTACCTGATGTCATGGACCAGTTGCAGAATGGTCTAGAGAATTGAAACCATGACGTTTTGTCTTTGGATGTGCATGTGTGCCTAATTCATTAAAGCATACATCCCCAACTTACCTTATATGGCTTTCCACTGACAAGTGCAGAAAGAGCTGAGCGTGGTATCTTGCCAGAGCGTGTTTTTGGTAGCTGCTTCACAAACACCCCCTTCTGGAAAGCTGCCACTGGACCAATGTTACTTCTAACTCGCTCAACAATCTCTTTCAAAATCGTCTTCTCTTCTGTCTTTATACCTAGTGAAGAAGTTCGTATCCTTTAGCCTTTTCGGGACTTTTGCAAGTCTTAGTAACATCAGTAGCAGCGCGTGCTCACCTTCTCTCAGCACACACAGCGCAAATGGAACGTGTCCTTTTAAAGCATCCTCCTGGCCCACAACAGCACAGTCTGCCACAGCGTGATGGAAGAGAACACACTGAGGGACAGAAAACAAAACTTAACTGAACTCGTAATAACTGAACATTTCAGTGAAAAAAATCCATAGGCATGGACATAAAAAACAGACTGACTTACATTTTGACAGCAAGAAGTATGTAGGCAGTACACCTCAGGATTCCAGTTACACATTGCACATGCACACTTTCATACCCACTTATATGCAGTTTTCATGCAGACTTAAGAAATAAAAACTACGGCAGCACAACATACAAATAGAGAACAAAGCAAATGTGATTTCCTTACAGTTTAGGGAGAGTACCACAGCTTGGTTTTTATTAGTGAGATCTTTGCTGGAACAATTAACATCAGACTAACATTACAAATAACATGGAGTTAAGTGCATGGAGTAAGGACCAAAACTGCAGAAGCACTCCTGCTACAGGGCTGTAAAGTCCTATTGGTTCATTCTCTCTGGCTCCTTCTATCTTTTCCATTCCCTGCTGCACAAAGGCATGGTTTCAACAAAAGCCAAAGAGAGGCCCAACCTCAGCCTTCAGCCAGCCTAGTTCAGCTCACCCCCTTGGAAACATTAGGTCTCAGCCTCCTTAGAAAAAAAAAAGGGAATTAAGGAATTAAACCGGAGTCCCCTCCTATGCCACGTTTGCACAGTTATACAAGTGGTGGACAGTAGCTCCAATACATCAAACTCTTTCAGGAAAAAAGTCAGAGAGTCTCTTTTCCTTCCAATCAGCAAACTGAGGTTCTCATCTCCTGCAAAAAAGCCACCAAGATGTCTTGGTACATACTGAGAAGTGTGTCACTAAGTCTGGGACAAAGCTGGACTTAAGATACCGGCAGTTGTGAACCCTCTTCCAAAGCAACTGGCTCTTTTCATGCAGTGACCAGCATCCCTTGGGGCATCTTGCTGTCAACAGTGCCTTCAACATATCCTCTGTCCTCAGCCACAAAGAGGACCTAACATAACCCTACGCAAAGGCCAACAGCGGTCACATCATGTGACTGTGTGTAGTAATTTACTTACGCATACAAGGTCTATACATTTGCCAATAACAGCTTTCACATACCGTGTTGTCAAAATCAAAGGCAGCAGGATGTCTGAAAGGAAGAGTAACTAAAAGAAGTCTTAAGAACAAAGGTGTTTTGGTGGGGTTTTTTTGTAAGCAGGAACACCACATTTGCATTGGCTACTCATGCAATGGCACGAGCATGACGAAGAAGACAGGAAAGGTACAGAGAAGACAGGAGAAATAAACGCAAAGGAAGGCAAAGCTGAATCACTGCTGTTCCAGTTAACAAAAGGGAGGGTCTTGTGTGACCTGGTTGTGAAAATGATGGTGGAAGGAGCAATTCAAAGATCTCCCCATAACCCATCCTAAATGCAGATTTTGCCATCCTTAAGATTTATAGTCAAATTAGGAAGGAGAAACTGGTTCTCCATGCCATGGTCACTACAACACACGCCAAGTAGTTTTTAGCAAAACAAATCCGCACAAAGTGTTTCTTGCATACTTTGTCTGACAGAAGCTATACTCACTTCACAAACTATGATCCTAGAAATGTCCCACGCTACGAAAAAGCAAACGGGAAATACTTAGCTTAATATTAGAAGCATGCTCTACCAAAGTACGAAAGCACGACCATTTACGCACATCTTTTGAAACTTTACATTTTTCACAGTAATGAAATGAGACGTGCACAAGATGTATCCAGAAGGGCAAGTGCAGCAGCCTGGAGCTAGTTCTGGATGGGCTCAAGCCAGAACCAGAGGGCAGAAGAGCCTGCTGTAGAAATGCTGAAGCTAAATATACACAAGTACATTTGAATTCACATATAATCTACTTTGTCCAGAAGTCATTGTATCAAAACTGAAAAATTGTAAAGCAATTAATCTTACGTAAATCCAAATCTCCATGGTATTTCAATGCATCACAGATACCTATGAGCTTCAGCCGCTTCTAGTCCAGAGCCTCAATAATGCCTTCCACTTCCTGCTATAAATACCCATTCGTTCCTCCTCTGACTTTTTGACCCTGAGCACAGCAACTTGATTGCCACAGAATAAAAAAAAAGAAAAAGAAGAAAATGCAGTGAATTATGGAAAAGCAGACTAGTAAGGTCTACAACAAGAGGAACTATGCTTTCCACAGAAACAAAGGTAAAAGGCCTACAGTAATCCGACATCACCATCAATACCATAATTTCCTATCAGGCATCAACAGGACCCCTACGGTGGAGATTTAAGTGTTCCCAGCTTGTTTTGTAGTAGCTTGTTTGTGTCATTCCGGTCTGTCACTTCTTCATAAAAGTCTTATGTTAAGCTGTAATGTTTTCCTTCACTAATCCACGCAAAATCCTATCAACACGCCTTTGACTTTGGGACAGCTAATTTCAAATGATTTAAAGTGTAAATACTAATCTAAAAATTAGTGAACTTTGTAAAACAGCTGAAAAGAAGAACAGAATCAGCATTAGACATTTAAAAATTGTTTAAAAGTAAGAAAAATCTCAAGAAAGCAAAATGTCATTCCTGGAATGATCACTGGGCACAAAGATGGACGTTTAATGTGGCAGCAGACAGAAATCCTACCATCAGGAAGGGGATTTCTCATGCTAAATTCCTCGATTTCAGTCTGTTCCCTCAGATAGGCAAGATCTGATTTGGTCTTTTTCAGAAAGAGTCAAGGCAAACAGGGACACCATAGACGTACAGGCAAAAGAGAGGGAGGGAGGGAGGGATCAACACGAGCTGAGGTTACCATTATGGCTAACATTCACTGATTGGCAAGGTAAACACTCACTGCACTGCAATGAAGATGAAGCCCCAGTTATACTAATAGATATCTTAGACAAAGAAACTGTTTGGAACATAATGAAGCTGAAATTTTTAGTCAAAGCACTAAGGAAAAACTTGTTACGCTTGTAACGCAGCTATAATGTTAATGCAGATAATATACTTGCTTAACAAGGTGACTGTCACTTAATTAGATGGCGATTCAATGAACCTCTAATTCTGTAATTACCGATCTTACTGAAGAGCTAATTGTGGTCTTGTTAATACTTTCCCAGTTAACAATTAGCAATTTACTGTGCATGGATTAACAACACTCTTGTTTTTTAACTTTGTTCAAAAGGTGAATAGAAAAGCTTCCAGAATTTCGTAGTGGTGAAACATTTTTTGTTTCTGGGGGAAAGACCTAACTAGTAGGGAGAAAAACAGAGACCTGGGCTTGGGACGATGGATACAAAGGTAACACAGCTGAGGAGGTGATTCAATGCATCACTGGTTACACTGGCTTCAGATTCAGCCTGAAGCAAAGAACCAGTGCCCAGCACAGCCCCTGAGCAGCAGAGCAGTAAGGGGTGGGGATGAGATTCCCTGCTGCACTTTAGTAGAGCAACACAAAAAACTGATTTCAAGGGGAAGGAGGTTTAAGCAACTGAAAGCCACCTTTGTGGCTTCATAGACCCAAGTCAGAGCACTGACCGGTTCAGCTCCCTGGCTGACCAATCCTCAAAGGATTGCCTATGTTTATCTGAATTTGTTCACTTCTGTACAATCAGAATTTCTTCTATTCTAAGTTTTCTAGCCTTTAAAAAAAATAGTCACTAGAATAATAGACATTCTAAAGCAAAAAATGACTAACAGATTAGTTTGTGATTCAGTGAACAGTTAAATTCACAGTTCTTAAAAGTGGTTTTTTCCCTTGTACGTGCCCAGCACACCCCTTCCTGTACTCCCTAAATAAGCAATTGGTATGTCATCAGGGAAATTTGTAACTGGCAATCAATCACAGCAGCTCCAGAGAAGTGAGTGAACAATGATATGAAATTCAGATACTATTATGAACTGCACTATTTTCAACCTTTTGAGTTGCATAGGTATTACATTAATGACTTTCAATTTAACAGCAGGTTTTTTTAACAGAAATTTTCATTGTTCATTTAGCACTGCTCATACAATAAGAGACAAAACAGCTCTCAAGCAACTGTGAAAGAAAAATCTTCAAATCAAGAAAAAGCACTGAATGTGAGTCTTTGTGAACTAAAAACTGTATTTTAGGAATAAAAGTTCCTACTCCTAAGAAACTACAGTACCTGGTGAAACTACTTGGCACCCTGACTGTACATTATCTTAACGTATTCCCAAATAAATATGTTATCAGAGCTTACAGGAATGCTTCCCATGCTACCATAGTGCCCCTTAACTCCACCTTCAAATGTCAAAGCACGCCTGTTTTATCAATCCCATAGTACAAACTGCTTATTGTTGACTAAGTTTATTATTGGCCTCAAAAGCAACTTAATAGGAAGGACCTGAAATTATTAATGTTTTTGTTAAAAGTACTAATGCAAATCCAATCAAAGAAGGCAGAAAGATGAGAGATTTTGTGAGATTTTCAGTCTCAGCTTGCTTTATTCATCTTTCACTCTTCTATTTTACCATCAGGCAATGCTCACCTCTTCAATTGCGCCTGCTGAAATTCTGTGTCCAGCAACATTGATCACATCATCAGCTCGAGACAGGACATATAAATAGCCATCTTCATCCATATAACCTGCGTCCATAGTATCATAATATCCCTAGACACAACATAACCAAAAATAAAGTCAGAAATAGTACTAGGAACATCCATCCATTTCCCATGAAACCAACAAACAAAACAGATTGTTTCAAATGAAATATGGTTTTGGTGCCTGAGAAATTTAATTCTCTAATATTTTTCACCATTCTTACATCATAATACACTAGGCAGCTCCCTTTCCAGAAAAGGTTTTGTAGTCTTTGCTAGGACAGAACAGAAGACAATGAATAAACCTGGATTTTTTCCCACTCTCCTTTCTCCGACCCCTGACAGCTTGGAGGAGGATACTGCCTGAATCTACTCAAGGAGAATGGTATTGCTACAATACAATGTCAAATTGCCCCTAAAGATATTCCTGTTTGCTGGATCCAAACATCCATCATCACCATGATACAAGCGCACACAAAAAATAATTTGTCTGATCAATTCACTCATTTACTTTTATGGAACCAAACTTTCCATTTCAGACATTCACATATGACCAATCTATCTATTTCTACAAGGAAAGGAGGAAGCCAGTCCTTGGATAGCTCATCTGACAAGGAAACATAACCAATTCAGTAAGGAGCCTCCAATGTATTTACTCCCACAGTGGGCAAGTGTACATTTTGGACCCATGCCAAGTTAGAATGACTGCATGTCAACAGCAGTAGCGTATTTGAAGATACACAAGTTTGCGAGGCTTACATCTTTTATTGGATCAAATTACATAAACCAGCTTTTATGTTCAGAAGCTTGAGGTTTGCTTCTTCTATTTCAGATCTTAAAGAAAACCAGTGTGCCCAAAAGCTTACAGTATGTATGAAGAAAGTTTTCCTTGAAATGTTTTTAATTCTATAGCACATATGTGAAACATCTCCCATTAAAATAAGATAAGACAATTTTGTATGTTACCAAGTTTAAATGTACTAAGTTCCACAGGATTACCAAAAGTTTATATAACTGATTTTGTAATTCTTACTGGAAATTTTTGGAAATATAACTTCTGGAATGTTTCCTGGTTTTCCCAAAGACCTGAGAATGCTCCAGGAGGCAAAGGCAACCTTGAAATAGAAAGCAGAGTGAAGTAGTTAGAAACACAGATATAATGAGTACAACTCATGCTTTCCATTCATACTTTATATTCAGATAAATAATCATGGCTGTACAATCAGAAACCAGCTCTGTTCAATCATATGCTGGTAGCAGATCAAAAAGACCATGTGTTCCCTGTGATCACTTGCATATAGCTTTGAACCATCTCCACACCATACCTTTTATCTAACATAAGCATCTCTGGCATTCAGTAAAATGATGTCTGATCTAGTGAACACTATATACTGTATTATAAATACGTTATCAGCATTCAGCTTTCAACATTTCCAAGGACGAAATATCCATCAGAAATGTGTGCATATATGCCATGATACAGACAATTTCATTATTACAGGTATATCTTTCTCTAACACACATACACACTCACACATGAACAGACATATGAAATCACTTCTCAGATGCACGATCTTCAGTTTCTGTAAAAAGACAGAACTCAAATCACTTCAGTCATGAGAAGCTGAATAAAAATGCTTTTTTATTTAAACTGTGCATAATATTATTGGAAATATTGGAAGAGTTCTTTGAAAGTATACTGATAAAAGTCACTTTCTTTCTAAGAAACTTTCTAAAATAGTTTCTAAAAATGTTTCTAAGAACTTTCTAAAATAACTGGACTTATTTTTACTTTTTTAAGAAATGAACCTGCAAAATTTTGCATTGCTTTATTAGTTGAGATTTCAATGCATACTGTACACCCACTCTTCAGTCAAGGATATGGGCATGACAAAATATGGGATATTACACATACATATCTTCAAAGCTCTGACAGGGTTAAACACAGCTTACTTAACTGCCTAAGACATACATATTCAGACACATCAACATAAGTTTTATGAAGCTTAGCCCTAGTAACAGAGAAAGAATATGCAAGCAAGCATACTTATACAGATAAAATCATAAATGCCTTACACGGATTTTACTAGCATGTGCCTGCATTCCTAGCCAGAAAATTCTTAGCCAGGAGTATTTTATTTTCTACTCCAACAGTGCCCCTATGACACCAAAAGGCAACAACTCAACCAGTGGAACACTCCTTTGTAGTGTAACAACACTGATATCACTACAAGTCTCCTATGATGCTCAGGTCACAAGAACAGGTGCTACCAGCTCAGTGACACACGCATTTCTGATGTTACATTTACCTAAATATGGTATAAATATTACAAGCTACAATGAAAAGGCCATATCATCTATCAATGATTCAAATCCATGATTTTTTACAGTCCCAGGGTTTTTCATCTTAATTCAGCTTGATTAGCATAATAGAACATATTAGTATAAATATTACTGCCTTCCCTGAGGGTTCTGGCTCAACACATGCTATAAACCACATTCCTTGAAAGTACAGTTAAAGTAAGGTCAGACAGGCCAAGACACTTCCCAGGTAGTCACCCAGGCTTCAGGAGGACAGGTTGGCTTCTGCCCATCTGGAGGGAATTCGCTAGCCTATTTCAAGCCTTTCAAGCTTAGTAAGCATCCTTGTGATACACAACCATGACCTACAGAGTATTTGCCTTGAAAAAAAAAAAAATTAGAAAAACAATATATTGATCCGGGTGTCTGTGTATGTATGAGTTTTAAAGAAAAATCTCTTGCTTAGATTCAAGAAAAAACACTAGAGAATGGTAGTTACTATGGTTGTTGCCTGGTTGCTAATAGCATAGCAATTCATCACAGCCTCAGTCATTGCAAATTTTGCACTTTAAATGTATGTAACAGTCTGAAACATCCTTGTGATGGGAGAGAAAGGAAAATCCATAATGACAAAGTCCTTAACAATTTCTCTACAGCTCTATTCAGTATTTTGAAGTTAGTGATTAAATAGAAGAACCAATTTTATTACTGAAATCAGAAAAACATTTTCTTTTCTCTAATTGTTTAGAATTCTAAACACAGAAGTATGCAACATATCACCAAAAATATAATCCCTTCTCATATCATTTGGGAGTTTGAGGCCTTTTTGTTTGTTTGTTTCTGTGGTTTTTTGTGGTTGATTTTTTTAAAAGCAAATTGCAATGATAAGTACATCCACGGTACATATTTTGTGAGTCTATGGAAACCACACTGCTAAACTACTGGCTATCGCAGGCACCTCAGTAGCGCGAATCACAGCACAATACAGACACAATCCGAAAATATGCTTCCACAGCTTTCTGTAAAAGATTACTTGCAGTTATGACTCCATTCCATCTACTAAGCAAAACTGAATGCTGTCTTCCATGTGTCCATCTTTCAGGCAAAATGATTCCAGAGCAACGGGCATATACAATTCTTCCGTGACAGTAAAGTTATTAGTATCATGACTGACTAGAATTTCTAGGTGCTGTGCAAACATATAAATTAATAAAATTAATAAAGGCAGAATTCAGCTTGTCAGAACATAATTACGTGTATTGGAATTTTGCCAGGACATCAGGATTAAAATGCTCAGAGCCAAGAATGCCTCCATCCCACTGCTGTCAGTGGGGATGCTGCCACGAATTCCAAAGGGAGAAGAACTGGATCATAATTATGTGAAAGGGGCCAGAAGAGAGCAAATCAGATAGTCAAAAAGTAACAGCTACCTGAAAGCCAACATTTCTTCCTTTCCTCAACCCCTCCATAAAAAAGGAACATTTTTAGATGTTGGGTTTGGGTCTGTTCTCCCTAGGAAACGCAATACACACCTACCAAAGTTCCATATTTAAAAACTGTTGCCTCTTTGTCCAAACATTGAGTTGATACTCAAGGCCTTTTGGGGACCAAAATATGCCAGCTATGCGTAACTAAGCATGATTGTCCCAGACATGATTCTGCTTTCCTCCACAAGCAACAGGAGCACAGAAGACCAAGATCGAAGGAGGCAGGTTCCTTCATCACCATTTCCACAATATACAAAGAATTTGCTTTGCTTGGTTTCCCTCTGGGGGGTATTTACTGTATTTTTCTAGCTATCTGTTAAATTCTTTCTCTCTCATCCTGCATGATGGCAGAGATGCCATAAACCAGCCAGTGTCAGGCCTTTGCATCTGTTATCAGTTTAAAGATAAGCCCTCCCTTACACTATTCCTGCTTGGATTTTTCATATGGTCACAACTCTGGCAGCATCTTCTATTTCATCATTGCTGCTTCTTTATGGAGAGGACAGTCACGAGATTCAGAAAACACAAATTCAAGACAAGCTTGACAGCTTTTTCTAAAATATGAATGTGTTACCAGCTACATTGGATCAGGCTAACTACCATCAACTCATCCCATTTAACTAGCAAAGAATAGCCACAGTTTCAAACCCAAGTCGCGGTTCAAGCCAGAAACCTACACCAAGCTGAATCAAAGCACCTGCACTTCAGAAAAGTTTACCTTTGGATTTCAAACTTCAAAAGAGATGTACAGGTCTGAATTTTGATCTCACTCACGCCAATTTTTTAATCAGTACAGCAACAGCAGTACAAATGCTGCTATTCTCCATTTACTCCAGTGAAACAGGTGACAATTGCAGAACTACAGGAACACCGACCTAGGCCCATTTCTCATTTCAAGGTTGAAGGCATTTAGAACAGCATCAGGAAAACCAAGTAAACTGTGTAAATTAACGATGTAAATTATATGGGTTAATTTTACAAAGATCCACTCTGGTTACATTTTACAAAGATAAGAAGGTAATTTCATTATAAAGTGCGAAACTAAGATTAGGTGAGCTTGGCAGCATCACAGAAAAGCTCTGCACTGCTTTCACAGTAACTGTTTTCTGCTAGAGAATTTTAAGCAACAATAATTATCTGTTTTTTAAGCACTGTTTTACAGTTCATTTATTTTTCATACAAGGGTGGCTGACCTTACACAGAACAGCCCACCTTTAGCTTAGCCCAAGAAAATCTGACTCCATGTGTCATATCCTTTCAGGATGCCACTCATCAAAACGATGTAAGACTCCTTGTTGCTGAAACAAAGCAATTATAGACACAGCACTCAAAAGATAATTTACAGAGAAAAACAGATTTCTGAAAGTACAAATGAAAGTCAAAACCTATTAGAGATGCTACCTTGCTGAGCTTCAGAAAAGACATCCTTTTATTTTATGGTAGACAATGGTACTCACAGGCTGTTCATTACAGCCAGTCAAAGCAAGCATAAGCCATTGTTCAAGGAGTTCGGGCTTGTGAATGGAGTTAAATCATCTTGACTGGCAGATATATTATTACTCAGCATTTATGTAGTGCTGTGCATAACCATCACTCTTAAAATTTTTGTTTGCAAGTTCAAAAGCCATCTGGAATCTAGAAGCTTTTTCAGATACGAGGAACAACAGCACTGGAAAAAGGGTGGAGAAGGGGCAAGAGAAGAGAGAGCACCTTGAACATTCACCAATACGCATAAAATATGCCTTTAATTAGCTGAAAGAGGTCACAAAAGTAGTTGGTTTAAGTGTGGATTTTGCAGAAAAAAAATGTACAGTTTAGAAGAGAGAAAGCATCAAAAACTAGTGAACGTGCTTGGAAAAGGTAAATAAAGAAAGTTCAAATGCTACTCACATGTACTCAGACAGAAATCTGTTAGAAAATCCATCTTTAGCCAAACTGATCCCACATTGAAAATCCTACTCATTGTTTCACTTGTAAAGGGAAAAGACAAAGCTGATAAAAAAACATGTGGGAGGCTGGCAGGGAGAGAAATCTTTTGCACAGATTCATCACAATCATCTAATCTGATCTCCCATATAACACATCTTAAAGGATGTTATCTACTAAATCCTGCCTCAAGCACATAACTTTTGGCTAAAAGACAGTGTATCTTTAAGAGAGATATCACAGAATCATAGAATGCTTTGGGTTGGAAGGGATCTTTAGAGGTTATCTAGCCCAACCCCGCTGCAGTGACCAGAGACATCCTCAACTAGACCAGATTGCTCAGAGCCTCGTCCAACGTGACCTTGAATGTTTCCAGGGATGGGGCCTCTGCCACCTCTCTGGGTAACCTGTGCCAGTGTTTCACCACCCTCATTGTCAAAAACTTCTTCCTTATATAGAGTCTAAACCTACCCTCCCTTAGTTTAAATCCATTACTCCTTGTCCTGTCACAACAGACCTTATAAAAAGATTGTCCCCATCTTTCTTACAAGCCCCCTCCAAGTACTGAAAGGCCATAATAAGGTCTCCCTGGAGCCTTCTCTTGTCCATGCTGAACAACTGCAACTCTCTCAGCCTGTCCTCACTCATATCTTCTCCAAAACCCAGCCAGTTTCTCAATAGCCTTTTGAAATACGGACATAAGAACCGAACATAATGCATTGAGTTGACTAACATCATATCCACAGATAATAACAGTAGCTCCTTTTCAGTTTCCCTACTGAATAACAAGGGATCACATTGCCTGCTTAGTTACAACAGCAGCTACATTTCATTCAAAGATCTTGAGCATTCAGAGGTTTATCTACTGCAACATAAAAAGCTCCTTCGAAAATCACTGCTTTCTAGGGTACAGTCTTTCGTCTTATAAATGTAGCAAACTTTCACTGTTCCTAGGTGTATGACCTTTGTTACAAGAATGTACTGCAAGTGGTCTATGCAGGACGACACACTTTCTTTACACAGTTCTACAAGCAACATTTCTCTCCCTCCAGCAGTCTTCCTTGAAGGTAGCCACTCAGACAGGTCTGCAACAGGTCCTCTGTCGGGTTGCCTTTAATTTTCTGCTACCTTATGTAATTTATTTTATTATTTCATATTTTAAAAATTAATAGGAAAACATTAAACACCACTTCCAAAATGGAAAAGCACATCATTGAAATGACAAAAAATAAACACAACCAAGCAATGGAGATATAGGTTAATCCCCTTCAGACACTCTAGAACAATCACACATAAGGAAAGAGAAATGTTTCTCAGAGAGTCTAAGTACTTGAATTTTAGGGATTATTGCATTCATAGAACGAAATTTCAGAATATTGAGTATTGTTTTTTATCATTCGATCAAATTTAACGATAAAAGTATGTATTCTTTTAAAAGCACAGAACAGCAGTTGTGTCACACACTTGCAAAAAGAGAAAACTTGACAACAGTTATTGCTGAGACACTATGTAATGATAAGGACTTCAGTGGCTATTTTGGTATCTCAGGTGGCTTCTATCTAACTGTCCTCCTTCTGAGCTAAGGCCATATACCTCTCTCATGGCTTCAGACGGAGTCTCCTCTTGCTTTTATTATCTAAAAACACTGCCATTGCCTTCCAGCCACCTTTTCTCCTGGGAAGGGTAAGAGCGCAAATGAGAACTGTGAGCTTTCTCATGTGTGTATTCCAAGGTAGAATGCCTATATGTTGACCCGTCAAGTCTTACAAGATTGTTCTTTATTTTCTTTAATGGGATACCAAGGTACTACAGTGTGCTGCGAAAGATGATATCTTCTTCTTTCTCTTTTCTTCCCTTCAAGCTCTTTTGGTTAGCACTTCTATTGTGCATCTTAATAATTACATTCCTGGCTTCAGGTTGCTTCAGAATTCCAGTGATACTGATTTATTTTTAATGCATCATAAGAAATATTAAATGAGGAAGCATTTTATTGTATGTCTATTTACTCTTTAAGTATTGTATAAAGATTGAACACAGTACCACAAACAGTGAAACTGTGAACGGGTTGCTTTCTTCTGAGCATCTCTTCCACTAAAGGATATTAACTTTATGGTACCTGTTTCAAAAGTCCTGTCAAATTTCTATTCAGCTAACTTAAAACCTAAAATTACAAAAAATTGTAAATTTATTATGACCCTTTCTTTATAAAACGTTGTGAATAAATATTATTTTTAAAGCCTTTACACTCTTACAGCACTGTACATAAAGTTTTGCTTGAATTTACTCTATATAATGGGCAATCATTTGAATCATTGACAGAAAATTATAATTTTCCTTCCTCTTATCCAGTAATCTCAGATTCATGAAAAAAAACCCCACAACATTAATGGTCTGCAGAGCCTCTCACATAGTCACTGTTCGTAAATGCAATTTAACCAATGCAACCAAAGAATTTCAGAATCACTGTATGATATAACTACATTGTCTCACCTCTTTCTGAATATAGAACAGAAACATTTATGTGATTCTATGCAGTGGAGATCAGTAAAACAAATTTGTAAATACTTATCTCGTAAACCTCCATTATTACAGCACAAAATTAACTACGCAAACACTAGAGGAAGTGTAACTAGCATCTAGCAGGAAATTTACTGGCAGGCATTACTCTCTGGACAGAAAGAGTATAAGGCAAACGTAGTCCCACTGCTGTTCTGGATGAGCATAAAGAATAATGCTAGCTAATGAGACAGTGCTGACAACTGCTTCATAAAATAAACAGAATGGGTTTGTGATCTTTATAATGTATAAGAGCAAAACTGAGTTTCCCACTGTACTGGAATTTAAATGGGATTTCTCTTTGCTAACATTCCTTATGAGAACTGACAACTGAAAGTTCTCATGGCTAATCATGATTACATACACACATGCATTTTCAAGTGTGTATTAATTACAGGCAGCTCAGAACAATGCAAGCAGAAGCGTGTCACAATCAGACTGATTTTGCTAATGGAAATGGAGGTCACTGCTGTTACCATTTCACTTCAGAATAAATCCTCAGTGAATCATCTTTCACGTCCAAAGATTCTAGCTCAAAAAAAAAGTTAATTTGGAAACATTTCCTACGAGCCCACCCTCATGAGCTGCAGTCATCTTCATTTTCCCTTGTCCTTCCATCATAATGTTGTGACACTGCATTTGATTACTTTGTCCTGAAAGTCTCATTAAGTCAAAAAGATTATTGCTTTGTCCAGGTAAATTAGCCTGCATGAGAGTCCTTGTCAGCAAAAATCTTTCCAAACGGCATAGATGATGATTATATGAAAAAAACCAGGTATCAGTGGATGAGTAAAGAAAAGAACATACTCAGGGCAGAAAGATGGAGTAATTAGGTGTAAGAACTACCTTTCTAAAGTATTTCACTCATGCAGGATAAAACTAAAGTTTAAAATTCTGTTGTAAGAATAGATATTTTAAACACCACACTTATGAGCACTGCGGGCCTCAAAGAGCCCCCAACAGTCTTTACTGGGAATTAGACTTGGATAAAAATATCCAAGAGCAGCAGCATACCACTTCAGCACAGCTGGTATTGTAAGCAGTGCGTGCCCATTCTCCTCTCCAAGAAATACTGCAGAGTACTTCTCAACTCACATATGCTGCACATACAGCAAACACCTGCATTTTTTTTCTAGAACAGTACACCATATTTTGCTGCTGAGTGTATGACAGAGTAAGAGCCAAAACTATGCCCCATTTTCTTCTAGCTGCATGGGGACATGTCCCTGGGGTGACAAAAACACTGCTAGTAACAAGAATCATCCCCACTATTCTTAAGGGGTCTGTACATGTAGAAGCTTACTGAAGAGATGAAGAGAGGAAAGGCTTCTTTGCAGGAGGGCTTTATGAAACCTAGCCCTAATCAAAAAAAGAAAAAAATTTTAAAGCTAAATAATTGCTTAGCTGAACAAAGCAGAAGATAGAAAATGTGATGCCTTAACCTAACGGTCACAGATTTTTGTGACCATAAAACCACCTAAACGCTGCAGCAAATTGTCACCAGAATGAAACATGGATCATAATGTTGAGACACTGCAAACCGTAATATCCTAAAACCAACTTAACAGTCCAAAGATTCAAATGTCAGAAGTGTTAAAAAAATCCACAATTGGCCTCCTAAAGCTCATCAATACCTTTGCCTCATTTTCTTGTTGGTTTGGGGTTTTTTTTTTGTTAAGCTGCAGAATGAATTTTAAGAGATTCTATTGTCTCAAAATATTAAGTCAGAAAAAGGCTGGAAGGGAAAGAGAGGTGACAGATGTGATAGTTAACCTACCTCAGAATTGGTTTAATATCAGCTGTTAAAGATATCATGCAATTTCTTTGCCCCCTACTTCCCCCCTACTTCAGAATGGATATTACAATAAATACATAATAAAATAATAGTGTCCCTGTGCCATTACTCTTTCTTGAGTGATCCAATGCAAAACAAACCCAAAACCAAAACAAAGCAAAAATCCCCCCTTTTTCCCCTATGAATTTATTTGACTGCAGCAGAAGTCATACTGGGCAAGATAAAACAAAACAAAAAACAAACAACAACAACAAAGAAAACCCCAAATCAATATCTAAACACATTTTAATCCCTTAAAATAAAAGCCTAAACATGGGTCCACTTAAGGGGAGATAAATTCTGTCTTTAAGAGTTTGAAATTAACCCCAAATAGGATCTTCTAATAAAGCAATATCCACTCCTGACAGACAATTAAAGACAAAGATAGCAATGACTCAGAAGCGTATACACACGTCTGCCGACATTACCTGTTAGTAGATACAACTCTGGCAGAGTTGCTACGGATGGAGTTCATTTGACTTCGCTTTTGGCAGGTAACACTCAGGACCCACCCTAAGCCAGCTCTGTCACCCCGCAGTCAGTCGAGAGACACAAGAGCATCTGGAAGGCGATTTATTTCATCCTAGCTGAATGTCTAAGACAGCCAGGATCAATTTTCTTACGAAATACCTTTCTCTCTCCACTGATTACAAGCTTACATTTTATTATGGCATCAGCCACTACAGAGGTGAGAACTTCAAGAGACAGCCCTCCACTCTGACCTGGACTACTGACACTGCAAACAACAGTCTGTTAGAGGCTGGAGTAATTCTAATTATTCGTTCTCGGCAATGGAATGAATGCACAGTCTTACCTGTGTAAGACTACATCTAAATATGAGTCTGTTGATTCAGGGAAGATCATGTGTGCATCTAAACACATGCCTGTGTGCCCTGGTTGTTTAGACTAAGATGCTGAAAATTGGGCAGGGTATAGACTTCATTCTGAAAACATACGCCTGTGTCTCACAGTACAATCACTTCATGTGATACTGTCTTAATCTCCACAGCAGTCTAGTTACATTAGATCAGCAGTACAGCTGAGCAAAAAACCTCCACACCTCGGCAGCTCCGACTCCCAACCAAGCACTACGCAGCCAGCCAGCGTGTGTTTTCAGGGCTGCCTTTCTGCAGCATGCTCCAGTGCCCGCAGCTCTGACATGTCTCATCTCCAGCTCTCGTGGCCACTGTCTCAAGCCTCAGCTAACCACCCTTTAACAACTCATCAAAATCAGTACATCAGTCCCAATGTTTTAGCTTTTGAAGGAACTTAAATTCACTGAAGGTTAATGCTAATCTTTGTATTTCCTTCCATTCACCTAAGGAAGCAACAAACCTTCTGAGTTACCACAAGTCTCCGAAATTCTACCACCACTGTGGTGGATGAACACATTTCTTCCGGGACTTGTATTTGCTGGCAGTTAGGAAGTGTTCAGAACTGAAGTATTTTCTACGACTGGAAACAGAGGCGGCTACAGCTAATGTGTTAATCAGAAAGTAGATATCTGTCTGAGGAAAATGCCATCTGCCTGAAAGCCTGACCGACTGGCATGGGCTGTGGGGAGCGGTAGCCTATCAAGCTTTACAGAGGTAAGGAAAGTTTCTGGCAACGGAGAGATGGCAGAAGGTATGATAAGAGAAATGTAATTGATGTTCACAGCGTTATCCAAACAGAGGCTCCTTTATCTAAGAAAAGGTGCTAAGAAAGGAAGAAAGGTGTACTTTCAAAAAGAATATTAAAGCTTATGGAACTCATCTGACAGGAGTCTGGTAAACGGTACTAAAATCACCTGCAAGATGGACAGCAGAGTGTTTTGGGCTTTTTGGCGTTATTTTGGTTTGGTTTTTGCAGTGGTTTTTTTGCTTTTTTATGGAGTCTTTTCCTGTATGCATGTTGTTCAAGTACACCATAACTGAACACCTCAGTGCAAAGCACACTCAGAGACACCTTGTGGTTTTTACAGAGATCAGAAAACACATATTAACCCTCTAGGAATGTGCATCAGTTGGGATTAGGAGATAGCAGCATCACACCAGTAAACCAAAGCATGTCAATCTGCACTGCTGCACTATCTCACTAAACTGAAAGATAAAACAGTGAAGAGAATGATTCAGTATCTGGCTCATATATCCCAACAGGAAGGTTTGTTTAATCCTGTGCCAACAGGCTGGTAATTAAGAAAATGGTAAACTTTGTTGTAGTCTAATAAAAAAAAAAAAAAAAGCAATCCACACTCATTCACTCACACAATTTTATCTGCAATTTTTCAGCATCAACAGACATAAAAAATTCTGGCAGCTTGGTATCAATATCAGCGACAGTCATGCTTGTCAACCCTCATTACTTCAATTATTGTTATATATATGTATATACAAAATTCAGTCAAAAGACAATCAACCCATGTGGGAAGCTTCTCTTAAGTGTAAGATACTTAGTTTTCTTACTTTACCACAATATTTCCTAAAGTCTGGGCCTTCACTGGTTCCTTATTTTCATCCAGAATCATCACTGCAAAAAAGTAATATAGGAAGAGAACTGTGAAGTAGTGTATTTGTAGGTGGAGGACAGTGTCTTTCTTCATGGATATCAACTTATTTCCAGATACACCAAGCAACAAAAGGAATTAAGTGATTTGGGAGTTCCAAACTGGATAATCTCATGACCTTATTAACATTCAGCCTTAAGCACAAAAAGTCTTAAACAATGCTATTGCTATGGGAGCAAAAATAGCTCAAAGTCAAAAAGGGGAAAATACAGAACTGAAAATTAAAAGACACCTTCATACTGGAAAATCTAAGCTTCCAAATAGCAAAGCACCCTTCAGATACATGACAAATACAAGAAAAAGTGTGCAGGTAATATGAGTAAGAAATAACAACTAAGGTTACTGGAGGCTAACCAGATTAATGTGAGAAATACTACTAGCAGTAAATACATGTGTCTGGTTTTCAAAGGCTCTCAGGAGACCCAGAAAGATGCTCCCCAGCTGACAAGGCTCATTCTAGTCTAGCACAAAGAGGTAAAGGAACTCATGCACTACCCAAAGCCACGCAGCAGGGTAATGCTAGGGTACAGTGAAGAATCCAGACCTCCAGCAGAAGCCTCTTCCCTGGGTGACACTGGCCCATCACCTTCAGTGAAAGCATCACGTACTGGTACTGAGGTTTCTGAGGAAAAACACCTGAAATAGCCTCTTCCGTGCAGTCATCTGCTACAGCCACCCAGCCCATCTGAAGGTGTGGGCACAAGGAAGGAATGACAGATATCAGCTTGGCCTGCGATAACTGGAGTGAAACAAAGTAAAATGACTAAACCATGGAAAAGCAGGGAGGAAAGGTTTTGAGAGACTGGGCTGACACGGATTTAAAAACAGACTTTTTGAAGCCTGCCCAAGCAAAGAAAGCAATGTTCAGCTGGATCTAAATTAGTACAAATAATCTTACATTCCGTACAAAAAAGTTCCAGAGGAAATGGGGAAAAGAGGATGAGAGACTTCTGAGTAAAACCCTGCTAAGACTCTTATGAGTAATATCATATCCTATCTGTCCAAAGAATGCCAACATCTGTGACTTACTATTTCTGGCTGAAGTCACCCCTTCAAAGAGGATGGTAACTTTCGAGTAATTGAAGAGCCTGCTGGAAGCAATAGCTCAGCACACAGACACAAGCAAGTCCACAAGGCCAGTTTTACAAATCAGTGACTTGGAAGGAGTATCTGGGATAGGAAATCAAAAGGATGAATGGAAACACAGAAGACGCTTATGGCAAACGGCAAGAATGGCATAAATAAAACTCATTTATAATCTGTAAACACATTTTTTTTCTTATATAATTTTAGATGATGTAAGAACATGTGTAAGAACATAGTATCATTAGATTTGAAGAACTTTTATTTTTTCTATTTTTATTATAAGGAAGTAAAATCTAATCAGATTTTACTGTAACTGTTTTCTCAAGGTAGCAATTCTAGCATTTATTACCCTCCTTGCAAGCAGTGTATTTCAATGTCTGAGAAAGGGAGATACTACACTGCTCACTCCTGAATTACTGAAGAACTGAATTCTTCAAAATGTGGGACTTGCTTCAGTTTGAAAACAATGCAATAAAATTATCTGGAAAGGGTTCAAGTAGATCAAAGGGAAAGCACAGTATAAGGTCTGATTTAAGGTAACGGAGCTAGAAATTTATCTGGTATCGTGACTTACTTTTAAATGCAATTTGTGCCAGTGCACTTTGATATTATAGCTAAATACTGCTTTTATTCTTCATATTCTAAAAAATCAGGAACGAATTTGGTTGTGTTTAAAAAAAATGTAGATTTTGTAACTTTCTATTTATATTGCAGCTTAAATAAAATGTAACTTTAGCAATGTCCAAAACTATTAACAGTTGTATGCATAATCTAAAAGCACAGAATCTAGCTGCTAAATGGCATAAGGATTTCTTCTAATTAATACAGTAACAGCAGCAAAACAACATCAAAATAGAAGTGGGTGACAGCAAGACAGCTGCCAGTACAGAGTAATTTCAAGATCCACTATTTTATGAATCGCTGCATTGCATTACAGGACATAATTGGCCTCAAACCAAAGACTGAAAGAGGTTCAGAAAGTTCTTTCACAAATCTGTAGTGAATTTTAGTGCTCATTTATGTTTCCCTTTTAAGGCATGCCAAAGACATTTCCTTCATTCTATTTGAAGAAATTCTTTAACTACACTAGGCCCAATGTTCTGAACAATTCATAGGAAACTTTTGCATTCTTTCCACTGTTACTGTTTTCTAGGTCTGACTATCATTTGATAGCATATCTTATGCAATTACATTCTTCCACTCTTCCCTATTTATTACAACTCTGGACAAACTTCATGGCTTTGTTTTAATGCTGTTTTTAAGCTATTGCTTGGCTTCATGTCACAACTGTAAATGCCAAAACCTAGAGATACCGAAAATGTTTTTCTTTAATACTCACTTCCACTTACATGAATTCGAAGAAAAAACAGCTTAGCTCTTTCTGCCCAGTGATGTGAGAACTTTTCCTGAATGTGGTTTGATCTTTAATGTAATTATTTTTTGGACTTCAAGTAATTCTTGAAAACTGTGTTACAATCAGGGTTCCCAGGTATGAAAATATTTTTGCATTCTTAATCCTACGGCTGTACCCTCTGCATGCAAACATCTTCCAGACAATGAGTGCTCATTCTTTTAATGTTGGTCCATAGCCTACCATTTCTCCCAGCCCAAAATAAAAACGCTCCACAAGTACTGAAAGATAATGTGCTTAACAACTCTCTGAAATACAAGCCCATATATCTGCACAAAAAGGCAGAAAACTGAATGGTTTTCTTAAAAAAAGTATGAGATGACTTCAACTACAAGATTTATATCCTTGCAAAGCTGCTTCTTAGCTCACTATGACGTATTTGTGGAAGACACAGACCTCAGGAAGAATTTTCTTTATGTACTTCAGAATACTTCACATAAAATTGTAGGGTCAAACAAAAATCTAGTCAATCTAATCAATGTGTCTCTGAGACATAATTACTTAATGTACATCTCCCAAACTATTTAGGCTCTGAAAATTGAAAACACAGGTATAACAGAACACTCAAAAGTGCAAGTTTTAGCGTTTATTTGTCTGGGTATCATTTCATCTTTTGCTGATGATTATTACTAACATTTTTCTTCCTGGTTTGCCAATACAAATTTTAGTGCTGCTCTCATTTAAAACAGTGTAACTGTAGATAAGGCCTTAAAGCACAGTAAGTTTTTCATATCTTTGTCATATCCAGCATAGAAGTATGTGCTATCCCTTTCTTATAATAAAGGTAGGAGTAGTTGATCAATTTTCTTGAACATAACTCAGAATTTCTTATTCACAATCACATTCTGCAACACACCAAAAGGCAGAGCTTTCTGTTACAGGAAGAAGGAAAGTGTTAATAAGACTGTAATTTGTTTTTCCCATGAGGCACAAAAATTAAAGAGCTTTTCCTCGGGAATATAAGCAATATCCTTTTCTAGCAGCATGTTTAGCACAGTCTTACCATTGTACCCTGGCACTGGTTTTCCTGCCTGTCCGGGTGGAGGTGCTGTAGAGTTCCCCAGACCAACACAGGAAGCAGTAATTGCAGAACCAGATTCTGTTAAGAGAACACAAATATTGCCAGTTGAGATTGTTCTTAGTGCCATCAAGTTGCTTCTAGTTCAGCACATGAAAATAATAAAATAAAACAAAAATCCCAGACAAGCAATGGAGCATTTAGAATTCAGGAGCTTTTATGTATTATCTAATAAATGTAAGTTCATTACAGAAACTGGTGTACTTCAAAAGGGAACTTTTTCCATTCCACAGAAGTCAGAAATAAACACTTTCTGCATTACACCTGTAGTTTCTTCTGCAATGGATATCAGGTTATACCACGCCAGTAAGAAACTGCCTACAGCAAAGCCTTGATAGAAATACTGTGTAGTGCAGATATACTTCAAAGGTAATACATGAGTCAATGTTCTTGGGAAGAAATAATGAAGTCAGGAATACCTCTTTAATAATCCTGGAGATCTCACTAGTATTTCTTGGTGAGAACTATTTCAGATAACAAAAAGGCTCAAAAAGAAACAGGGTAGAAAAGTCCGATCTAAATTTTCAGTGTTGCCAAAACCAACTGAAAAGGAACACTCTAAGGAATGAGAATTGAACTGCTGCAAGATTTTGTGTTCATAATCCAGATGTTTTCTCTTTTCTCCTCTCACACCTACAAACCTTAAAGTTCTACTAACCACAGCATTTTGGAGTGGGTTTCTTTTGTGGGGGCAGGGGAGATGTGAGAAAACAAATGTCTCTTGGTTTCTGAATCTTAGGAAGACATTCATTCATCTAACTGCCAACAGACAAATTAAACACTGGTCCTGCGTGCCTTTGCTCCCTGCATGGAGCCCATGGAAGGCAGGTCTGGAATCCCCTCTGAAGCACCAATGTAAAATACCTTGTTCAGAGCTTCCAAATGAGACAGCACGAATATCCCCTTATTCTAAATGAGAATGACAAGTCATAAAATTTTCTGAGTAGGTCTTTATAATTGCTGCTATTTCTTGTATTGTCTTCTCAATTATCAGTGGATGTATCATTTTCATATTTACTCAGTGCTCTAATCTCTAAGCCGCACATTCAGTTCCCACGGGTCAATAAGACTTTTTACACACAGAGAAAATAATACGGTTTTTTGATGCTTGGACCAGATATTAATTCAGAAAGGGAATCCCAAAAGCATCTGCTCTTTGTGTTAGGTTAACAGTTCCCGAATGCTGAATGTTCTTGTAAAGCATAGAAGCACAAAGGAGTACTGTCAAAGGATAGCAGGAGTCTTTGTGCTGTACACTTCTTGGGAAATCAATGCATGTCTTCCAAACAGGATAGTGGATTTAAATATCGATTTCCCAAATCTATCAGAAAACTGCTACCCCTTCTTAGGACAGCGTTTTTTATCACAGAAAAACAGTCTGACTTGGAAGTGGAATTAAATTCAAAATCCTGCTGAAAAGAAGTCATCACTGTTCAAAGTAATACAGAAAAATAAGTAGTGATGAGAAATTTTCCTTACCAATTATGTGTAATACAAGTACTGTGTGGCCCTTTTATATATTTCCAATAAGTAAAGTTGCTTAAGAACCTTTGGTTTCAACTAAGGTTGGTTTCTTTACAATTCAAGTCAGGACCTATATGCAGGTTACAAGACCCAGGTCTGAAAGTTAGAACAGCAACAGTCTGAAGGATAACACTTGTCGAATGGACCTTATATTCCATCTACCCCTTACATCAGGTTTCTGAATGTACAAACAGACAGCCCTTACCTGACACTCACTTGTTTATAGTTGCAGATTCTCTGAAATTAATACACAGCATCTAGACAGATTCCCAATGGTGAAGCCCATAGGAACTTGCACATTTTCAACGTTTAAGGAACAGAACAGTAGAACTGTCTTCCAGTCAGTCCCTTCTGCAAACTTTAAGGTGCCAACCTTCCACTCACTACAATAGCGAGTTAGCTCACCTTCCACCCACGGAAGGCTTTTCAGGGACAACAGGATCATAAAACCAATTTCCTTTTTGTATAACAACTTATAACATGACAATGAAACAGCTATTTAGGAGAGCAATGTTTTACACTGGAAGAGCAGTGCTCCATAACTAGTCTGATAACTACACCCAACATCTGCTCTGAATTACAATGGAATGAATATATGTACATCTGAGAATAATGAAAAGCACTTCACTGAGACTTGGAAGAGAGAGTTAGTGAGAGATCGTCTTAATATCATAGCTGTTAAAGTGTCCCAAGTTCCTCCTTCTGTTTTTACTTTCAGGATACGGACTGATGTAAAGAAATAGCCCTTGAAATTCAAAGATGTGACCTCCTTTGTTTTGTCCTACTCTACATGTAAGTGAAAAATATTATTTTAAAGATATTTCAATATTATTTTGGTATATTGGGCAGTTAATGAATAGTCCAATACAGGCGTTTTTGTTGCATTGCGTCTCTGAAAGCAATTCTTATGTCAGAGAAGGTGCTGCTGATGCAGAAGCAAAAAGTGCCCTCTCTTATGATTAGCAAGGGGAGTCTGTAAGGGCACGCCTGACATCAGAAAGCCTCCACCTGCCCGTGTGCCTGACTTGCAGAAGCTGTGCTCTGCCAGACAACACAGAGCAACAGCTAGTAAGTTCTGTGCTCAAAGCTGTCTTGCTCATTCACACTCAACAGTCCAGTTCGATAAAAATAAACAGTTTTGAAATAACTCCGGACTTTAAAAATGAAAAATGCCCTGTACTACTTACATTCCTGATACACCATAATTACTAGACCGTGTCTCATGTTCCTCAACATAACAGACTGTCACACTGCTGAAATATTGTATTTTCTGGTAGGAAGTACTTAGGGAAAATGCACTGCATTCTGACATTAGTATTTGAGTTTGGGCTGCACTAAGTGACTAATGTAAGGCTGTCTGCTTTGAATTTCTTGGGATGCAATGGATAGACACTGGAAGCACGCAAAAGAGGTGGGAAGTTGTTATGTAGCAGGAGAAAAAAGAGAAGAAAAAGAGCAATTGTCATACATTAACATGTTAATGAACACAATAAATATAATACACTAAATTCTCACTGTGGCCATGCTGTTTTGAGCCATTTTCCTGGAAAATCTGTCATTTTGGCTGAAGGGAGTTAAAGTAATTACTACAGCAGAAGACAGCAATGACAAAATGGAGAGGAGGGTCTGTGGAAGGGAGAAAGCTTAGGCAGCAACTGATAAAAAAATCCATCCACAGAGTAAGAATGCAGCTCTGAAGTGACTCCTTGCACATGTTCCCTCCACAAAGTGGTCATTGTATTTATGCCAGAAAGGGCGGAATGAAGAATTCAATAAAAAGTAATAGCAACATGTTTTCTAGTACAGCAACAACAACTGGGCATCCAGGAACAGAAAACCACAACACTCAAAATGTGCATCACAGCATATCCTACTGCTTCCTCATAATAAAACCAAACCTGACACATCACAAAAATAATATATGCTGGGAGGGTCCTGAAGATTCAGGGGCCAGATCACCAAGAATTCATACAGACCTCATTCCCTCATCCTGCAGCATATGACTGCACAGGGCAAAGTCAGTTTTCCAGCCAGTTCTTCATCACTAGAACTCAATCGAGTTTCTAAGTCTCTGACTGCCCTAGCAGCAGGTGGCCTCACTCACAACTTGTGATTTAGCACTGTTAACCCCAACAAATTCTGTCTAGATAGCCATGCTGCAGGCTGGTAGCCCAAGCACCACTTTAGTCTTACACTTACTGGCCCTCGTACAGTACAGCTCAGCCATGCCTTCAGCAAGGACTCAAAAATATCTACTGCATAATTTTGCCATGAAGTTTTCTTCACCCGGTGCGTAAGACATGATATAGTATTAATGTGTAGAAAGACCAAGTACACCTGGCTAGTCCTGGGTATTTAACTACAAACAGTCTGATGATAATTATACCTAAACACTAAAACAAGGCAATGACACCTGGCCACTATCACCCCAGGGCACTAAAGGGCACAGAGGAGAACAGGTAGGATAATCCCAAAGCAATGTGATGTGTGATGCTGGGCTGCCAGCTGGCCGACTGCCACAAAAGTCCACAGTACAGATGCACTTGCATTGTTAACATATGTTGATATGCCATGCTTTTTACCGTCTTCTAGGGGTAAAGGCTAGTGAAAATTAATTTTCAGATCTAGGATAATTTTATCATTAACTTCCCCATCCATTTTACTCATTTCCTCTTCATTTTGCTAAAGCCTGTCATCAAATGAAGCAAAATGTAATGACAGTGCCTGCATTTACTGAAATGCTCATCTTCTAATATATTTAGCCGGGTACCGCAGCAACTTATAACAGAAAAGTGAGATGAGCCACAAGGAGACAACAATGACTGAAGAATCTGGAGAAATTCTGTAAATTCTTAAGGATTCCCTGATTCAGTTTTACCAACTGTCAGAAAGAGAGTGTGAAATTAAATCCAATTCACACATTATGCACAATTAGGTTAGATTAAAGACAATCTGTCATCCTAAAATGGGAAAGGCTTTGCTGGTTAGTAGTGCAACTTCAAAAACTCTTTCATGCATCATTTGGTATCTCATTTCACCCCTTATTTCTGACAAGTATGACAGATGCAGCAGAAAAAATCCTGAACAGTGATGGTAATTATCATTTATTTTTCCTCCATCTGACTGCATTTTTAACTTCTTCCTCTTGTGAATTAAGCACATGCAGCATCAACACAATAAATACCAGGTGCATACAGAATGCCAAAATATGGTAAGCAGGGGTCTATCTTAGCAAAAGCCACAAGAAGTATTAAATTTTAGGTGAGGTATGCAAGTTGAGTGATTTGTAATCAAGATTTTCATACTTGTCTTACAAGGAGTTTTTCAACTCCTTACAAACTTAAGTAAAGCTAGGATAAAGAATATGCAATAAACCAACTGCAAAGAATTTCAGCTAAGACTTTCTTGCTTGGCTATTATTTAGAGAGACTATCGTATCTAAAGCATGACCTTGTCCATCAAGCTGCTTACAATTTAGATTACATTCTTTTGGTAGAAAATCAGAACAGTTTTTTACCCTGAGGTAGGATAGCTGCAAAACATGTTTGTTCATCCCACTAGTACTCTACAAAACACAGCGTAAACCCTCTACAAGTTAACTATAAGTATCATGGAAAAATGACAGTGTTTTTCATCTGTTCTTCACATCCAAGTGAAAGTAATTTTGACCTTTCTGACTTGGTTAAATTGTATACAGAGCCTTAAAAAGCTCCACTTAACTGCATAACTTTCTCTACTAAGAGAATGTAATGTAGAAACTTCACTCAAAAAAACATGGAAAAGAGATATAAATAGGAAATGAACCAATCAATTTTTTGAAGGGTGACTAATGAGAAAGACCCGTTAATTAAACAGACTCTCCAGTATAAAGGTATTTGTACATATGACTAGTGCATTGCACAAAAATTTGCTTTTTGTCGGGTTATGACTACTTGCTGTTTAGCATTCACTTCCACTTGAAGTTCTCCTCATTCTCTTTATTCTTAGTTATACAGTTGCACCAAGGGTGCTCAATCAACAACAGGGCCATACACGACAGACACCACAGAAAGTGGTTACTGTCTGAAACACAGCACAGACAGTAGCTAAAAGGGACATCGATGTGACAGCCATATTCATTTTCATTATCCATTATATGAAGAAGGATGATTTTGTAATTAAAATGCACAACTGGACACTGCACAGTTCACTTGAGCTAATTTAAATGCACATCAGTGAAGATAATTGTAAAAATAGTGCAGTCTCATTATCATTCTACACCTTGGCTGTACATTGCCACCTTCCTTTTTCCCCCGTTTTTACATGGGATTGCATTGAACTGATTCAGGTTTAAAAAATATATATATATGTTATTCTTTCTTTCAGCCCAGTTAGTTTTTGCCTAAATCAATGCTTTGATTCTGCTCGCCATGTGGCCACACGCATGGTAGGACTGGCTAAGAGCAGGGGTACAAAGGCAGTGCCAGAGATGAAGGAGGGATGCTCCACTCCCTCTGTCACTGGTGGTTTGCACTTAACATAAGCTTAGACGGTTCATAAGTCACACACCCAGTTACACACCACCACAACAGAGCTATTTATCTCAGGATGTTTCATTTAAAACAGGAAAAGTATCACAAGTATTTCCTCCCCCGCAATCAATTTGTCCATTTAGTCTAATTCATGGTTTAGGATATCACTTTACATTTCAAACGTCAAATGCAACACAGGTACACATTTAGTGGCTTTCACAAGCCAGGCCATTTTTCTGAAACAGAGCTTTAGCAACAAATAGCTTTCCAAAAGCTCACCTATACAGTTATTCTATTGATTCAATTTTGTATCAGATCCTAACCTGCAGTGGTATCCACGAATGCCTTCCACCTCAACTGGGACACTCTTTCCAATCTTTAAAAAATTAGTTGCACTAATTAAAGTATATTCACATTTAAATAAATGGACCAGCATTCTCATAGTATCATGCACGTATACAGCACTGAGAACGACAGCTTCAAGCTTGTTTGCGCAATCTAGCGATTATGACGTTAGCATTAACCTGACTGTGGAGCCATATTAATATATGTACAATAGCTGTGTACAGCTAGCCAGAAGCAGAGAGTTTCCTTCATTTCTTGTGAATGTACAGAAGCACAGGGGAAAAAAAAAAAAATCACAAATTAAGCTAAAGATATTTGAAAATCTGAAGCCTGTTTCTCAAAATAAAATCTATTTTGTTTATAAAGTAATATATTTTCTGAAAGTACCCGAGTTTCCATACTTATTCTTAGAATTTAAAGTCAGAAGACAAACCAGCAATTTTCGTATTTTCTAAATGCTTTAAAGCACTTGTAGTCATAACGCATTGTTGTGGTTTGGGCCGGCAGCTGGCAGCTAAGCACTCACTAGGCAGCTGCTCGCTCACCCGTCCTCTCCCCCCACAGCGGGACGGGGAGGAGAAATGGGCAAAAGGTAACACTCATGGGTTGAGATAAAGGGAGTTTAATAAGACAGCAAAGAAAACAGTACTACTAATGATAATATTAATAATGGTAACTATAACAATGAGTATGCAAAAAAACCTATATATAATACGATTTTCCCACCGCCCAACGACTGATTCGCAGCCAGCCCCCAAGCATCAACTGCAGAACCCAGAACTCGCAGATTTCGTGAAATTCCTGAAAAAGACTGAACTCCTGGACAAGAGAGGATCTGAACTCACAGAAGAGAGAAGAAGAGACTCCTGCCTCCTGGCCAACCCGCATTAACAAACTCAACATGACGTCTGTGCTAGGGAATATTTCCACTGGCCAGTCTGGGCTCGCCGCCTGGCTGTGCTCCCTCCCAGCTCCTGCACCACCTGCTCACTAGCTCAACATGGGAGACTAGATAAAAGTCCTCGATTTCTTAGCAACAACTGGAAACACCAGTGTTGTCAACAGTCTTCTGGTACTAAATCCAAAACACAGCAGCTACTCTATCCCAGCCGAAACCAGGACATGCATCTACTACCATGAATACGTACTACAATTGTGAAGGTCAAATACTTTTTGTGTAACAGTTCTATTGCTATATTCAATTGACTGATTTAAAAACAAAATCAAGTCCCAAAACCACCAAAATTCCCCAAAGGCTCCCTTACACAATCCTATCCAAACACAGAATGTATTTACAAACTGTGCTGTTTGTAGTATCATACCTATACACAAGGCCTTCGAAGATTTCAAAGCACTTCCAACTAAAATCTCCAGAATAAATATACAAAATATAAGTGTAGAGAAGCTCTAACTAGCTTAGCTAAAGGTTGGTGGGCCACGACAAATCTTAAAACCAAAGAGGAAGTAAGTTCAGTTACCACAACCTAGCAAGCTAGTCATACCGCACCAGAAATTTATGCATTCGTTTTGTAAGTGTACCAGGCTCCTTTGCCTCCAAATGGTAATTTACAATGTACTTCTTACAAGTTGCCTATAGCAAAATGACAGCCAAGACAATCAGAGGAGAATAGAAAGCTTTTTGGTCATATTTTGAAGATGCCAGATGGCATGTTTAAAGATGTATTAAGTCAGGCAATGCACTGAATTATAATACATTTTCAGACTAAAAATGAATTTCCAATTTTTATTTTCCTCCTACTGTAACATCATAACTGATACATGATGAAATACTAAGAGACAAATGGAGATTATAAAAAGTAATTACACATCTGAGTGCTAACTGTTTACTGTTTAATCATTTTGGGGAATCTTAATATATTGTATGCATAGTAATACTGCCAAGATGGAAAAGACAGATAAAATCACTACTGTGCAATTAAAATATTTTTTTCCGTATCGGTATCTAACAGCTTAGAAACTCCTGTTCTCTCTCTTTTTGCCTTCACTGGACAGCCTTAAATCATGCAAAGGATCATTCCTTCCATGCACTAGAACCATGCAGCTTACTACTAGCTCTCCTGTTCTTAAATCATCATGAAAATCATCTACTTTATGCTAATGAGGACTTTATTCTCTAAGCAACAGAGAAAGCAGTTGCCATGCGACAAGAATGAGATCAGCAACCTGTAACATCTTCACAGACGTACAAACTGGAGGTGCTGCCATAGCTTGCCTCCTTCAGGCACATGAGACTGCGCTATTTTTATTTAACATATTCTCTCCTAAAGGTGTCCCTTCTTCATTTGCCTAGTCAGTGCACACCAAACATTGTTCATGGCTGCGCTCTGTAACTTAAGACTGCTCTACAGCTCTTTTATTTTCAATCATCTAAACCACATCAATGAAATTTTAAAAAGGACAAAAACATTTCTAATACTTCATTCATATTAATGCATGTCCCTGGCTGCACGTGGAAAGACAATCAGAAAAGATTAAGATTAATAAGCACTGAGAAACTGAAGTCAAATGGGAACAGAAAAGCTTAATACATACTTTCTATCAATTCTAAGTTAGAAAATGTCAGTGGAAATGAGACAGAGCGGCAATGGCACAGCTGATACTGAATTTGTATCAACACAAAGGAGGTGCTGACTACTGGGAAGAAAACGGTATACTCAGCAGTAAAAAAGAACCTTCCCAGAGATTTAAAGAACAGAGATGCATGGACCTAGTGTGCTTACTGACTTACCCATGCCCAAACTGTAACCAATTCTATAAATAAAAACAAAAGGGATCCATTTTTTTTCAAGCCACATCACTGCTGCTGTCTCTGACCCAGTATCATCTTTGCAACCCGGTGCATTTCCCAAAATGCACGGGAGAACTGAAAGCCCTGTGAAATGCACATCTGAAACAACCCTCAAAAGAGAAACATTTTTGGAGGAGAAAACACACTTCATGAAATGGTGGAGAGAGTGAACAGCACCAAAGACCACAATGAACATATGCAGCCATAATAATTCACTCAAAGTAAAAACACCTTAGAGAAGATGTATATAATCCAGACACTTTCTTTCATGTCCACCACACACATAAGCAGTACATAGCAATAAACAAGACATTTCTGTAAAAAGTATTTCTCAGCTAAGGAGATACAGCCGAAATTTCTGAAGGAGAATCCTCTTCACATGGATTGTGCAGAGAAAATGCATGAAAATTCAAGACTGGTAGATGGGTATGGATGACTGTAAAACTGAAATGTTACACAGGGCAACACAATCAGGGAAGCAATGCCACCCATTTTACTAAGCCATGTCATAAATCACATATGAGGTCATCACCAAGCAAGTGGAGGAAAAAGGTGGTTATCAGGAGTAGTCAACATGGATTCACCAAGGGGAAATCATGCTTGACCAATCTGATAGCTTTCTACAATGGTGTGACTGGCTGGGTAGATGAGGGGAGAGCCGTGGATGTTGTCTACCTCAACTTCAACAAGGCTTTCAACACTGTCTCCCACAACATCCTCCTAGGGAAGCTCAGGAAGTGTGGGCTGGATGAGTGGTTGGTGAAGTGGATTGAGAACTGGCTGAATGGCAGAACTCAGAGGGTTGTCATCAGCGGCACTGAGTCTAGTTGGAGGCTGGTAACTAGTGCTGTCCCCCAGGGGTCAGTACTTGGCCCAGCCTTGTTTAACTTCTTCATCAACGACCTGGATGAAGAGTTAGAGTGTACCCTCAGCAACTTTGCCGATGATACAAAACTGGGAGGTGTGGTGAATACACCGGCAGGCTGTGCTGCCATTCAGCGTGACCTGGACAGGCTGGAGAGTTGGGCAGAGAGGAACCTGATGGAGTTCAACAAGGGCAAGTGCAGGGTCCCGCACCTGGGGAGGAACAACCCCATGCACCAGTACGGGCTTGGGGTGGACCTGCTGGAGAGCAGCTCTGTGGAGAGGGACCTGGGTGTCCTGGTGGACGACAAGTTGACCACGAGCCAACAGTGTGCCCTTGTTGCCAAGAAGGCCAATGGGATCCTGGGAGGCATTAGGAGGAGTGTGGCAAGCAGGTCAAGGGAGGTTCTCCTTCCCCTCTACACTGCCCTAGTGAGGCCCCATCTGGAGTACTCTGTCCAGTTCTGGGCTCCCCAGTTCACGAAAGATGAGGAGCTACTGGAGAGAGTCCAGCAGAGGACTACGAGAATGATGAGGGGACTGGAGCATCTCTCCTATGAGGAAAGGTGGAGGGAGCCAGGCTTGTTCAGCCTGAAG
Organism: Opisthocomus hoazin; assembly: GCF_030867145.1. NCBI lineage: Eukaryota > Metazoa > Chordata > Aves > Opisthocomiformes > Opisthocomidae > Opisthocomus > Opisthocomus hoazin. Next base: position 28,556,608 of record NC_134421.1, read on the forward strand.
AAGAGAACGCTGTGAGGGGACCTAATAAATGCTTATAAATATCTGAAGGGTGGGTGTCAGGAGGATGGGGCCAGACTCTTTTCAGTGGTGCCCAGCGACAGGACAAGGGGCAACGAGCACAAACTGAAACATAGGAAGTTCCAGCTGAACATGAGGAAGAACTTCTTCCCTCTGAGGGTGACGGAGCCCTGGAACAGGCTGCCCAGGGAGGTTGTGGAGTCTCCCTCTCTGGAGATATCCAAGAGCTGCCTGGACAAGTTCCTGTGCAGCCTGTTGTAGGAGACCCTGCTTCGGCAGGGGGGTTGGACTAGACGACCCACAGAGGACCCTTAACATTCTGTGATTCTGTGATAGGATGGAGATGCTAAACTCTGCTAGCATGAGCAGCAATTCATTATTTTGCCATTAGATTATCAAGGATTACACCAATAAAATGCCCAATTCTGAGCAGCAGCAGTCTTCAACGCTTAATTCTCTTCTCTATCTGCCTGGAAACACGGAGCTCCGAGATAAGGTTTTCACAAGTAAGCAATTTTACCACGTTTCCAAACAAAGGCTCATTTATGAAACTTCTGTAATTCCAAGAGAGTTCTCATTCAGAGTGAGGCTGAGGAAATTTTCCCTCTGCAATCACAGCATGCTCCAGGGATGTACACTCAGACTGAGGTCTCCAATGTCTCATGCTGAGGAGGGGCAGGTTTCCCCACTCTTCCTCCACATCTGAGTGGTAACGCTACAGGAACAGAGAGGCACAACTCCTCTTTACAGGTTTAAGAGACTGATTAGCTCCCCCAAAGCAATTTACCCCAAATTACTTGACTTATTAGAACACAAGAGTGTCAAATCCTAATCTAAATCCATGTCACTTCTTTAAGTTATGTTAAATTATCATAAGACAAAAATTGCAAGAGCTATCAGTCCTCCAACCTCAAGAGAGAAGCCAATCATCAGGATGAGTTAGGAAAGAGCTCCTTGATTTTGACACAGGTCGACCAGACAGACAAAAAAAAAAAAAAAAAACATACAAGTTCTGTTCTTCCTTTCTCTGAAGCTAACGGTCTAGACTGACAAGATAATTCACTTAAAGAACAATTGTGTAGTGGAAACCTGGAAAGATTAGCTAACAGAAGTCAGCTGCAAAATCCATCTTTCCGGATACTCATGAGAAGAAGGTTCTGCACAATGTTGCCAAGACAACACAATGGAAACTGAAGACTGTGGTCTGATCGTGCTGCTTGGAGACCACATTAATAAACTCTTCCCCATACATGACTGCAATAGGAAGTAGTTAATTTAAATATATTACAGCGAGTACACTTAACCATGATTCATATTTTTTATACTGACTTCTATGATACAGTTGTTTGTTTGTATAGTCTTACTAAAAAGATCTGTATAACCATTACGCCTACATGGAATTACGTAATAATAGTATGTCCTAAGAAAAATATTACCAACATAGCATTTGCATGTTTTAGAGCTAATACACAGAGAAGGAAGAAGAACGATTTTAAAAGTGATATAGTATATTAATTCTTTGTGCAACAGAACTTGAGGAATTCCTACTAGAAAATTTTATCCCACTATGTCTCAGAGTATCCAAGATCTTGTTACAATGTGTGCATACTATAACCTTCTTTTTCAGCAGCCATAATGTAGCAAGCACTGTGTGATTTTTGTCCTAATGCCTGCTGCAGGCACCCCATTCCTTACCAAATGAGGCAGCTTATTTCCATGAAAACAGAAAACGTGCACAATCTTCTCCTAGTTCTGCCTGCTAGTGAGCTGACACTCAGGACATAGCGGCTATCTCCAGTCTGAACCTCCTGCACTCGCCTACTCTGCAACTTTGATTCCCATAGTACACGACAAAAAAAGTTGTATGGAAACGTCTCTTGACTGAGATTTTATGCACATGAAATTTAATCACTAAATTTCAGTTTCAGTTCTGTTTCATCTGAATTTTCCCATACACCCTCAAAGACAGAGTCTCAAAATCATTTTATTTAAAATTATCAAGAGAAAAAAAACTCTTTACATCTTAATCTTATAAAGAAATGGAAATCTGACTTCTTAAAATCTTTTTAAAGTGCCAAAATCTATGTGGCAGAGTTTCATTTTATCTCTTTTTACTACAAAATACTGAAGAGCTAACATGCAAGCAGCTGAGGATGTTTAACACAAGCTTTCAGAGCCCTCCACAGCTCATCACCACCTCATGGCAGTTACCCTTTTTTCCATCTAGAATTCAAAGCTAGCTCCAAAACCAAGGTAACCCAAACTCATATTTTGTTGTGTATTGAGGCCTTTCCCAAGGATGTCATGGAGCAGGCACAATCCAAACACCATTTAGGCTATTTCAAATAGATTTGGCAAGGTGCCCTGCAATGTACTTACCTGGAATACTGAAACAGTGCTACTGTATCGTTTCCCTAAAACATATCTACACACAGAGACAGAATAAGGTCCACAATGGGCATTCGTGTTCCTTTTCAGACAACATATCACAAAATATATGTAAATATGACAAGAAAATTTATCTCTGAGCAAGAAAAGCTCTCTTTTCTAAAACTGAATTTGCAATGCCTTCCTGTATATCTTGGGGCAACACACTTGTCTTGCTCGATTTAACGTCTGCAAGACTGGAGTAACTTTACTTCGTTCACAGGGGTGTTAGAAGAATTAATTTGCTTGTGCTTGCACAATTACTTTGAAGATATAAATTGCTATTTAAATGCTGTGTCATTTCATATAAATAAGCAAAAACGAAAAACCTGTACAAATCCAAACCCAGACTATTCCTCTCTCTATGTGCAGATGAGCACAGGATCTGAACGTACCACTCTTTCACCCATTGCTATTTTTCCAAAGAAAACAGCAAGCGCTTGTCAGTCCTTACTACCTCAAATCCTACTTGCTGCTCATTGCTCCTGTGACATACATTTCACAGCTTGTAAGATGTGCATACTATACTTGTAACACAAATATTAACATTTCAAATAAGCATTGTTGATGAAGGTGTATTGACACAAATCAAAGTTTTACTCAATCAGGCTTCCCAGGTGTACTTGCTTTGAAGTCCCCTAATGAAAGCTTTCTTCTGTTTCAAAGTACCGTTTCAACTCATAGTGATTCCATATACTCCATAAATCTTCCAAAGATAAAATGAAAGAAAACTCTATCTACATTTCTTTGTCCATACTCATTTATTTCTAGTTTCAATATATGGCAAAGGGGCCAAGAGCTCTGAAGATACTTACTAAACCTGAAGCAGCAAGTGGTTTACAACCCCGTTTTATTTTATAATTCTTCTGCTTGTCAGCCTTTTGTTTCCCTTCACTCATACTCATTTGCATCCCCAAGAAATGACTCAGTTGCTTCTCATCTCTACAAAGCTGAACTTTTCCCTCCTTTTCTCAGTCATGAACAAGGGAATAGAAATTACCCCATCACACAAGAAATGCTAATCACCCAGTTACTTGATTGCCCTCCTCCTCCATCTTCTGCTTTAGATTCAGCTGAAAGAGCCAACAACTAAGACACAACCACATAAGAAAGATTTACAGTGTTCAGGCAAAATTAAGATGCCAACATTTCTCACAGTTCTTCAACGCTCTTGTTTTGGAAGAATGCAGACAAATATAAAATTGGGGAATAAGTAACAATTTGCCAGATTATCAAAGGCCATAAGTGTTTTCATATCTAGAACTAAGTCAGAAGCTTTCAATCTCAGGCATAACAAAACAGCAATTTATAACTTCAGCTGCAATTTAATTACAAAAAAAGGTAATTCATAAAGATCAATAGCGTTGTTATTTTGAATTTAGTTTTGTTATTAAAAAAATCCACTTTAAAAACTTATTAGCTCTCCATAAAATAGCTAATCGTCTCAACCTCTTCCTGCTAGATGTGATTAGGGTTCTTTATTCTACACTTTTAGTTGGCATTATTTATTTTAGAGATAGTTTGGAAAAATGTTATTGCTAAATTTTTGGGTCATCACTAACCTTGCATATTTCTAATATGAAGTGAAACAGACAGTCATCTACTCTGTAAAATATTTCACATTCAGCACGTAGAGCTTTAACCTAGTGTACTGAAATCCAGTACTACTGGATTGAAAAGGCTTTTCCAGCACAGAAATCCACTTCCAACAATATTTTACTAAGTGACAGGCACAGTTGAATGTGACGTACTGCTTGTTTTTCCACAGTTAACGGGACACTTTTTGTATTCTGCTAAAAAAGAGGTGACTGAACAGCAGCAGAAAGGAAGGCCATTTTCATCTGCTGCCCAGCTGCTGTGTGCTGGGACAAGCAAAGCCTTTCAGAAGGAGGAGGACCCGCTTCTTCCCACTGAGTATTGGAGCATGTTAATCTCGAGGCAAGTTCAGGGACACAGGACAGTGTGGGGAGAAGCATTCCTATTTCATCTCACTTACCAGACCTGACTATTGTCTATTTTAAAAGTTACACACATCCAGTTTATTAGCTTGCATTCTATCAAGCACTTTTTCCTGTGCTGGGAGGCAAGGTGGGGGTGTTGCACTTTACACGAGACAGGCTCTGCCCTGTCAGAGGTCAAGTCAGGAGCCAGTCAAGAACTTATGAGCGCAGACCAGCAGGCAGACCAACATTCATGCTGTTGTAGTGAGTATCTACTGGAGACCTCCCAAGCAGGATGAGGCCTGTAGATGAGGCCTCCTTCAAACAAATGAAAGCAGTCTCACATTCACAGGCCTTCATCCTGATGAGGGACATTCACCAGCGTGGTATCTTCTGGAAGGACAACACCGCAAAGCACAAGCAATCCAGATTTATGCAGTGCATTGATGACAACTTCCTGACAAAGGTGATCAAGGAGCCAATAAGGCAAGGTGCTCCGCCGGACCTCATGCTTACAAGCAAGGAAGAAACAGTCGGGAGCAGCCTTAGCAGCAGGGACCATGAGATGGTGGAGTTAAGGATTCTGAAAAAAAGGGAGCAAGGCAAAAGCAAAACCACAGCCCTGGTTTTCAGGACAGCAGACTCTAATCTCTTCAGAGATCTGCTTAGAAGAATCCCATGGGATACACAGAGCAGACAGTTCCAGGCGAGTTGGTTGATATTCAAGGATCACTTCTTCCAAGCTCAAGAGAAGTCCATCCTGACAAATAGGAAATCAAAGGCAGGAGGCCTGAATGGATGAGAAAGGAGCTCCTGACTCAACTCAGACACAGAAAGGAAGTGTACAAGAGGTGGAAGTAGAGGCAGATGACCCAGAAGGAGTATAAAGCTCTCATCCAATAGTGCAGGGATGGGGCTAGGAAAGCCAAGGCTCACCTGAAGTGGAATCTGGCAAAGGACGTGAAGGGCAACAAGAAAGGATTCTACAAGTACATAAACAGCAAAAGGAAGAGTGGGGAAAACATGAGCCTGCTGCTGAACAGGACAGGAGATCTGGTGGCAAAGGTCACAGAAAAGGCTGATGTACTGAATGCCACCTTCACCTCAGTCTTCACTGGTAAGATCAACTTTCAGGATTCCCAGACCCCTGAGACCAGAGGGAGTCTGAGGCAAGGAAGACTCACCCTTGGAGGAAGAGAATCAGGTTAGGGAGCACTTAAACAAACTGGACACACATAACTCCATGAGGCCTCATGAGTTGCATCCATGATTTTTGAGGGAGCTGGCTGATGTCCTATCAATGCCACTCTCCATTATCTTACAAGGGTCATGGTGACTGGGATAGGTTCCTGAAGACTGGAAGACAGCAAATGTCAGTCCTCTCTTCAAGAAAGGCCAGAAGGAAGGTAACTACAGGCTGGTCACCCTTACCTCAGTCCCTGGGAAGGTGATTTAGCAGCTAATGCTGGAAAGCATTTCCAAACACAAAAAGGACAAGCAGGTGATCAGGAGTAGCCAGCATGGACTAGTGAAGGGGAAATCATGATTAATCAACCTGATTGCCTTCTACAATGAGGCAACCAGCTTTGTGGATGAGGGGAGAGTAGTGGATGTTGTTTACCTCCACCTTAGTAAGGCTTTTGACACTAACTCCTATAACGTTCTCATAGATAAGCTGCAAAGTATGGGTTAGATACATGGACAGTGAGGTAGACTGAGAACTCTCTCAACAGCCAGGCCCTGAGAGTTGTGACCAGTGGCACAAAGTCCCATTGGAGGCAAATGAATAGTGGTGTACCCCAGGGCTTGAAAGGGGGGCTAATACTATGCAATTTCTTCATTAATTACCTGGACAATGGGAAATATTGTGCCGTCAGCAAGCTTCTAGCTGACATAAAACTAGGAGGAGCAACTGATAGGCTGATGTATCAGATGGGTGTGCTGCCATTAAGGGACATCTTGACAGGCCAGAGAAATAGGTCAGCAGAAACATCATGAAGTTCAGCAAAGGGAAGTGCAAAGTCCGGCATCTGGGGAGGAATAACCTGAGGCACCACTGCACACTGGGGACCAGCCAGCTGGAAGAGAAGAACCTGCAAGAGCTGGAAGAGAGAATGGCCTTAAGATGCTGGTGGAGAGGAAGATGACCATGGGCTGCAAAAGGAATAATGCTGTCAGCAGCTTGAGGGAGATGATCCTTCCCCTCTGCTCAGCACTGGTGGGGCCAAATCTGGAGGGTCCAGTTCTGAGACTGAGCTACTGGAGAGAATCCACTGAACAGCCAGGAAAAGGGACATCTATATGGGGAGAGGCTGAGAGAGCTAGGACTGTTCGGTCTATAGAAGGCTCAGGGGGAGATGTTATGCATGTGTATAAATACTGAATGGGAGGGAATGAAGCAGAGGCAGCCAGACTTCTCAGTGGTGCTCACTGACAGGACAAAAGGCAACAGGCACAAACTAAAACACAGGATATTCCAGCTGAACACAAAAAAAACAACCCTTCTTTACTGTGATGGAGGTCAAACACTGGCACAGGCTGTCCAGAGAGGCTGGGGAATCCCCATTCACGGAGATATTCAAAACTGCACAGGATCCTGGGCAACTCTCTCTCTGATCCTGATTGAGAAGGGAGGTTGAACTAGATGACTTCAGGAGGTCCTCATCAACTTCAGTGATTCTGTGATTCTTCCTTCCTTCTTTCTCCGTATCCCTTGAAATTCAGTTCTCTGATAGGAACTCTGACTTAGTAAACTTTTTTCCTTCAGGCTGAATGCCTTGCTTACATTCAACAGCACGCATTTCTACAGAAATCACTTGGAAATAGGAATAGGTATTCATTCTAATCAAATTATTAAATGATCTCAAACACTGTTTTTGAAATGGCCTTAGCTCATTTAGTCCTGCCACAATTTAATTTAAGAGTATTCTGTGAATATAAAAATCAAGAAACATACTGTACTCAGCTGGGCTCGTGGTCTTCTTGAAAAAGTCTCAGTCTTACCTCTACACACTCTGAGTACAGTTACATCCACTTGCTTGTTTAAGACCTCTCACTGATATCTGAGATACATCTGAATGAACACAGTAACACCAAGTGTTACACAGACATAGACAGATAAAACCACACACAAAATTACATACAGCAATATTGCTTACTGCCAGTTCAGAAGGTAGTCAAAGACATTATTTGATCTTTTAACCTTTTTCAGTTAATTGCTCATTCTGTATCACTGAGGCCTGTTCTTGCCTACAGACACTAACATCATAGAGAAGTGAGCAAATACAGGTCTCGTCCCTCATATTTATCAATTAATTAGCAGATTAAATCAAGATTAACTAAAAAGTAACACTACTATCTTCCAGTACTTTTTCAGTGCTTCTGTAAGCTGGGGGCAGTGGGGTGTTAATAAAAATGACGCCTTTTAAACCTCCTCAACTGACTTAATTACATAACATACATTATAGATGAACTAAAGATTGCCACTTTATTTATTCTAATCTTATATATCTGCTATCTGACCCATCGTGGGGGAATCAAAACGTTTTTCTCCATAGAGAGAGAGAGTGAGCAGAGAAAATCTGCATCTCAAAACAATGATGCACAGAAAACAGAAGAGGTATTCTTGGAAGGGAGCGAAGGAGGGAGGGAAGGACGGAGCTTTTGTAACACACTTCCTTAGCTTAAACAGCAACAATGTGTCTAAGATGCAAAATCCAAACGTGATCTTGTAATAGTGAAACTTAAAAATGTATTAATCCATAGTTATAAGGAGACACATTTGATCAAGCCTTAATCTAGAATTCAACTGGGATTTTTGCAAAGTTACACACAGATTGATACTCTGGTTCCTTCATTGCAGTCTAAGTATCTAATCCTCCTCCAGTGAAATAAATCAGAGACATTCCAAAATAACCACTAGAAGTTGGATGAGATCCATACAGAACAATATTAAATACCAAGCAGTCTATTCCGTGCTGCAGACTGTTTATTTTTAATTACACAAAATATATGTAAAAAAACTTTAATTTAAACCTGAAAGCTTCCCTAAATACCATATTTTCTGTCACAAAAAAGTCACACATGCAAACAATATAAAAAAAAAAACCTGGAAAAAATACTGATGCAAACTTTTTCTTTTACAAAAATAACTTTTTCTTTTACCTTTTACAAACAGCATTTTAAAACACTCACCAGTTTGCCACCAGTGGTCCAAGACAGGTACCCTGAAGACCTTTTTTGACCATTCTAGCGTATCGACATCACAGTGCTCACCAGCTACAAATAACGTTCTGAACCTTTAAATAAAAATAAAAATGTATGTCTTGATCTGGATAGAGAAAGGAAAACAAGATAAATTCAACAAATATCTCTGGTAGGTGTGCCAAATAAAGAGAAAAGGTCCTTCCAACTAATTAACAACTAGAATCTTCGCAATATTAATTTATGCTACTTCATACAGCACGTGAAAGTAGCTTTGTTTTCTGAATGCAAAAACCTTGGGAGATCAGAGGCAAGCAACTGATTAAATGCTCTGTACACAGGAACTAGGTAGATATTTGCTAGGCAAAACGTAAGACTCAAATACCAAAAAAGGGTCAGAAAGACTTATCAGATAAATTAGCAAAGAAATAAACAGAACTAAAAGGAAATACCTGTAGCGTAACTCTTAGTTTAAAGTCATTTTAACGTTCCATTTAAACAGATTTTAGTCTTTTTTTAAACTGTCATCTTTTTACAGGTATTTGGAAATGAGGTTTTGGAGAAAAAATGGGACATACAGCTATTTTCCTGTGGAGAGGCAGGCTACATATACATAAACAAAAAAAATAAAGTAATCCTACAAGATAATGCAAAACAGAACAACATTCAGCAGCCTTGGGTCCCTGATCGCAGTACTAGACTTCATCTCATTTCACTGGACATTCCACAGCCAGCTTTGGCATAGAAGAGATGCAACGCCTGGCAGTCCTGACAGATGTGATCTGCATGTCTGTACCACTGAATCAGGTAGTGCTATGTAAGTGGGTATTAAACCCACACACAGACTTTAACTTCAGAATCTTTTTATCAGATCCTTAGTCACACTTTATTGTCCTTCCTTAAGCATTACAAATTCCCTTCACACCCTGTTTAGCATGAGAAGGTCCTCTATGTCAATGGTAGTTTTCTTAAATATGACTATCTGTACTCAGAAGCTAGACATTACCATACATTACTGCACGCTGCCAAGGTTTTGATCTTTCTAACACTTGCACAGTAACTTCATTCACGTCACAACAGATTTTTTACACTTATTTCCTAATGAGCAATTAAAAACCTTGTTAAATTGCATATGGTGCGGCCTCACCTTCAGTACTGTGTGCAGTTCGGGGTCTCACAATTTAAGAAGGGTGTGAAGGTCCTGTAATGCATCCAGAGCAGGCCAACAAAGCTGGTGAAAGGGCTGGAAGGAACGTCCTATGAGGAGTGGCTAAAGACTTTGGGTTCACCTAGTTTGGAGAAAAGCAGGTTGAAGGGCAACCTCAATGCTCTCTACAGCTTCCTGAGGAGGGGATGTAGACAGGGAGGTGCTGATCTCTTCTCCCTGGGATCCAGTGATAGGACGCATGGGAAAGGTTCAAAGCTGCACCAGGGAAGGTTTAGCCTGGACATTAGGAAGCATTTCTTTACCAAGAAGGTGTGCAAACACTGGAACAGGCTTCCTAGGGAGGTGGTCGATGCCGCAGGCCTGTCAATGTTTAAGAGGCATTTGGACAATGCCCTTAATAACGTGCTGTAACTTTTGGTCAGCCCTGAATTGGTCAGGCAGTTGGACTAGATGGTCGTTTCAGCTCTCTTCCAACTGAAATATTCTATTCTATTCTATTCTACTGTAAAGTCACAGATAGTCATGACACTGGCCAGACAACACCACCTAATAAGATACTAAAGAGAAGAATCATTTACGAACTTGCCCTCACACCTCCAACAAAGAAATAAGCAATCCTCTTCAGGTAGAAATACAGAACATTTAATTTAGGTTCACGATGTACAGATGAAAATGAACAGCCAACTCTACTCAGATGAACTGCTGATTTATATGCAATACTTTTTCATTAATACATGCCTGGTTTTATAGTCTGTGTTGTGACAGCATGGTTTCTGTTGACAGCAATACAGAGTATTTATTGTATTTGGCTCCTATTATACAAAAATCATGTCTATGCTGAACTAGTTCTCTAGGCTTCTTCTATAGTCCACAAAGAACAACAGGCAACTTCAGAGAGTAATTTACCTTTAAGAGACTCAGAAGGATAAGGTTTATTTTTTACATAACAAAAATAAAATGAAAATCAAAATGAAACAAAATGCAAGGCCTTAGAGCAACATGTAACTAATACATGACTAAGCTACAGTATAGAGACTTTGTTAAGTTACTGTTTAAAAAAATAGCAACAGACACAGCTATTAAGTTCTTGTGTTACAATTTGGAATGGATGCTCCTGCATCTCAAAAGAAGGAAATCAAGAATGTCCAAAAGCTTCGGACATTCTAATTTTGCTGCTTAAACATGTTCCTATTTCAGCAAGATTTTGAAACAGAAAACATTTATTTGGGAAATAAAATCTAAACCAGAGGGAAATTTAAGACATAACATTTCTGGTTTTGTTTCACAGATAAATCACAATGGAAAGCTGCACCTCCTTCCCCAGAAGGCTGGTGTGGCAATCTGAAACACTTCAGCCACATCAGTGCCTGTTTGTAACCACCAGCTGCAATCCTGCCACAAGGAATAATGTAAATTCTGAATACAGAGCCACCACACACATGCCCTATTACTACAGGCCAAAGAACTTTCTTCCCTTCTGTAATATCCGCAGAGGCTGGGCTCATCCCTTCCCTCTCTCAAATTCTCCCTATTCAGCATATGACCAACAAAGACAGCACTTTCATTTTATCCAGAGATGCAATTTAAAATCTCAGAGAGTTGAAGGAAGAGAGGAGAGACAAGAGGCAAACTCCCCATCAGAAATATTTGCTGTTTACTAGCAAATAACCTCTTCCCTTCTTTGAGTGAAAGCGTACAGGTATACTCACACTACAAGTGACTAAACATCTAATGAACAGCCTGTCATGCCAAGAGAAACTGCAGAGACAGTTTACCAAGTACTGCATCAATCCCCAAGGCTTCTGAGATGACAGAATGCCTAATTAAGATACGAACAGAGCTTCACGTGGCTCAGCATCAGACCCTGGGATTAAAAATACTTCTCCAAGATGTCCCCTTGTTAGGATTGCAGCACTCTCTACGACAGCCAGATCAATGTCCATGACATTTTGTTTCACTTCAAGTCTTCACACAGTCCACCACGTACGAAGACAACTGCCAAACAAAGGACTTGACTCTTGCCCTTCAGCAATGGACACAAACTGCATTGATTTGGTAAAACCTGTAGACTTGTGGCCACAGAAAGAGAGAATTAATAGATACGGCAGGCATGAAACAAACTTCAGAGGAATGCAATTCAGAAAGAAAACCACAAGATTCATCTTTCCATGTAGATGAAATCCACAAAGCAATTGAGGAAATTATGAGAAAAAGCAGAGCAAGTAACTCAAGGGCATCAGAAATGAGAAAGAGAAATGCATAGATAAGCTTGTCTGACTATAGAGCTGGGAATACCTCTAACAAGGAACCCAGAGATTGACCTCTCATCTAGACACCCCATAATAAGGCTGCCCAAACCAAAAAGCATACATTGAGTATTCATGCTCCACTCCTCTCCAGTGGATAGGCAGATCCCATTAGCATTACAGGCAGCCTCTCACAGTGTAAGGACTAGGGACCTACTTGCTGCATAGATGTAAGGCACGAGAATGTACAGACTAAAGCTACATCTGGAGACAACGTAAGTAAAACATGGGATGAAACATCATGAAGTGCAATAAGCCATGTGCCCTAAAATTGAACAGTTTTTTTTCACAGTGACGCTTGGCTTAGATATCAAAATTTGATGAGTTTATTGTCTTTTAGATCCATTTAGATACCCATAGTTAAAACACAGGAAAAGAAACTTCCACAAGCACAAGTTACTGGGAATTCTAATCACCAAGGTAGAGACTCCTGCGCAAGGTAAATACAATAACCTGAGAACAGTCTTATCTGTGAACTAAGTGAAGTAACAATCATGGAAGTAGCCATAATAATAACTCTGAAATATGAAAATCAACTTACTGCACATCTAGTTACAAACTTATGAAAGTCAGAAGATCTCGAAAAATGTTACCATGTTGATTTTGAACATGCAGATGAAAGAATTCAACTTCCTTAATTTCAGAGCAGTGTCCAGCCAACCCTCCTTTCTGACACACCAAGATGGCTTGGAGTGGCTTCTTTCTTGGAATGGAAGGCAGGGGATCAAATGCATAGGCAGCTTTCACATCAAATATGCATAGTTTTCTGTACTCATAAATATACAACATCATTTTGGTAAACTGCTTTCTGATCACATCTCTCAAATTAGAAAATATTATGAGTGTGACCCCAATCAATATCTTGCACCTGAATGCTTTTTATTGTCAAGCACAAGCCATGGCTGATAATTACACTTCATAGCTAACTGTAAGTTATTACACAGATAAAAGTGTATTATAGAAGAGAACAAAATATTGTACAATTAAAACCAAAAACATGTTCTTATGAAAAGTTTTTTAACACCCATGTTTACATGCATGGCACTCCTGTTAAGTGTTCAATTTACATTACATGGAATGCTCTGTAATTAGGCGTGTTAAATAGAACATTTTAGGTAGGATGTAAAAATTCAGTTTAAGAATTCATTAACTTTATTAACCGCTGAAAAATTCTGTTAAGAGTTCTTGCTTTAAAAATAGGGCTATTAAAGCCCCAAGAATTTAAAGGACTTGCTGAAAAAGTTAAGACATCATGTTATCCCTCAAGCCAAAATCAGAATTCCTCTCTTCTGAATTGCCAGCTTTAATAATCAGATTTAATAATGTGCAGGCTCAAGAGCAACCTTATGTTGCGAGAAGGAGAGGGATTAGGCTCTTTGGCAAATATACAGCACAAAATCATCAAAAAGAATACCAGAGCAAAGTGCCACAAACCTAACAAAGCATAAGAACTACGGAGTTATGTTCTCCTAACAAACAGTACCAGAAGAGAGAGATGGCAATGGTTATAAGATTTCCCACTCCGAACAATTTTTTAACAGTCCACTTAAAACTTCACAGCATGTCAATGCACCTGTTACTGCTACCATCTATCACTACAATGCAGTTAATGGGGAAGAAATATCTTAAAACCTCTCTCTTAAAGAAATATGTCCTAAGATGTTGTTCCAAAAATTTACATTCGTAACATAAAATTCAGTGCAATCAAGCTTTTAGGCCCTATTCAAGAGTACAGCAGAGCGGACTGGAAGTATCACCTGATGTACAAGACAGATCCAGGTCCCTAATGGCCGTGACGCTCTCTAAATTGTTCGATAAAGCATGTACATTTTGGCGTCACTCCAAGCACAAAAGACACCACATTTCCAAACCTTTTTCCAAAAGCAGAAGTGTTCACATGGGTAATAATCTGCTCTGCCTTTTCCAAATTAAAAGATCATGGAAGTGTTTTTAATTCTGAACTGCATACTACCAGGGTTTTTTTCTGGCAAAGAAAAAACTCTATCTGCATCACATTAAATAAGCTTTTTTAACCTGAAAAGACAGCAAGGAAGGTTCATTTGCACTTTCAACATAAACTGGAAATAAAGACCTCTTATTAATTCTTAATGCACCTGTACACTGCAGACACTTAAATGTGTAAAATAAATAAATATTGTTTTCAGGTCTTCTGATTTTTCTCCATTGATGTGTTTGTTCATTTTCCTCCCTGAATAGATTTTACCTTGGTCATGAGAATCCAAGCTCTGGAGGTTTAGGTGACAGAATCAAGAGAGACACAGAACACAACCGCAGCTCAGCTCCTTCTCTCAGAGTGGGTAGAGGAGAGCTCCAAAAAGGCTCTGCATGAACACAGCTCAGGACTCCAACAGGTATGGCCATACATGGTCTACAGCAGCACAGAGTACGGGGTAGCAGGCAGAACTGCATAATGGACTTCAGTTGCCCTAAATTCTGGGTCTTAATCATGTATCTTCTAGCAGCATGTGTGAGATATCAACTATATGAGAAAGTATTTCTTTCTAACCGTTTTGAATTTGCTACTTTAATTTCACATCTTCTTGTTCCTGTGTTATGAGACAGAAAACAGGGTTTCTAATCTACTTTATATTCATTATTTCTGCAGGGTTTCTATGCAGTCTCATATTTCTTTCTAAAGCAAGTGCATTAATATCTGGTATCAGATGAACAAGCTAGAATCTCTAGATTCTCCTAATATAAAATGGCACAACAGTCACAACTGACCGAAAGTCAAGAAAGCCAAGTAGGCTGTAGGACACAAACTGCAAATTATGACTTTTATGTCAATCTAATCTGCTGAGTTGTTGCCCAATTTCATGAAAAACTGTCAGTTGTCAATCATATGGAAATCAGACCTAACCAGTTCATAATGTCAATTAAAGGACAAAGTGTGATTCTAAATATGAGAAGAGTTAATGGCTCGGTGTTACGGAGTTAACTCCTGAAGATGAGAACAGATTCCAAAAGCTGAACACAATATGCTCAGGTACCTTACGGTCATAGAATTTGGGTGTTACTTGTTTTTCAAACACAACAGGCAGCAATATGATCAGACAGCTTGCTTAGCAGCACTGTGTGTTATCAAAATCTAGGTCTTTAGATCTTCTACCAATATAAGGTTGAACAGAGCTTTTATCCTACAGTATCATAAACACCTCTTTTACTGTTCAGCATGTGCCGTGTTTAAGACATAGGTGACGCTTTGGGGCAAAGACAAACAAATTTCAAGATTTGACTCCAATAGCCAACAAGCTATTTGCAGCATACACATTAGAACCTTTGGAAACCTCACACAGAATACTGTGCAGAGGCCAGTGATGCCACAAGCACAGGTTCTTAAAAGAAATTTGTTTAACTTATGTCATTTCAGAAGAACACAAGTCTTCTTATAATTCAGTTTACTCTTGTAAATCAAGTACTCCCTTGTACACTGGAAGCTGGCATTGCCGGTCAACTCTGTAATGCATCAGTAATTGTCTTTTTTAGCAGGATTTTTAAAAAGTGACATTGACCTTTATAAGTTTTATAATAGAAATTTTCAGGAATGAAATATACCATGGCGGAAACCTCGTTCAGCACTGCATTCCTGGACATGTGTTTTGGAGTCTCTAGAGTAAGTAAGGATACATCTTAGCTCAGTTAGCAGAAAGACATCTCATTTCAAAGATTCTGCACCCTATAACGGAGAAGAAAGCATCATAGATCAAGTAAGTGAACTAAAAGTAAGACATTAAAAACTGAGACAGAATTCACTTGACCTTGAATGGAAACGTCCATCCAAGCAACACTCAAAAGCAACGATTTTCCTAGAATTGAAGTTTTAATCACCTGTTGGACCCCATTTCTTAACAACTGCACCTACTAGATATTAAATGCTGCACTAGAGGGTTTAGTAAAGAGAAGTCACATATCAGGGAATGACATGGCCCAAAGCTTGGTGAATTACAAGACAACTAAATCTGCAGACAAACGGAGAAGCTCATTAACTATGCACTGAATAGGAATGACGAAATACCTCTTTACATCCAGGGTAAATGATACCAGCAAGAAGACGCTTACCTGGAATTGTCATTTGGCCAGGAAATGTGACAACTTACAGAGCAGGTTAGCAGATTTTCCATTAAATTAATACTCTAAAGACAGACTAAGTCATTGTATTCATTGCCTAAACAGTGCTGAGGAGCAGCAATTAAATTTTCTAGCATCTGAATCACTTTCTTGTCAACAAACATCATAAAAGAATAGCATATTAGAGTCTCAAATGAGCTCGTTTCCTGTTTCAAGGAGGGGTAAGGATTGATGATAGCACTCAAAACAGATGGAAGAAAGTAATAATGAACTTGTAATGAATACCTCAGGAATAACTTCAGCTTACTAATAAATAAAACTTTCCTGAGCAATTAAGAACGTGGAGGTCTAATGAAGCTACATGGCTTTGCATCTTCCCCTTCTCTTTGGACAAGTGTGATAAAAGATGTTCTTATGGCTGAATACTGCCTATACAGTCTGACACAGTCCTTGCTTGATGCTAAGCAAATTATTCAACTTCAAGATCAGATGTGGTCCAAACCCACATATTTTTCATTTTTAGAACGTTTGCCGTAACTTGGCCTGTAGAAGTACTTAAACACTCAGACACAAGTCAGTGTGAGAGGCATTTTATTAATATAATGCTAATAACGCAATTTAACCATACTATGCTAAGAACTCTAAAGTAGTGGCAGTTCAGTGGCTCAGACTGGATATTCAAAACTAATAGAAGACTTTGACCTTAATCTCTCTGCGACTCAGCTTCCCATCTGCAAAATGCAGATAATACCACTCTCTCATCTCACAGGGGATTTGTGAGGATGAACTCCATCATGATTTTGAAGTATGCTTATGGTATAGTGACAAACACCTTAAACACATATGAGATAGCAAATACCTCAGTCTTCGGAGCACACAACCATAAACAGTAACTAAGTTATGGGGAGATATACAAAACATTGACGAGCTGGTGATTAAATGAACACTAAAGATCCTGTGCACTCAGTGAAATTAGAGGTCATGTGGGAAAACAGTACAGGATCACGTAATCCAAGACTGTATTACAGGGTATAAGCACAGTGAAGTAAAATTAAGGCTGAGCAAACAATCTTAACTCAGTAAGAGCTCTTAACTTTACAGTCGTACTCTTTTTAACAGCTTTCATCTCTTCCAAACTACCAATATAAATTTACAAGCAAATACATGTACACCTAAAGTGTCAAGAATACATTTAAGTTCTGCTATATAGAGGTGGGCAAAGCCCCAGACACTCTGCTATTTTAGTTCATCCAGCCTGTTTCTGTAAGAAACTGCTTGTAGTGTATCCTTAGCTCACCTTTTCAGAGCGTACTGCTTTCCCAAGGCTGCCTCGGGGTCCTGCTGACGGATTGCTCTAATTGCAGTTGGTGAAGTAAAGAAGGCAGCTACTTCATGCTCTGCTAGCACACGGAAATAGGCACCAGCATCTGGCGTTCCCACAGGCTTCCCCTACAGAGAGAATAATTTAAAATGTCACAAGATAAAAATACTTCATAATTCCTTGACAGTTCAAGGCTTGAACATGTAACAGTAGCGGTAGCACAGCAACAGAAGTAATTTCATGTAAGACTTTCAAGAAGGCTTTGTTAAAAATAATAATACTGTGAGTGTATTCACTTGTAGAAATAAATTCATAGGCTTTGGGCACAATCTCTTGCATGAACACAGCACATACTAGCTGCTACTTAGAAAAACAGGACAAATGGTCATGTGAATGAAAAGACAGCCACAAAGAGCTGTTACTACACTGGCAGCAGAGGGAGTCATGTCCACATCTACCCTCTTTGCGAAGCAGCCTGTAAAACACCCAGAGTCCCACGGAGCTACGAGTCTCTGGACACAGGGGCACTGCAGCTATACCCCCATGCACAGGCCTACAGGACATAACGCCAGCTTTTTCTTACCTAGAAATTTCCTCCCAGTTCTGGAAAAATTCTCACTTAGCTGCTTACAAGTGGCTTCTTGGAACTTTTGTGCTGCTACCCCACATAAAGCCTGGAGAGAACCTGAAGATCCTTTTTCTGTTTTAGTGTGCTACCAGACTGTGGTCTGTTTTCTGGGTGGGTTTTTTTAAAAAAGTAAACATTGTCTTGAGCTAAGGGGCATAGTCGAGAGAGTTGTAAACAGAAGTAATCAGATGTGACAAATTGTCTAATGGTAAATACTACTAATAAAAAAAATTAAAAAATACTTTTACATGGTGCTGCAAATGTGAAAAGCAGTCAGCACAGGATCGTATAATCACAGTCTTACTGTATGTAATTACCACAGTGCATGAACTGCTCCATAAATATTCTGAAACTATGAAAAGATTATGATAATGTGGAATGAGTTTTAGCTCTACAGGTATTGCCATAACCTTTTCACTAGAAAGGCCACGCTTGGAAGATGAACTTTGACAAAGCACACAAGTTAGGAGAGACATAGATTTTTCATACTGCAAACACTTCTTTGTCAATGCTTTATGCAAGAAGCCACAAACACAGAGAAAGTTTGACTACTGAATTGTCACCATCTTTAAAACAGTTCACCAGTCACAAGACAAATTCATATCTTCACCATCCTTGTGAAATGCAAATTTGGAATAGATAGATCAGTAAGTCCAGTGGAAAAAAAAAGCAGTATACAAAACTAATTAATACTTTTCATTTTACCAAGATATATTTGAATACCTTGAAGAATTTACTACATTCAGTATTATTATTCTGATAATGAGGCACTAGTAATACAGTTTTTGTGAAAACACATACTAAACAAATTAGTTGCCCCATCCAACGTAAAAAGCAGCATGCTGGCTGTGATGCAGGCTCACAGGAATTCATCCCTTTCCCTCTCTCCCATCTGCCCTCCCGACTGCAGTCATCCCCAGGCTTCCTCTGCATCCAGCTGTGCCTGAACACTGGCAAGAGCACCAATGAACCATTTGGCAGATTTAAAGAACGCAGGACACCTGAGGTCGGATACATACCATTGGCTTTGCAGCCCTACAGAGAGATACTGCTGGTGAGAGGAATGCTGGAGCAGAGGATCACCACAAAAGGAAAAAAAAAACAATACAAAACAGAATGCACAATTGAAAAGCCTTTTTTGTTAAAGGATGGAGCAGGCAGTGAGAAGCAAATGGAGAGAAAATAAACAAAAGAAACAGTTCCCAGCTGAAGTAGCAGGGAGGAGTATCACCAATGCCCAAAACCCTCTTTTTGCTAACAGCCTATGCTAAATTACCAAAAAGAAATGCAAGAGAATGCTATTTGCTTGCTGAAAAAAGTGAATTATGTCCTTTTTCCTGTCAGATAATACACAGTTTCCAAAGAAAAATCTTTCACCAGACTGTCTTTAAGCATCATGCATGCAGACTTCTTGAACAACTTTCATGTGTTTGTTCATCAAAATATATCAATATTTGTTCATGACCCTATTTATTCAAGTTCATGTCATCTCTCTATGATGTTCACTACACCTGCAGATCTGTAACCATGTGGTCAGGAGTTCAAGCCCACGTCACTAAGTAACTCCAAAACAAATGGCTTCACACTGAAAAATTTCAAACTTCCATAAACTTCTCATTAACCAATTATGTAACTGAACTAATATCAATAATCTTGGATAGCAAAAAACCTGGCTGTGGAGCAATCTGAAATAGGTTAGTCTGCCAGTAACAATGTAGGCTGTTATTTTTAACCAAATGGAAATGTCCAGAGCCCATAAAAGTGCTGTGATGGGTGCAGCTGTGTAACCTTAGATCACACCACTAGGAAAACAGCAGAGCTGTGAGAAGAGCTGAAAGGAACCTCCCCCTCCTCAGAGACAATTTACACTCAGGCCCTCACCCTTGGTCCCTGCCCAAGCTATGTTGCAGCCATGCACACCTCCAGCAAGCCTGAGTGCATCTTCAGCACAAGCAGCTAAACCTTCAGGAGTGCGTGGGTAGGCGTGCAGGGCTCTGACAAGCTGATATTTATATGTCACAGGTGAGCTACAGCAGCAATGGTTTGGAGAAGTACCATTGTCAGATCTAGGAGAAAAACAAAGAAAACACGAGCAGTAGAGGAAAACGAATAAAAAATTTACCTCATAGTTGATAGGAAATAACACCCAAAGAATAAGGTGACTCTTCAAATTCATTTAGGAAAAAAAAAAACAGTATTATTCCTGATTCTGCAGAAAAACTTCCCCCGTTCCTTGACAGCCCTTCACAGTTTAGTAAATGCATAAACGTAAACTGACATAAGCAAAAGAAATCTGAGACAGTACAAATTAATTTCAGAGCCCCAAAAAATACAAATAAAATTGCCAAAGAGAGTTCTCACATAGGATACAAAAATTTTTAAAAGTACTGCAAGATGCCATGAGAGGCTTATTACCATATGCAATTTTGATTTTTAAAATGTTAGCAACATAAACAATAAAGCACAGGGTAATTAAATTCAGAATATGCTGACAGATTGCTGAATCAATTGGGTACTATGAGCAGACAGTCCACTGGATTCGTGCAGGGATCAGTTCAAGACCTGTTGCTGTTCAGTATTTGCATCAATACTGGAGATGAAACTTTATTTAGAAAGTATTGGCAATAATATCTGTGGTTGTCAGGAACTGAGAGCGTGGTAAACAAGAACAAGGCAGTCAGAGCGTGATCTGCCTTGCTTAATTAAAAAAAAAAAAAGTAGCAACAGACACTTCTTGTATCAGCTAGGAGGACACAAGTAGAAAAGGCTTTCTTTTAATAACCTACCAAGAGACTCTCAGACAGACAGACAGATAGGAACATCTTTTCTGGAAGTACCTAGGTTTAGCATGTAATTTATCAGATGTCTACCAGCTGAGCAGACATCCTGAGGCAGAATGTGTTGATGGATAATACACGATTATGAAAGAAGATTCATAGTCAGGCAGCAAGAATGATCAAAGGGATAGCAAAGGTGTCCTGTGGAGAAAGTCAGAAGCCACAGGCATGGGTTACTTGAGGAAGAAAACATATAAGGGGAGCTATAATCAAATAATCAGCAATGCATCAGTAACAGCGCAGCAATTCCCTTTCTGTCTCATCCCTAACAAGTGGCTCTTCAATTAAAGATAAATTCAAAATTATGAGAAGGCAATTCTTTCTGCATAGCAAATATTATACATAGAACCCATTGCCACTAAAACCTGCTGACACTAAAGCACACACAAAATCCTGACACATCAGGATTCAAAACAATATGTTCATAGAGTCATTTCTCTTTCTGCTGCTGGCCCTGCTGCCACACCTCCATTAAGGACTTGAGATGATACGTCTGTGGTGGTGCACGCCCCCTCACACGTGGCAATCCCAGAAACAGCCCACATTGTATTCTTGCTTGCACCACAACAATAGTTGGCTGGTGTGCAGTGAATTGGGATGACTTGGCGCTTCCCTTCTGTCTTTATACAAGAGCAGTGAGTTGGGCTCACCAGGCACACCTTGACCGCACCGGGAACTCCTGTTACTGGGAGTCGCAACCGCCTGGTACATTCTGGGCAGTACTCAAATTGTATAGTTGCTGTCTAAATATCAGGATTGCATCATGTGGGTTGTGACCAGGATGGAAAATTACTGATGCCTAAAGTCAATCACCTTCAGACCCTACAAACAGCGGTACCAAGGAAGGCCCTTTGAGCTCTTCTGGTCCACAGCGGGTGTGCCCAGTAACTCCCTCTGACTGGGACACCTCTCAGAGTCACTCACAAACTACCTGGGCTGATCTCCTCGAGACTCAACCTTCACCCGTTGAGAAATCATTTGATTTGAAGCAAGTATTTCACGAACTCAAAGGGAATTTTTATGATTGTGTGCGATTGTGCATTGATTCAAAACATAAATGCTAAGTTAAACAGTGATTAATAGCTGCTAAATTCCTGCGATTCTCTTTCTCTCTTCAAACTGTGAGCACGCCCTGAATTGCCGCTAAGCACATTGCTTAGTCATAAACCACAGTGGTCTAAGGTTGGTTCTGGATCCAGCTGCACCTAGCTTCCTCTCTGAGAAGGAGTTTAGAAAGCAGGGGGGTCCACTCCGAGCCTGGTGACTCAACGGGAGGGTCTTCCTATCCCCTGACACTTTTCTTCCACTCTGTATAAATCATTTTCTACTCAAACCCCCCTTTGACTTTGTATTCCATTCATTTAGGTAGTAGTAGAGTGAATCTTGCCAACAAACTCTGTAAGATCACATTTTCTAAATATTCAGTAAAATCTTTTCTTGCAAAACCTCTGAGTGACCATTTAAGTGACCTAACCACTCATTCGTGACAAATTGGCATAGTGGACAGGATGGCAAGTAGTATCGCTGATTACTTACACAAAAATGGAATAAATCCATTTCCCAAATTCTCGGATGAAAGGGTTCGTGACAACTGGCATGACTGGGAAGCTGTAGAAAAGCAAAGTGGCTAGGACTCATATAAAAGATGGAAAAGAAAACACTTCAAACACTCGCACACTACTACTAGCTCCAAGAGAGAACTGTAACCCTTTCCTTTCTCGGTCAAAAAACGAATAGTGCCTGGATGATAATTGGGTATGTCCATCTGGCAAATTGAACCCTATCAATGGATACATGATAATGGCCCATACATTTTAATCCCAGTTGGACCTCGACAACAATTGACAAAATTCCTGATAGGCACAGGAGCACAAATTTCAATACTAACACAAGAAGATGCTGAGAAGCTGGGTATACGACCCAGACAGCAACGAGTTAAAATTACCAGAGTGAATAGAGCGAGTGCTATTTGCCACATTGCAAAGGTTAATTTATGGCTCCTAGCAAGAAGCGTATGTTGTCTACTCACTTTGCAGTTAAAGATCACAATGAAAACATTTTAGGATTCAATGTTTTAAGCAGACGAACCTGGTGCTTGCCAGATGGCAGCATGTGGTCTTTTGGTTCAAATATCAATCCTAACGCTAATGAAAATTGGGAAGCTACTGGTAACAGTGGTACAAAACACAGAATAACTACTAGGTGAATTTATCCTGCATCATAAAGGGGTAACCCGTTTGTCCTCCATCGAAACTTTTCTTTTTTTTTTTTTTTTAAAAAAAAAAAAGAAGAATCTACATCAATGGCAATGATGACGACAGCAGTGTGTCCCCAGTTCACCACTGATCTTCCTCTTAACTGGGGTAAGTATAACCCTTCCAGTGCAGACACAAAATCCTTGGACAATCCACTCACAAGACCCTTGGGACCACGCACTGGTAAATCATACTGGAAGTGCTGGGATCCCACCAAAATACAAAACACACTTAAACCTTGCTACTTTCGTTATGCACGGAGACGAGGCATACCTAAAGGAGGAATAGAAATGGGAAACACTACACAACAAAGGCATTAGAATATCCCACAATAATAATAGCATCAACCAAATTCTATCACTCCAAGCCACATCAGGGGAAGAAACAAAAATAGGATGTCACATAATCAATGGATCTACCCACGGCAAACCCACTGAAACCAGAATACATTACACCAATTTTTCCAAACCCATAAACAACAAAAAATCTTGTTACAATATACCAGAATGAGATTGTTGGTACAATTTCACTTTTTACACAGCCTGTACTAGCACTCTGCCTCTGGGGTAAATGTGGTGCAGAACTGTTGTTTGATTTCATGATTACCAAATGACAAATGTGGAACTTGTGCTCCATGGGGTGGCCATGGAATGATGTGTACATACTTCATGACATACCTGTACCCAGTCTAAATTTATCTACAATAGTTCTACAGAATAACATCATTTTTCATAGAGAAGATTGGAACATTAAAAATAGTAATGAAAATTCACCAATTCCATCTCTAAAGGCAACTGAAGGAGACACGATCTCGGTAGGATGTTGAATTAAAATCACACTGAACACACGACAGCAGATTTACACATTGTCACGTACTACGTCGGAGGAGAACAAGACATACACACCTGTCCTTTCAAACATGAATGCTGGTATAAGTTTATTATATCACACCCAACACTCATGATGTGCCTTTGGACAAATCCCTACTCTCACTCTAGCTTAGGTTTCCAATTCAAAATAGATGTCTAACAATTACATCCACCGACTGAGCCTCCTATCGAACTGTCTCTTTACATCTACGACACTGGTCCCTACCTAATAAAAAACACAGAGCAACAGCAGATGCTGTTTAACCCCTCATGGTCTCTCAAATAAGTGGAACTGTCCATTCAGGTTAACATCTCTGCAATTAAACCTACCTGCTCACCATTCCTGAAGACACGTTACACAGGATGGTTAGCATGGCTGCACAGACGAACCTTCACCTCTCCAGAACGACCAAGGAGAGATGTGACTGGTGTCTTAGGAACAGGACTGGGAGTGCTAAACAGCATAGATGCTGAAGTCCTGGCAAACAAGATAAATTCAGCAACAGGTAATTTGTACAAATTAAACTAACTATTACAATCTTCTCTATTACCATTAGGAAACAGTCAATGGCTCTTATCTGATATTTTATCCCAATGGGAGAGAATAACTGAAAAAGATCACCAATTAATATGAATGCAGTAGATGCAATCGAAATTAACGTCTGTCTCACCCTCAGTTCTATTCAAGCTTACCTGTGGGTACAATCTACTGTGGCAACAATTGTAAGAGAAGGTGAAGAAAGCATCCTACCCGCTAAAATTCAAAAGATAATTTGGGGACAATGCAACTAAATTTGTCAGGAAGATTCAGTTCTGGTGGCAACTAGTTAATTTTACTTACAATCCCACTAACAGCAAAGCCACAGCTTTTGTTCTAACAATAAGCAATGCTTCAGTATACACTTCATACCCAATCATTGCTTCACAATGGAACCATACTCCATCCATTAGAACACAGAGTATGAGCCCAAGAAAAGGAAAGCAAATGGCAATCCGTTGATGTTACTGCATGTGTTGTGCGGGAACAACAGGGATTTACTTGTGAAAGTAACACCATCAAAGCCCAAGATATTTGTCTTGACACGAAACAAAATATTTGTCACTTTGAAATATACCCTGTTGAAAACCCTGAAAATATACATATTGGAAATGGATGCATTTGAATGAAGAACCCTTTGCAAATCTATATCTATAGACAATACCACTGTACATATAGATGACCACTTAAACACCTGTTTGCAATTTTACCAGAATTACAGGATGCAACTTCAGCTATTCAGCTCCTATCACAACTCATCAATTGCTGCAACCCAACTATGCATCACATCAAGACCTGCCGCCTACCCCTATTGGGATGAACCTCACATTGGTGAGAAAGCTGCTGCAATATGATGACCTGCATCAATCCCTGAAATGCGTTCGAGACAGTGGACAAGGGACACGTATCACTGTCAATCATGACACAGAGGAAATACATCATGTCCTCGGAAGAGTGAAGAAAGATGGGGAACATCACTGGTGGAACACCTTATTCAGATGGTCTCCAACAACGACCGGAATAGTGAACAAGATTTTACACCCCACTGTGATTCTATTGACTCTTGTTATATTATGCTTGCTATTAAACATTTTCATATACATTTAAGTGTGCAAGTTAGCTAAACAAGTAACATTGCTACAAAACCCTACTTACATATGTAACTTTGTTTAATCACATTTAATGAATTTTGATAGTTACGGCAATCATTCAAAAATTTCCCTCAAATTATAACTGGAACACAGTATTACTTGGCTTATAGTCACAGAGGCAAGAGTTGACCACACCTCCGGACTGTGGAAAGATAGATTGACTTTAGTCAGGTGGTGGAATGTGCATACACACCCCCCTCACACGTGGCAATCCCAGAAACAGCCCACATTGTATTCTTGCTTGCACCACAACAATAGTTGGCTGGTGTGCAGTGAATTGGGATGACTTGGCGCTTCCCTTCTGTCTTTATACAAGAGCAGTGAGTTGGGCTCACCAGGCACACCTTGACCGCACCGGGAACTCCTGTTACTGGGAGTCGCAACCGCCTGGTACATTCTGGGCAGTACTCAAATTGTATAGTTGCTGTCTAAATATCAGGATTGCATCATGTGGGTTGTGACCAGGATGGAAAATTACTGATGCCTAAAGTCAATCACCTTCAGACCCTACAAACAGCGGTACCAAGGAAGGCCCTTTGAGCTCTTCTGGTCCACAGCGGGTGTGCCCAGTAACTCCCTCTGACTGGGACACCTCTCAGAGTCACTCACAAACTACCTGGGCTGATCTCCTCGAGACTCAACCTTCACCCGTTGAGAAATCATTTGATTTGAAGCAAGTATTTCACGAACTCAAAGGGAATTTTTATGATTGTGTGCGATTGTGCATTGATTCAAAACATAAATGCTAAGTTAAACAGTGATTAATAGCTGCTAAATTCCTGCGATTCTCTTTCTCTCTTCAAACTGTGAGCACGCCCTGAATTGCCGCTAAGCACATTGCTTAGTCATAAACCACAGTGGTCTAAGGTTGGTTCTGGATCCAGCTGCACCTAGCTTCCTCTCTGAGAAGGAGTTTAGAAAGCAGGGGGGTCCACTCCGAGCCTGGTGACTCAACGGGAGGGTCTTCCTATCCCCTGACACTTTTCTTCCACTCTGTATAAATCATTTTCTACTCAACCCCCCCCCCTTTGATTTTGTATTCCATTCATTTAAGAAGTAGTAGAGTGAGAACCTTGCCAACAAACTCTGTAAGATCACATTTTCTAAATATTCAGTAAAATCTTTTCTTGGAAAAAAAAAAACAAAAACAAAAACAAAAAAAACCTCTGAGTGATCATTTAAATGACCTAACCACTCATTTGCGACAACGTCCTACTGAATTTGCTCCACAAATACAGTCAGTATGGATGATGGCAGAAAGATCACAAAACGGGCAAACTTCAGAGACAGTGGTTGCTTTGTAAGCTGATGATAATAGCTTACAAGAACCGTACAAAGACTGGATTCCTGCAAGAACTGTGTCAAACGATAGCTCCCTCTCTGTCCCGGACCATTCAAATGAAGTCCTTCATGCACAGCTCCTTGGCTAGCGTGGGCATCCTCTTCCTTACCTTAGCTCTAATTCAAAGCCCCAAGCACTGCAGTAACTGCTATGCTGCCTTTTTTCTGACATCATAGGTAGTAACTAAACTTTCTCTTCACGTCGTCCTGTTGCTTGCAGCTTGTGATCCCATTAGCAAGAGCAGCCCAGAGTGGGCTACGAGACTTCAAGTAGCTTATTTATAGCTGAAGTTTGTCATGCCTTGGAGAAAAACAATCCAGGACAGATTACAACAAAAGAAAGAAAACCAACAAACCTTCCTGTATTCAAAGGAATTCACTACTGTTTTCACATTCCTGACAATGGTGTTACAGCACGTAAAAATTGAAACCATGTAGTTTCCATAGCAACTGTGAAAACAAGAAGCTGTCACCTACTAAATAATTTTAAAATAAACAAATCACTTTCAGAGCTGAGGGTATGAAGCCAGCCCAGTTTATACTCAATAGCAGTTGTCCCTAGTCAAAGGGGATGGGGTGTTGTTTCCCCTTACATAAACAGCATACTTCTACTCCCTAACCCAAAACCCATCATTAGGCAATCATTTAGAAAAAACTTTTTATGAATATTCACTGTTAAGACAGTCTTCTGAGCAGAGGAAGAACTACAGGCTATTCCTCTTTGTAAACAATTTTTTCCTTCCTTTCCTCCCATTTTTAATTCTCAAAAAGACAACACTGATGTCATGAACACCTGAAGACCTGATTGGTGGCATCTCAGAGAAAAAAAAAAGGGAAATGTACTATTACCATTTAATAATGTTCTCACCAAGAGCAGAAATCACAAAGCAGACCTGTATATCAATCAGACAGTAAATCTGATTTTTTCTTTAATCCTCACTGTTAAAGAAATAGGATTGTTATCCTTTTTATTTTCCACAATGAACACATTTTGAATTCAGAGGTACCTCTGAAATGACAATGACCACCTTGATCCCCACGCATTCACAGAGTTAAAACTTCACTGTAAGATGACCATGTAACACAGACTGCTGAAGGAATGCATCGCTTTCCTCTCCATTCCTCCTTGTCTTACTCTACACCTGCTAGAATGAAAACCTTTTCATTGCAGTATTTTAGTGATTCTCTTCTGCCAGATTCATGCAGCAATTTTAATATGGCCCAGTGTTATCAGTAGTCCAAAATAGCTACTGTAAATCTATCAAAGTCTCTTCCTTGTCTCTGAGAAATTGTCATTTTTCTCACGACTCTTTCCTCTTCTACTTAACTAGGGTGGTGACGATGAGTTAATCTCTTTGGAATGAAGAATCTAATTAACATCTGTTAGGTTTTTAAATATTAATCAGACTATAGTAATTTAATACTCAAGATAATATGATATCTGATTCTATAAATGTGCATTTCTGCTACCGGGTGAAGTTTTTGCTCCTTGTTATTCAGAATATCAGAGCAGCCAACAACAGTGGCCCCCAGCCTTAAATTTCTATTAATTTAGTGGGAGATCACTGGGGGTTTTCCAGACAAACTACAAAATGGAACTCTTTTGTAATAGAATTAAAATTTGAAAAGGAATAAAAACTATTTCTTTCTAATGTTTTTACTATTATATTTCTTTGCTTCTAGTGAAAGCCATTTTTAACTGAAGTTCTCCATTTAATTATTTGTAGAGATCCTGCAGCGACTGAAGCCCCCAAAACTGCATACCAGAACTATACTGAGCATCTGGAAATGAAATACAGGTGGAGAAAAGGTCTGAAAACTACCCAACACTAGGTAAATTGTGCAAGTCATAAAATCAGCCTAGAAAAGAGCTCAATTTCTTTCTTCCCCAAATTTCAACTGAACTCAGACATTTAGTGTCGATACACTCCAACTAGGTATGTTATGTGTTCACTGCCTCCAAAATTTCTTGCTTAAAAAGCAAAGCAGCTTAAAAATTTAGACCTTATTATTCATAAAGAGTCTACAATACAAGAAAAAGATCAAAGCAATACTTTTTGACTAGTGGATAGAACAGTTGAATAAATCAACTGAAAACTGTGGATGATTAAATACACTTAGAAATGTAAGAAAGTCATTCACATGGAGGGGGGAGAGATTAGTATCTATATAGGCATATTTACATAGCATGTAGGCTTACCTTTATGAACATCCATCTGCATACAGGAATGCATATGTATGACACACTGACACTGCAAGGACCAGCTCTTAGCAGCATATGCTGAGATTTCTCACACTCCTACACATACAAATAAGAATTTGGTCGACAAAGTCTTTAGCTAAAACAGTCAACAGTTTACTGTACCATGTACTGTAAAAACAGAAGTGATCCTAACTGGAGGACTATTATACACTGCAGAGTTACTGATCCACATAGCAGCTGTCCTGAGAAGGTGCAGGCCTGTGCTGTACTTGTCTATCTTCTAACTTTGCCCAGAAGGTCTATTCTGTGCAAGTAAATCAAAGCAAAATAAGAAAGCAAAGATTTCTAGCTCTCATGGAGACCATATGCCAGAAAATTAACCTCACATATTGATCCATACTATCTATCTAACACAAAAAATGTCATCAGCTACAGGATCGGCAAAGAATAAATATTGTTTTCCTAGAGTGTATTTCTGCTTCATACATCTTGAACATAATTATTAACTCTGATTACCCATACAAATAATTTAAGTTGCTGGGAAAGTAGATTCAAGATTCAAGGACAGCACGTTAGTACTTCATTAAATATATCTTACAGTGATGTCCACACATCCTTTTAAGCCTTCATTTCCAGACAACAGAACAAGGTCAAAAGAAGGAAAAAGGGTTTTTTGCTTAACGATACTGAATTTCTAAACATTTCAGAAGGTCCTTACTTACTATAAAGATGTAACAGAAACAATTGTTACCACCTGACAGGAGAGGATCAAATGGAGTCTTTTGGGATTTAAGTGCAGCACACAGACTGTTTCTCTTCACCCTTTCACGTCAGGAACAGGCAGGTGAAAAATGCTCTTTAAACAACACTTCTTCCATGCACAGGAGCAATGCATCCCCCTGAGAAAGAAATTTAGCAAAGGAGGCAGGAGACCTGCATGGTTAAACAAGGAGCTTCTAGCGGAGATCAGGCAGAAGAGAAAGGTCCATGGAATGTGGAAAGAGGGACAGGCCACTTGGGAAGAGTACAGAAACGTGGTGAGAGCATGCAGGAATGCGACGAGGAAGGCCAAGGCTCACCTGGAATTGAAGCTGGCAAGGGATGTCAAAAACAAGAAGGGCTTCTTCAACTACATCAGCAGCAAAAGGAAGGCTAGGGACAACGTGGGGCCGCTGCTGAATGAGGCGGGTGTCCTGGTGATGGAGGATGCGGAGAAGGCAGAGCTAATGAATGCCTTCTTTGCTTCAGTCTTCAGTGCTAAGACTGGCCCTCAGGAATCCCAGGCCCCGGAGGTAAGAGAAGAAGCCTACAAAGAGGACGACTTTCCCTTGGTCGAGGAGGACTGTGTGAGGGATCGCTTAAGCGATCTGGATGTCCACAAATCCATGGGCCCCGATGGAATGCACCCACGAGTGCTGAGGGAGCTGGCGGATGTCATTGCTGAGCCACTCTCCATCATCTTTGAGAGGTCCTGGAGGACAGGAGAGGTGCCCGAGGACTGGAGAAAGGCCAATGTCACTCCAATCTTCAAAAAGGGCAAGAAGGAGGACCCAGGGAACTACAGGCCGGTCAGCCTCACCTCCATCCCGGGAAAGGTGATGGAGCAGCTTATCCTGGAGGCCATCATGAAGCAAGTGGAAGAAAAGAAGGTTATCAGGAGTAGTCAGCATGGATTCACCAAGGGGAAATCATGCCTGACCAATCTGATAGCTTTCTACGATGACATGACTGGCTGGGTAGACGAAGGGAGAGCCGTGGATGTTGTCTACCTTGACTTCAGCAAGGCTTTCAACACAGTCTCCCATGATGTCCTCCTAGGGAAGCTGAGGAAGTGTGGGCTGGATGAGTGGTCAGTGAAGTGGATAGAGAACTGGCTGAATGGCAGAACTCAGAGGGTTGTCATCAGCGGCTCCGAGTCTAGTTGGAGGCTGGTAACAAGTGGTGTCCCTCAGGGGTCAGTACTGGGCCCAGTCTTGTTTAACTTCTTCATCAACGACCTGGATGAAGAGTTAGAATGTACCCTCAGCAACTTTGCTGACGACACCAAACTGGGAGGTGTGGTAGATACACCAGAAGGCTGTGCTGCCATTCAGCGTGACCTGGATAGGCTGGAAAGCTGGGCAGAGAGGAACCTGATGAGGTTCAACAAGGGCAAGTGCAGGGTCCTGCACCTGGGGAGGAACAACCTCATGCACCAGTACAGGCTTGGGGTGGACCTGCTGGAGAGCAGCTCTGCGGAGAGGGACCTGGGTGTCCTAGTGGACGACAGGTTAACCATGAGCCAGCAGTGTGCCCTGGCTGCCAAGAAAGCCAATGGGATCCTGGGGTGCATCAAGAAGAGTGTGGCCAGCAGGACGAGGGAGGTTCTCCTTCCCCTCTACACTGCCCTGGTGAGGCCTCATCTGGAGTACTCTGTCCAGTTCTGGGCTCCCCAGTTCAAGAAAGATGAAGAGCTACTGGAGAGAGTCCAGCGGAGGGCTACGAGGATGGTGAGGGGACTGGAGCATCTCCCCTACGAGGAGAGGTTGAGGGAACTGGGCTTGTTCAGCCTGAAGAAGAGAAGGCTGAGAGGGGACCTTATAAATGCCTACAAATATCTGAAGGGTGGGTGTCAGGAGGATGGGGCCAAGCTCTTTCCAGTGGTGCCCAGTGACAGGACAAGGGGCAATGGGCACAAACTGAGGCACAGGAAGTTCCGTCTGAACATGAGGAAGAACTTCTTCCCTCTGAGGGTGACGGAGCACTGGAACAGGCTGCCCAGGGAGGTTGTGGAGTCTCCTTCTCTGGAGATATTCAAGACCTGCCTGGACAAGATCCTGTGCAGCCTACTGTAGGTGACCCTGCTTCGGCAGGGGGGTTGGACTAGATGACCCACAGAGGTCCCTTCCAACCCCTACTATTCTGTGATTCTGTGATTCTGTGAAATATACACTGAATACCCTCGGTTTGCAAAGCCATGTATACTTCAGTTAATTTTTCAGAGCCAAATCTTGTTTCTCTTGTTCACAGTGGTCTCTTCTGTTACCACAATAATGCAGAAAAGAGAGTCCAGACTGTCTCCTCTTCACAGCAAAAAAAAGGATCTTTTTATATGGAATAGAAAGAACGTTGCAGTGATCTCTTTCTTTCATAAGCAGGTAACTGAGCCTACATGACTTAAATCAAGACATTAAAACCAATCCTCAAATTATTTAGTCGACCTTTAGGAGTTCTCACAGATGTATCCATGCTTGTCCTACATAAACAGACAACACACAGGAAGAATCTGACAAGCATGACCTCTGGGATGAGCAAAAGGTATAGGACAACTGTACAGTATGAATGCCTGTACTACAAAATGTCATGAATCCACCTCTGCATCTGGAGTTATTTGCAAGTTCAAGTACACAAGTATATAGTGTCAGTTCTTCTGGACATTTTCATCCATACATACAAACATATGTATATATATGTATTTGAACATATGAACTGTGGAAAACTTACTGTACTCCATTTCCCACATAAAGATATATTTAGTTATTAACAAATCCTTTCTGCAAGAGAGTCTATGCATAAGTTTAACATGCTCTTTCACTTCCCTGTTCCTCTTGAGTTCTGCCTTTTTTCCTTCTCCTAGGACTGTCCTACTGCTTATAAAAAAATGTCGTTCCTCTCTTTTTTTAAAACTACTTTACTTCTAATTCACAATGTACTAAAAATAGTCCTGCTTCCTAACGTCCTTCAGAACTTGTATGTTCCACACCTTCACGTTCCCCAGTATGCAGACATATCATGCACTAAGAACCAAGTGTCACTTCTGCAATCAGCAAGCTGACACTTGTCATCGACTCAAAAGCTTTCAGAAGTTCCATGGTGAGCCGGTTTGTAAATTCACAGAAGGAAGCAGATTCCACCAGATAAGCACATCAGAGACTCTTCAAAAAAGAGCTAAGCATAAGCAATACTAAAACAAATGGCTGATTTTTTACTGCCATAGTTGCACTGGAGATATTCTCTGCAGCATGTATTTCAGTAATGCATTCACTGCAAGCTTTCATGCTGAACACTAACACAGTAAGCAAGTCAGTAAGTTTTATCTGGACAGAAGGTACACTGAGTTTCAAATTATGAAAAAACATTTGTTTATAGTTTCTTCAGCTGTTGCAGTCATTGGCGGGGAGCATCAAGGAATATGAGCTTCTCTGTTTTAGCCGTTTAGGGAAAAAAAAAACTTGTGCTTGTGTTATCACTTTGTGTACTTTAATAATTAATTAAAAAATACTTGTTTTTTGCAAACCTGCTATTCCAAGAGATTATTGAAAACTTAATTCAATGCCTAGAAGCTAAAAGAAAGTGTTATTTGCCTCAGATACTACAGATCTCAAAACGACGTGGAAGAACAACTTAACACACTACCCACAGTCTTTCCGTGAACAAAACAAACAGTTAACACTTTCAAAAGTTAACCACAAAGTTAAAAATTAACCACAAAGACAAGAACAAATTCCAAAACATATTTCTAAGACCTCAAAATCTACTTTGCATTTAAACATTGGGTTTTGTTTCTTATTTTACATTTATCCATTACGAAATTGATAAACAACAAGATTTTGCACAAAGCAACATACACAGGTGTCACATAGGCACAATCTGTTGTCCTACGAGAGATTACCAATCCTATTACTTCTACATGCACTGGTAAAAACAAACTTTGTACCATGTGAAACTATAACATGAAACATGAATGCGAGCACATACGGTGCCAAAGACTTTGTTTACATAGCAAGTAACGAGGTGAATTAGAGTAGATTAGTAGACCAAACCATTTAATGCCAATGCTCTTTATACCTTCCATTAGCCATTAATTATGGTTTATTTTCGACTAGGCTTGGCCTTGTTCACTGGACTGAAAATGCAGCTCAAAGTTTTCAGACCGAAAGCTATCCTACAGATCTTTGCTCCCTTGATGGAA
Organism: Opisthocomus hoazin; assembly: GCF_030867145.1. NCBI lineage: Eukaryota > Metazoa > Chordata > Aves > Opisthocomiformes > Opisthocomidae > Opisthocomus > Opisthocomus hoazin. Next base: position 28,590,853 of record NC_134421.1, read on the forward strand.
GGGACCACTCTTGTGGGAAGTGTCATACTGTCCCCTTCATCTGTTTCATGCAGATGACAGTAGCATGTCAGTTCATACACCGCCAGTAGGCTCCACCATACAGTTTCTATATCCCCTGTCTTCCACATCTCTGGTCACAGAACTAAAACATATGCCAGTGCCTTCTTGCCAAGAAGGGACGGGGTCATTCATGATGTCCCCAGTGCCAATGAGCACCATGAGAGATGCTGCATATCCTTGCGCCCCATACCATAAGGTACGCTCTGACAACAGTGCAGCACAGGCCTAATTTAATTGTGCTTTTACTGAACACATAATGGAACCACAATCTACATTTGGTCATCTGAAAGACACTGGGCTGCGTGGTACAGATGCTGTGCAAAAGTTTCCAACACCTTCCAAATTCAGGGTACAACTTTTAGTCTGAACCATCTGTGAGGACATCCTTGAGACCTTCCTTCAGACTGAAATACTGAGCATATCTTCTGCAGTACCCATACACACAGCTCTCCACTTTCTTTGTCACAGGTGAGGCATCCAGCAACGCACTTGTGTCAGGACTTTGTCTGTTCCTCCACTGAAGGCAGTCATCAACCCACTGAGCATTCAGGATTGCATGGAGTGGAATGGGAGGAATACCACTGGACATTAATGTCTTTCAATCTGGCAAATGTTACATAATGATTAAAGAGGAACTGATTCCAAATACTCCTTTCTGTCCTTAGTTTTCCCCTCCTCCACACCTGTACACTTCACACACTCCCTTGCTGCCTGCAATCCATTTATTTTTGGTAAAACCTGGCTAAATCAACTGTGCCTTACCCCAGCCTGCAGTGCCCCTCCCTTTACAATCTTTCCTTAGTGCAACCTGGGGCAGAGGAAGAGATAATATCTTGCCAACAACCACTACCCTAACAACTCCATTTCAAAGAAATGGTATCATCCTGAATGGTATTTGTTGCACAAGCAGCGTGCACAACTGTTCTACAATTTCTTGTGATTGCCAGGCAGGGACAGGATCTGACATGTGGCCGGAAGTACCAGCACCACTGCCACCACTGGGTAGGTCCTTCATGCAGTGCATGTGAGGAGAGGAAGAGACAGTGTGTCTGGGGTTTTGTGCAGGGCTGTGTTATGGAGGCACGCCAAGTTCATGACTTACATGGCTGCCAAGACTATATCTGGCACACAGGCCAAGCTGGGATGGGGCAGATGGTCACTGATGGACATCATTGCTCCACAGAACTTCCCTCACAAGCTCATGGACCCTGGGGAATGGTCTCTCAAAGCAAAGCAGCTCTCACCATCAAGCTGGGGACTCATACGGTCTTTCCACAGCTCTGTGACCACTGCCCTAATTCTACCAGAAACCTCCTAAACATAGTCCCATGCTCAAAACATGTATAGGAAAGGAGTATGCACACTTACTCAGGTGGGCATCCGGACCACTGATTTTGCAGTTCCCATTGCCTGCCCTGGCAGAGAGTGGGCCAAGCCGATGTTTCTGCGTGGTGTTTTGCAGGGGTCCTCTGGAGGTTGCAGGCGTGTAGATGTGTGCAGCACCATTGCCATGTTTTTCCCTGGACTGTGGATCCTTGGACCAAGTATGTGGATGTCCTTGGGATGTCTGTGCATGCGCAGTGGCTTTGGCAGAGTGCTCTTCCCTCCCCTGCCGATTTCTTCAAAATGTCTGTGATAGTGGCACATGCACTGTGCCACCTCTGAAGCATGGTTTTCCCATGTCATGAAGAACGTGGTTTTCATCTACTTGAATGAATGCAGCACTGCTTGTCAGTCCTCTGCCACTTGGCAGCAGCCTTGACATTAGCAATAGCATGGTGCATCTATTGGAGAAACTTTTGCGCCTTTCAGAGCACATGCTGTCAAGCTCCACGTTGCCCCTTGCTCAATATTCTGGGAGGCCAATGCAACGGTTGTCACTATTGCAAAAGGCAGCAGTAGGAAAGAAGGAATTATTTAATAATGGTATATCATTCATAAAGGTGGCAGCAAAAGAAACAGGGCTGGTAAAGAGGAGAAAAGCCAAAGCTTGGAAGAAATAAAGGAGCAACCGAAAGTCAGAAGAAGCAGACGTCTGGTGGTCATTAGCAATTACGAAGTTGCACACAGCACTTGGCCTTTTTGCACAGCATGAGAAGTACTTCAGAATAAGGTGGGAGCTCTTGCCAGTTTTAAAGCTTTTTGTTGGCACATGTACTTTTCATTAGCTCTGGAGAATTTCGCAGCAGTGCAGTCCCACTCATTGGATCCTACAATTTTATTCCAAGAGGCAAAGCTTCTGTTTCAGCTTTCTCTAAAAATGTCATTCATATGTCTAAAACCACTCTGTGAACCAAACCAATAAGCAAGGACAATCAGAGGACTTATTTCAGAACTGCACTACTGCTGCGATTCGAAATATTATGTAGATGCATCCCTAATGACCATTGCTTTTCTGGACTTGAGGATTCTTGATCTACTTCAAGAGGTGTCTTCTGCTTTTGAGAATCCCACTTTAAGTTTACAGAGTGAACTTCGAGCAGCAAAGTATACTTCTAACTTCCAAAACAGCATGCAGGAAGCCACAGTCAGTTCTCTAGTGTCTGATGCAGCAGCATCCAAACAATTTTGGAGGCAACCTCAACTTACTACACCTGTCCATGCTTCTTAAGTATTCCCAGGATTCAGAAACATACTTACTCAAAATGCAGGCACAATCCCAGCACCAGCTACCCACAATCAGCAGTTTAGCAGTTCATAACAGTGAAGCACATCTCAACCTATACCAACTTAACTGGTTATGCAAACACCAAAGGATTGTTCTGGTAAAGCTTGCTTCTGAAAACAGTAGCAATCCATTTCTGTTCTAGTATGGTAATCTTCCCTTGTATGGTGTTTTAACAGGAAGATGGAAAAATAATACCCAAATAATACCCAATCATAATACCCATTTCCTTATGCAGAACTTCCGCACTCAGTCTGTCAACCAGTACGACTGCAATCCCAAACACAAGTACAGGCTGGGCAGAGAGTGGCTTGAGAGCAGCCCTGAGGAGAATGACTTGGGGTACTGGTGGATGAGAAGCTCAACATGAGCCAGCAACGTGCGTTTGCAGCCCAGAAAGCCAACCGTATCCTAGGCTGCATCAAGAGAAGCGTGGCCAGCAGGTTGAGGGAGGTGATTCTGCCCCTTTATTTCACTCTCGTGAGACCCCACCTGGAGTACCGCATCCAGCTCTGGAGACCCCAGCACAAGAAGGACATGGACCTGTTGGAGCGGGTCCAGAGGAGGGCCACAAAGATGATCAGAGGGCTGGAGTATCTCTCCTACAAGGACAGGCTAAGAGAGTTGGGGCTGCTCAGCCTGGAGAAGAGAAGGCTCCAGGGTGATCTTACAGCAGCCTTCCAGTACCTGAAGGGAGCCTACAGGAAGGATGGAGAGGAACTTTTCACAAGGGTGTTTAGTGATAGGACAAGGGGGAACGGCTGTAAACTAAAAGAGGGCAGATTTAGATTAGATATTAGGAAGAAATTCTTTACCGTGAGGGTGGTGAAACACTGGAACAGGTTGCCCAGAGAAGCTGTGGATGCCCCCTCCCTAGAAGTGTTCAAGGCCAGGCTGCATGGAGCTCTGAGCAACCTGGTCTAGTGGAAGATGTCCCTGCTCATGGCAGGGGGTTTGGAACTAGATGATCTTTAAGGTCCCTTCCCACCCTTGCCATTCTATGATTCTACGTTTCCACCATGTTACGCTGACTCCCCTGCTCCACAAACACTGGGTACAACAACTCACAATGTCATCAAAGCTTCTTTCGTATGTTTTTTATGCCCTCAGTATACAGTACACTCACTATACTTTTGCAGTTTTTGTATATTCTGCCATGAGTTACCATTAGATTTCCTTTAATGGTTCATACATTTCTAATTACTACTACAAAGCAAAAGAGGTAATCAGCATGCCACGATGGCAGAGCTAAAACAACTTCTGCCTCTAGGAATCCTGAAAAAGACAGAACAATTACTAGGTGAGCTTCACTGCACAGTGCTGGAGAAGCCGGGACACGTCAAGTGAATGCAGGCAACCAAGTCTCAGCATGCTTAAGAGCTAACAATGTCAGTGCTTTTACATAAAATGTCTTTCACTGTCACTGGTGGATACTGGATTCACTCCCTGAAGAATGAAGAAGATGGTTCAAACAACAGTGTATCTTCTTGCCTGGCAATTAGAGAATCAGCAATAACTTCTGAAAAAATAACAACGTACGGTAGCGTCACTGCTTTTTTGAGCATCAAAGTTAGGATGCAGTGTAGGCCACTCTAATTGGACTTGTCTCCTCTCCACCCCACTGAAATTCCTCCCCAAGGGGAAGAACCAAGCCCTGCACGTCACCCGAGTCTTGGCTTCAGGTGCCTTGAGTGGCAGGGGGAGGAAGAGACTAGTCTCCTTAAGAGTTCTGACTCCAACCACAGAGCTCCCAATTGCCTCCAACTCAGGCCCAGTAAGAATCTGCCATCTCCAGACCCGCAAAACACAACATCCTCTCCTAGATCTGTAATAAAGGTAGCCTATCTGCCTGTGGCTGAAGCCTCAGCAACACAGGTACGCTCCACCACCTGTCATTTCTAAGTCTGTTGTTTTGGAGATCCTTGCCCTGCTGATCATCACCAGTCACACAGATGAATTAGACAAGTTTGAAGGACAGTGAACTAAGTTTTCCTGAAGAATTACTGTAATAGACAGGAGAGTATAAACACTGCAGACATACACACAATTTAAATATATATGGCATGAAAAATGGGCAGGCATAAACAGGACCATCAATGGGAGGAGATGCTGCCTTCTCGAAGGTTGGCTTTTTAGAATGGGTCATACCTCATACAAAACTGTAGTATTCCCATGAAGGAGAGGCCCATAGCAAATGTAGGAATGTCCAACAACCCAGCCTAAATCAGAAGCTGCCCACCACACCTAAAATGAAATCAAAGCATAAATATAACAGGGAGCTTTTAAGAGGAGTTCAAAAAAATTTGAATGACATTTAAATAGGATTACCTCACCAGGCTTGAGTCCATATATAGCTGACATTGTCCAGTTCAGCATGACTGCATAGCCACCTGTCGGTCTGACTACACCCTAAACGAGAAAATTCGAATTTTCAAGATCACTTGAAGGATGCAATGATATTCCTATCTTCCAAGAAACATTTGGTTTTTAGTAGTAATAGACTTAAAGTTGCCGAATTCCAATACTCTTCACTTAAGAAAAGGATCCATTCCAACAAGTACATGCTTGTGTTAGCATTCCCACTGAAGATGTAATTTTGGAAAACAAACAAACAAATGAACAAACATAAAATCAAACAAACATAAAAACCCAACCCAAGCTCTAGATGACAATAATTTTCAGCAGATAACAAAGACTAGAATTCTCTCATTAAAATCAGATCTGTAAATATTTAGTCAACATATGTTGACAAAAAATAAGAGATTGAGTATTTACCTCACTTGAACTGTGGCCACCTAAATGCTAGGCATGTTTTAAATTCATTGCCTAGTCTCTCTGTATCATCACTGGAAAACCTGTGGAATACACCTGTGGAGTAGCTAATCCCTACAATAACTGGGGTGAATTACTCCCCAAAATGTACCCCTTTTTCCGCACTGATTCTTTTTAAAGATGACAGAAAATTGGCTTAAACCAGACGTCTGGTTTTGAAAGGTTTAATATCAAGCCTGAAGTAGACAAAGAAAGGCAAAACAAAGAACATCCTGGTCTTGGTCAAAAGGAGAGATTTGAAACTTAGAACAAGAGAATATCAATACCATCATGCACCTTGGGACGCCAAAAACTGGCTCTGGAACACCATTCTTAGGAAAAAAATTTGAAATATTTTGTAATATTTGCATGTTTAATATACATTTCATCATCTTCTTGTACATTGTTTTTAGAATAAAGAATTAAGTAAGTTGTGTCCTGATGTCCAGAACTAAAATTCAGGTTAGACTGATCTGGCCAAACTAATGTCTACAGTGCAGACACTGCAATACAGCTACCTGTCCGTGCTAGACACGGTACATCCTCTTTATGTAGTTAATAGAATGAAATAAGCACTTTCAGGCCTCATCCAAGACACAAGGGACTGTACAGACATATTAACTCATTAAAATGGAGATTGTCATAGCAGAGAATAGTTAACTAAGACTTCATGAATTTCAGAGAGCTGAATGCCTTTGTTAGTCTCAGTTTCTTAGTCCCTGCTCTGAGATTAACAAAAGTTTTATGAAGGTCATAACTGAGTAATTTTACTTGCATGACCATTTAAAAGCAAGTTCCTTAAATTAATAAAAAAGATATTTTACTCATTAAGTTCTTCATTGTAGCTTAGTGCTAGCTGACAATCTCCCTCTTTTAAGGGTGATTCATTCATCAAGGTGTCTATATTTTTCTCTGGAGAGCCAACATAGTGAAGTAAACTTCTGAGAAGTTTTGTCTCTGAGATACCATATTTTGAAACTAACAGTCAAGGAAAATATCTGTTGTAACAAAGGATTTTATCTTGCGCCTTTTGACAATATAATTCAAAAATTCAAGATACATATTTTGCTTTAAAGTGACCATGGCTCAAGGCAAAAGCAGAAGACATTTCTCTCAGCAAAACTGATGTCTGTTTTCCTTATCTGTTCATGGATTTTGAACTTTGTAGGCCACGTCATTAAGTAATTTTCTAGTAGTAGTCTAAGCACTGCCACATCCAGGGATGTGTGACACTGCTTCTGAATTTGTGGTGGTAAGACCACCACCAGAAAGTTACATTCAGCTTGTCTTTTATACTTTAAAAGAGAATTGTAAGTACCCAGCAAAATCTCAGTTTGCTTATAAAGATCCTTCAAAAATAGATAATTAAGACTAATTGATATTTGAAAGCAAACATTTTCAAAGAATACCCTCTGTTAGTTTTCAATTACTCAGTCTAAACTTTCATTTTCATGGGAATTATGTTCTCAGAAATGTTCAGTAACACAAGCCTTCAGTACATGCTTAATTCCATTTAATCTGTAATGTCATTCATTACGTATTATCTATGGGAAGATGTGCTAATATATAAATAATGAATAAGCAAAGACTATTCAGCAAATAAATGCTATCACGAGTGACACATTAACTAATCTTGCCGTTAAGTGACCATACTATTCTTATCTCGAACAGTTAAAACACAGAAGATATTAATGAATAAAAGTCATTCTGCTGTCCGGAAAAGTTTATACTGTACTAACATTCTGAAGTAAGTGCAGTTTATATTACTACTATTCAAATAAACAAGCATAAATTTATTCCCTAGACACTAACTTTAAAGTAGTGAACTATGAATAAATGAGATTAAACCATTTCTAGCAATGCTTATCATTTATAGCACTGAGCTCTGGCAAACACTTTCAACCTTTTTAATTAAGTATTTTCTCAAGTGGAACTGCAACTTGGTTGGTCACAGACACTTCAACAACAGATAGTCCTTTACCTTGGGCAAGCCTGTTGTTCCAGATGTATACAGAATATAAAGTGGATGGTCTGAGGGAACAGAGACACATTTGCAATCATGTGCTTTTGCAAGCTCTTCTTCCCAGTCAAGATCGCGACCTGGGGCAAGAGGAACATGGCCCTGTCCATTGAAAACAGAAAAATGTCAAAAGAAAAACAGATGGAATAAATGAAAGTGGGTAAAAAACATGTACTATTCAATTTTCTCTACAGTACTACTTGACTTTTCTGTAATCTCTCTGCTGTATTAGTTCTATTTACTATTTAAATTTTATGAATATAAAGTTCCCCCATAAAATTCAAAACCAAACTGCAACACACACACCAAAAATTTTACTTGTAAAAGAGAAAAGGCACATGCACTGCATACACATCTGAAAGCTAACATAAAGGCACAATAACTGTACACCCACCAAATTAGGTCGCTTGTAAATGAGAACTTTATCAGGTTTGCTCTGTACTCTTGTCAGTGCTCCTTCTAGGAGGGATACGTATTCCACTTTCCTCTTAGGTTCTACTCCAAAACTTGCTGTTACAACAAGCTTGGGCTAAAATAAAGAAGTTCGATTGTTAATATATACATTTGCAATATATTTTATATATGTAACTCAATAACATGTTTTCCGTGAAAATCTTTGATTAATGATGCTCAATGTATAAAATCTATCTCCATAAAACTAGAAATAGGGGTTTGGATCATTTTTCTAAGGAAATCAAGCTTATATTATCTTGCGGTCCATGCATCTGCTTTTTGTTCAGGAGCACACTAACAACTTCCGACATTTCACCATTTTCAACCAAATTTGAGCAAGAAATCAAGAGTATCAAGTTCTTTCATGCGCAAAAATTAACAAACAGAGAGAAAAACCCATCTCTTCATAGCCCCTCCATTAAGCAAAAGTGGTAGAGTGATGTCAACAATTACCTGTCCTGTTTAGCCTGCTTTCTAACTACCTGCCTGCACCCAATGGCATATTTCAAAAACAGCCGTAGCACTTTGCTGGCTCTTTTCCAGCCTGCAATTAAATGGCACAGGAGGGAAATTAGGAGAAAGACGAAAAAGAAGGCAAATGAGATGACAGGAAACTAGAAATACAGAAAGAGAATAAGCTGAAGTCATAAGGCACATAAGGGAACTAAAGCTAGAGTCTTTCAAGTGATGGCTGCAAGATTCAAGATGCACTAAAAATCAGATTTCCATTTTTCTGGGATTTTTCTAGCATAATTTCTATTTCCAGATGTGGATTTAGCATCTTTGTCATTAAAATAACCTCAGGTTTTATTTACAATTTCCTAAGTCAAGAAATCTTCACACAAACTATTTTGATTTAGGTCCCAAGATCAGTATTTTTATTTCTTGTATTTCAGGAAACAAAAAGTAGGACCAAAAAAATTATGTGTTAGAACACATTTTAACTGGAGAAGAATGAGTCTTCCATTTCCTTACTTTTGGAGTTTTAGAAGTATATTTATCTTATGCCCTTCAGTTTGATCAAGCTAGTTTACTAATTGTATGCATTAGCATAAAACTCATTAAGTAGGCACAAACCACAATGCAACAATTAAGGCTGCATTAAACTCAGCACAGAAAGCACAGATTAAATTGTTTCCTTGTGCAATAATACAATGTTTCCTATCCAAATCTGCCACTCAGGGAAGTTTGCTGATAGTGTGTATTGAAAACAAAATATTTCAGATGAGCTTTAAAATTTCAGCATTTGTCATCTCTCTCTTTTGGGGTGCACTGATTTTAATAAAAAATTATAGAATACAATTCAGTTAAACTGAAAATTCATCTGGAGGGTACCCTGAAATTAGACTGTAATTAATGTTAGATATTAACACAGATCTATTCAATTGTTAAGATGAAAGACTGTTGTCAATGCCAGGTTTACAGTCATTTATAAACAGTACCACCGCTGCTCATCAACTGCTTTGTATGTAGTAAGGAAGTCTAAAAATAACCAACACTAAATTGGCTAAGGTGATGTATTTCCCAAGTGAGCATTGCTACTTGGAAGCATCACGGATCACTCTGCGCAGACCAAAGATCCTTTACTGGCTTTAACTGCTGTTTTCTAGTGTTTGACCTGTCTGCCTACTGACGTTCCTCTCCTGCATCTCTGCTCCCATATTGCTTTTCTACACCCATTTCCCACATCTTTTCTGGCTACATGTAGTCCTGATGGATAAGATTACATAGAAATATAACTAGTTTGAAGGAAAATCAGGAAAGTTCAAAGGTTTGCTGGAGAAGGAATGTCAGAGATGTAGAAAAAAACCCAACATGAGTAAGTAGAAATGCGATAAAGCAAAGCCCAGTAGTACCAGACCAATAATTTTATTCTGCTGTAAAGACTCAATCAATCAACTTGGTCGGAACTACCAACCTGTCAGCCTCACCTCCGTGCCTGGAAGATCATGGAACAGATCCTCCTAGAAGCTATGCTTCACCAGGGAGGTGATTCGAGACAGCCAGCATGGCTTCACCACAGGCAAGTCCTGCCTGACCAACCTAGTGGCCTTCTATGATGGAGTGACTACATCAGGGGACAAGGGAAGAGCTACGGATGTCATCTATCTGGACTTCCGTAAAGCCTTCAACTTGGTCCCCCGCAACATCCTTCTTTCTAAATTGGAGAGAGAGGGATTTGATGGGTCGACTGTTCGATGGATGAGGAATGTGTTGGATGGTCGCATCCAGAGTGTAGTGGTCAATGGCTCAATATCCAGATGGAGATAGGTGGCAAGTGGTCATGGACATTATTTTCATGCCTTACTTTTGGAAATGTGTTGTGGGACACTCACCAGCACTTTTATCTCTTATCTATCTTTGCAATGTCTCATTAGTTTCAATGCAGTATCATTCAAATTAACCTACTTTCCCAAAAAACGGCAAATACATTCTCCACATGAGCAAAGCAAGTGTTAATCAAGAATTCAGTCTGTGAACACGTGATGAAAATAAGAGTTTTGAGCGGCTCAGTAGACCTCATTCAAGTGCACAAATAGCTTTGAACAGGTTTGCCTTTACTTTGATCACTCCAGAGATGAGAAAATCATAGGAGATCTACAATGAATGCCCAGGAAAAACTGTGTTAGGCATATGCAGACTAACTATACCGCATTTTGCACTCATTTTCCTTTTTTAAAACACACCCTCTGGATGGTATTCCATCCCTCAGGGGTCTGTATTGAGACCAGTACTGTTTAATATTTTCATCAATGACCTACACAGCGGGATCCAGTGTAGATGATACCTAGCTGAGTGGGCCAATGTGAACTTCATGAGATTCAACAAAGACAAGTTCAAGGTCCTGCACATGAGCTGGGGCAAGGCCTAGTACCAATGCAGGCTGGGGGATCATGGGACTGAGAGCAGCCCTGACGAGAAGGACTTGGGGGTACCGGCTGATGAAAAGCTGTGCATGAGCTGACAATGTGCGCTCACAGCCCAGAAAGCCAACCATGTCCTGGGCTGCATCAAAAGAAGCGTGGCCAGCAGGTCGAGGGAGGTGATTCTGCCACTCTGCTCTGCTGAGACCCCACCTGGAGTCCTGCATCCAGCTCTGGAGCCCCCAGCACAAGAAGGACGTGGACCTGTTGGAGCGGGTCCAGAGGAGGGCCACAAAGATGATCTGAGGGCTGGAGCACCTCTCCTATGAAGAAAGGCTGAGAGGGTTGGGGCTGTTAAGCCTGGAGAAGAGAAGGTGCCAGGGAGACCTTATTGCAGGCCTTCAGTACTTAAAGGGGGCTCTGAGCAACCTGATCCAGCTGAAGATGTCCCTGGTCACTGCAGAGGGTTTGGACTAGATGACCTTTAAAGGTCCCTTCCAACCCAAACTATTCTATGAAAGTATCTATTGTTTCAATATTGCAAACTATGCATTCCAAGATTCAGATGAAAGAAAAGATGACAAGAAATGTCTGTTCTCACACTTTTTATCACTTCACCACAATTTGCCGCAGAATGTCTGTAACTTCCCATACCTGACAAGAGTAGAAATAATCAGCTTCAGGACTTTGCAGCACTCCCAGATCTATTTAAAATTCAAGATAAATTAAGGCAAGCTGGTGACGTATGTGTACCTTTTCATAGTCACTACAAAGTGCTTGTTATTTCTTTCACTTAAATCTTCCAGTAAAATGTGAAGTTTGACCTTTCTTCCACAAGAGCATCTCACAGCCAACTTTCCATTGCGTATCTTTAAATCTTTCTAATTAATCTTACCAACATTAGGTCCTGTACTGCAGCATCAAAACCAATTCACATAAAAGCCTAGTAGAAAGGTTAGGGGTTTTTGAGACTGCTTCAATTAACTTCTGAGCTCAGCAGAATACCATCTATCACAGCTACTTACACACATATCTTAGAGACAATCTCAGTAGAGTGAAATTCACTTATCAAGAAAGCTTTACCACGCTGCAAAACTGCGGCATGTTTTGAAATTTAGATTTGAGTATGTGCCTCTCCTCTTTACTTGCACTTTCATTACACACCAGATGGACCAAAAATCATCCACAATATTTAGACGTGCCGTTTAAAGAAACAAAAAGGCAATGTAAGTTCGGATTTAACCCATGACCTGCAGCTAGTAATTCTAAAGCTAACACTTTGAAAGACTTGCTATGCGACCTTGGGTAAATCACTTAAACTTTCTTTGTTTTCTTTTAACGCATGAAGCAAGGATTGTGATTATTGTGCTGTCTCCCTTTGCTCCTCAGAGAAAATCTATTGAGATTAATTAGTTAATATTTGCAAAATACTCTAAAAATAAACATACGAGATGATGTGTATTATAGCAGCCTTCATTTTTAAACTTTATCATTTTTTTTCTACATTATTTTTCCCCAATTCTATGAGCTGAAATTAATTTTTATAGCTTGTTAAAAAAGTGGAGTGGGAAGAAAGACAGGGAAAACTATGGAGCTGTTGTTAGCTGTTGTTCCCCCAGCTTTTTTTCACAATTCCAATAAACTATTTCAGCCATTTCATTAATAACTTCTTTGTTAAAACATCAAGGTAGGGAGGGGAGATGCATTCAACTTTCTATTTACAGATATTCATAAAATTCAAGCTTTGGTGATCTGAAAAGCACTTCCATAGACAAAAATCTAGGTAAAAGTTTGTTTTGGCTTATATGTCTAACCAACATGATTCACCATCACCACGGATGGTCTGAGTGATCCAGGTGACTGATCAAGATGACAAAGACTTTTGTCTTGTTCACTGGTAGAAAACAAGAACAGAAACTTCCAGTATGAAAATTGTTAGCTGGTTTGAAACTAATGTATACGCAAGCTACTAATATGCACATATAAGCTACTAAGTAGATTATTAAAGTACTATTTGCATTTTCACTTACAAAGACTTCCATAATGTTTCATAAACAAACTCAATTTGTGCCATACTTGGAAACCTTTAAAGCATTCACCTCTACTAATTATGTTGTCTGCAAAGTCACTTACTTAAGGCAACTGGTTCCCTAGCTGCCTTGATTCATGTAGAAATTAGATGAAGCAGAGTTATAGCTAAAAAAATGTACTACCTAATATGTCTAAACATCAAGGAAACCAACGAAGTCATTTAGGGTTGGCAGCATTTTCCTCATACACTTGAGGAAAACGCTAGGCAAAAAGCCCATTTTAAGGTGATACTTTGTAGAAAAAAGATTGACAAAATGGGAGAAGAAAGTACGCTCTAAACTGACAGCAGTGTGTTAAATTGATGATTTTTCAAAAGCTGTCAAAATTTGTATCTCAATGTCTGCCATAAAAGTATCACCCTCAGCACAGATGTAGTACTTTGTTCATATTGCAATGTGAGGTATTATAAACAAATTGAGACTGTGTGCCACACAAAGAGAAATGTTGTTATCCTCTCTGGAAAAAAAAACAAAACCACAGGTTTTGACACTGACTTATATGAGTAACTAATGCTATGGTGTTTGTTGTTCCAAATACGTATTTATTACCTTTGCATGATCAATGCGAACAGAAAGCTCTTTAGACGCAAATCCACCAAAAATCAGGCTATGGACGGCTCCTATTCTTGCACAAGCCAGCATACAGTACACTGTCTGTGGAATCATGGGCATGTAGATGACTACACGATCTCCTTTCTTCACACCATGTCTGACCATGACATCAGCTAACTTGGAGACCTGTACTGACAAAACATTCACAACATATTAAAAGTTTCTCCAGATCTGCTGTAGCCCCATAAAAAACAACTTTCACACAACCAACAGATGCAGGACATTCAGGAGACAAGCCAGTATGATATAGAAAGTTGATGAAGGACACAATTCAAGTTCAATAAATCCAGGACAATTTTCTTTTTTCAAAAAACACCGTAATGTATTTTTCTTTCATAAAATGAGAATGGACCGAATGTAATTATTTTACACATTAGAGAAAAAAAAAAAAAATCACCAGTTTTCCAAATTTTTAAACAACATTCTAACTACTCCTACTTTTATCCAAGTAAGGGCTTATATTTCTCAATTTTAGCTTTTAAGAATGGATTGTAAACAGGACATTTCATAACGCAAATTCTGTCCTAACTAGCAAAGTTTGAAACACAAATCAACATGCAGAAATATCTTCTCTACTGCGGTGTTGTAAACGTCTCAGAACACAAGACAAGAAATCTTACACCCTGAACCAAATGTAAACACAAATTCAGAGAAACACATTCAGATTTAAGAAGTCATTTTTCCTCTTCATTTTCATTTTTGGTACTCAGAAGCCTGAAGACAGACTATGTATGGCAGCAAAGGACTGAAACTCAAGAAATGTGATAGATCAGCAGCAACGTCAACCATCTGTATCACCATGAGAAAATATTTATTACCTTGACAGTGTGTAGTATTCTGTCACAAAAATAGTATTGAATATTTCATTAGTACACCAGAACAGACATTTTACCACACAGTAAGTTCTGTTAAGAGTGAGCACGGGAGTCTGTGAGAAGCACTGTGCACTTGTCCGAACGTGCTTGTTGCAGCATGGAAATGTGGCATCTTCTGAAGGAAAAGTAAATTACTAATTCCTCAAGAGAAACTGAACAAACTCAGCTGTCAGAGGTTTCTCGAGTTCCAGAGGGTGACAGCTGTGTAGCACTCAGTATCTAAACCTGCTCACTGCCTTTACATTTTTCAGACATCAGTGTGTAGAGGTGTATAAGTAATGAAAGTGAAACTGCATGTAACTGTGCATAAAACATAGGCTAATAGGTTTACAGGCAAAACTACAAACTAACAAACAATGTAGACTTATAAGCTAATAGGAAACAGGATGGAAGTAGAAACATCTCAGGAAGTCGTGAGCTGGAATACTCCATCAGTATGGTTACACACCCGTCAGATGTAACAAGAACAGGAGTTTTGCTTGCAATAGTTTTACATTAGTGACAAGACTAAAAAATCGAGTTCTCTAGGAAGTTCTTGGGATATCTGAAGACATAAAAATCTAAGTTCAGAATAAAGGAGTTGCTCTGTCTTACAGGGGAACTCTTACATACAGGAGTAAAACTCTTAAAAAGAGGTTGCCATTCACTAGAACATACCACAAGAAGTACTTCAAGGGGGCCTACAGGAAAGATGGGGACAATCTTTTTAGCAAGGTCTGTTGTGACAGGACAAGGAGTAATGGATTTAAACTAAGGGAGGGTATATTCAGATCAGATATAAGGAAGAAAATTTTCATGACAAGGGTGGTGAAACACTGGAAGAGGTTGCCCAGAGAGGCAGAGGAGGCCCCATCCCTGGAAACATTCAAGGCCAGGTTGGACGGGGCTCTGAGCAACCTGGTCTAGTTGAAGATATCCCTGCTCACTGCAGGGAGGTTGGGCTAGATGACCTCTAAAGGCCCCTTCCAACCCAAAGCATTCTATGATTCTATGAATAAATACAAACAGTTTAAACATTCTAATTTCTTTCACTATTAATGTAATATGAATCTACTTGTATATTAATTCCTCACATCTTACAGGCACTGTATTATTCCTTATTTATTCATTGTATCACAATAGATAAGGTTTCAAGTGAAATTTAGTCTCAAGAAAGACTCTTTTCTTCCGGTACTATCAGACTGGAGAGAAAGGAAAGTGGAGACAAACTCCTGAGAGCTGCACATAGATGTTGTCTGTGTAACAGAAAACACCCAAGCTTCTGAGGCACCAAGAGAAGTTTTCAGTGACACAGAAAATAATGCAAGCAATAGGAGCAGCCTAGGCCAGTAATGCACATTCTGCAAGCAGGACAGGAGGGAAGGACCCTCTTTTTCAAGGATGAGCTAGTCAGGACGGTTGAATTTTTTTGAAATGTTTTACTTTCATTTATATTATTCATCACATTCAAGTTTTCTCTATTTAAAGAGTTACCTTATTCCAGTTTAATATTTCAAATTCTAGTACCATTGTTACTTTCTCAGATTTGTAAGCTCTTTCTTTTATGGTCATATTCAAGAAAACTCGGGGCAATTGCATCCAATCCCAGAAGCCTATCTGATTCATATACTGAGGAGGATAATATAGCATTACTCACTCCTCCTCTCTTCAGTGGAAACACATGTTCAGACTTTCAGCAACCTGAGACAGTAACATCCAGAAGCTCCAGATGTATCTGAGCTGCGTTTGCATTAAATACACAGCCCACCCACAATCAAACTATGCATATTTCTACACTTCTGCCTGAGGATTTAAGAAAATGGAAACACAGAAGCCCCAGGAATGCATGCTTGCATCAGAAGATAACAGCACAGCTTCCATTTTCTATAAACACTGCGTAAATCCCTGTTATTTTCCAACGCAAGAAAGAATATGTTTATAAGTAAAGTCATCACCATATCAAGCTGAAAACTCTCACAAACTATGATGCATATGATTTCTTTGTAACAGAACTCTTATATTAAATGTTACTGATTATCAAAGGAAAATATCTTTAATTCTAGCCCTATTAATACATACCAATACTCTATTGAACTGACATATGCTGTCAAAACCCAACAAAAATCAGCAAGGCTTGGCATGTACGCAACTAGAATTTATTGCCATACCACTGGCATTTACAGTCATTTCTAGATAGGATTGGTGGAAGTAATTTTAAGTAATGATAACAACTATATTTCCAAAGGTAAATTCCTTTTCTATACTTCCTACTGTGAAAACATTAAAATCTGCAAACTCATTGTAACACAGAACTAAGATCATCTTATCTCAAGGAATTGAGAAAACTAATCCTTATCTTTGCTGCTTGTGAGACTCTCAAGTAGATTGTTGACAAAAAGGCCAGAGGCAATGAAAACAATATTTAATGAGTACTTTTATAGCCAAAGTGTAGATAGTAGGCAATAAGTAGTTAAACACAATGGAGGAGTATTATTATTCATTGTTATTATTTTATAATTATTAATGAAGATGAAAAAGACAATGTTTGCCTGCTACAGGAAAAAAGCATCATTTAAAGATCATAATTAGTAATTTTGTAATAGAAGACTCCTAGTGCCTGTATACAAGCTATGTAACTTTGGTACTTAGCTGTAGGAGGGAGCGAGTGAAGAAATCTGCATGTACTTGAGTCATTATTATTGAAATCTACCATAGGTAAATTGTACTTAAAGCAGAATATATGTAGCATGCTGCAGACAGGAACCACGTGTCTTCCATGCAAACCTAGTAATCACTTGTCTGCACTTAACCTCCCCATTCCAGAGAGTTTAATGTCACTGAAGACAATAACTAAATACAATATATGGGTGCCCTTTCCCTCATCCTTCTGACAGCCAGGGAACATTTGGACTACATAACAAAATACTGTCTCTATCCACAACTATTTGGAAGACTAGGGAACATCATAAAGCAGGTTTACACTGCCCTTAAGATTGATGTGGAAACCCTGAAACATCCAAGCAATGACTCTTTCTAAAAAGATGGGGGAGTGAGCAGTGACATTTCATTAAACTGTTAAAAGCCATGAAACCTTCCACTTTGTTACAGTGTGCTGTCATTTATGATTTACATTGACAGCATACTTTATCACTCAAGATTTTACAGTTACTATTTTCCTACCAGCATGCTCTTTCTCTGCTTTTCTTCAAGTTTAAGATTGCTCTATCACTTTATTTGACACTTCAGTAATAAAAACACTTGAGACCAAGTGATATAATAAGAAACTCAAGTAGGCTTTCAGCTTTGAAGAACTAGGCTTAAATTACACTTCTATCAAACGCAAGCCACCAGTGAGCATGGCTTTATTCTTACTCAGCCACGAAACAAATACTACACCTGTATTAGCAGTTCAGGTTTGGAGCAATACTGCAGTTCCAAAGTAAATCACCTGGCTATCCCTAGTGGTTACAAAAGTCCATGCCAAAAGGATTCTTCTTAAAAGATATTAAAACAGAAATTTCACTCAGAACGCTCAAAAGAGGAATTTCAGACCCTCTTGGGTTGAACAGCGACTGGGTCTCACCAGTGTCGAGTCCTTCAATGCAAGCTAAACACAAAAGGGTTCTTCAAATACCAAGAGCTCCTGAAACACCTCGAAGTGCATCTCATGGTGTAAAGAGAGCCACATGACAGGCGCATTCCCCAAAACCAAAGGCAGCAAGTCACCTTATGCTCTTCAGCTTCTCCACTGTGCAATTTTTCCAAGACTACTAAAGAAAGTACTCCTTCCTACTTTCCCCCACTCTTAGATGAGTTTCTTCACTCTTCGATTACTATTTTTTTGTTTCCTCCTTTCCCTACTGCTGCAACAGCTTCTCCAGCAGATGCACCACCCTGTTGCTGATGTCAAGGCTGCTGCCAAGTGGCAGAGGACTGACAAGCAGTGCTGCATTCATTCAAGTAGATGAAGACCACGTTCTTCATGACATGGGAAAACCATGCTTCAGAGGTGGCACAGTGCATGTGCCACTATCACAGACATTTTGAAGAAATCGGCAGGGGAGGGAAGAGCACTCTGCCAAAGCCACTGCTCATCCACAGACACCCAAGGACACCCACAGACATCCCAAGGACATCCACATACTTGGTCCAAGGATCCACAGTCCAGGGAAAAACATGGCAACGGTGCTGCACACATCTACACGCCTGCAACCTCCAGAGGACCCCTGCAAAACACCACGCAGAAATATCGGCTTGGCCCACTCTCTGCCAGGGCAGGCAATGGGAACTGCAAAATCAGTGGTCCGGATGCCCACCTGAGTAAGTGTGCATACTCCTTTCCTATACATGTTTTGAGCATGGGACTATGTTTAGGAGGTTTCTGGTAGAATTAGGGCAGTGGTCACAGAGCTGTGGAAAGACCGTATGAGTCCCCAGCTTGATGGTGAGAGCTGCTTTGCCTTGAGAGACCATTCCCCAGGGTCCATGAGCTTGTGAGGGAAGTTCTGTGGAGCAATGATGTCCATCAGTGACCATCTGCCCCATCCCAGCTTGGCCTGTGTGCCAGGCACAGTCCTGGAAACCACATAAGCATGGAAACATCATGTCTCAGTAACATAGCCCTCCTAGGCTTCTGCACGAAAACCCAGCCACACTGTCTCAAACGCAGTGTATAAAGAACCCACCCAGTGGTGGTAGTGGTGCTGGTACACTCTTCCACAAATGGCAAGCAAAAATATAAATCAGGATGATTTCTAGTTTTTTTCTCATATAGTCAGAGAGCTGCTGGTATTGCAGTCAGTTGTAGTAATTTCTCCTTCCTTCTTTCAGATGTCAAGACATTCTTTGGATTGAGAGGAAGCCAGCGATTTGGGGGAAGTGCCATCTTCCTTCCTGGTTTGGGAGATCAGCTGTGGACTCTGTGACTCCAAGGAGAGAACAGGATGAGACGGGGATTCCATAATACTTACCAGTGTGGCATGGATTTAATGTTTGATCAGAAGCGATGCCATGGCATTCACTATGCAGAATAGATGGGTTCCAGACAAGCATTTGCCTCAGCAGGAATTTCTAGTACTTGTGAGGGACAGCCCATAGTGTTCTGCACAACTCCTACAGCATCTATGTTCGCCATAAAAGGCTGTTATTTGGAAAACATCCACTCGGCGTAGGGAGAGAAATCAAGAAGCAGTGAGACAGATGAAGGGTGAGCATGGCACTTCCTAAAGAAATCCACAAGTCAAGGAAGCAAAGATTTGTGGGATAGCTACATTCAGAGGGCTTTGAAGTGAGCTACGGACATTCGGTTCAAAGGACGAAACTAAACCTAGTCCAAAGTAAAAGAAACCACATATAGTGGAAATGTCAGGAGCCTCAGCAGTTAATTCAACATGGCTTTGCTTCACCCATCTGCCCAGGCTGCACCAAATTATACACTACTGTAGGCATCGCTGATGTTGACATGCTGCAGTATAACTATCTTCAGCCAGGAGACATCAAGTTCCAGCTGCTTCTTCAGACTTTTACAGGGTCATTTGGAAGTCTTTTTTGTGGACTGTGAAAAACACCACTCTTTGTAAATTCCTGATTAGTCTCATCCTTTAAAGAACACTAATATTAATGTTTTTGAAAAGCTACCCCAGTGACATTGCTGCTAAATCTTTCTAGCACACGTACTGAAGATTGCCTTTCAAGATTTAAATAAGGAAAACCAGCATTAGATAAGTCTAATAAACACTTTTATCAAGATAATGTTGCTTTACCAGACAAAGAGAATAAAAAGTTGGGTTGTCAATCTCAGCAGGATTTTCTGTCTGTATTCTAGTTTTGATTCCAAATCAACTCTGAGAAAAAATATCTTGAAATGAAAGTCACTATTTCTCTCTAAAAGGAACTGGTCATTTTTCAAGGCAGAAGGCAAAGAAAGCAGCTGGGAGTAAAGCACCAAGAATGAGAAAGACAACCAGAAACAGAGCCATCTGGGCGATTCCTCAGTCATATACAGGAGAGACAAGCAGAGCAGTACAGATACACACATAAATTCAAACTGACAACGGGTAACACAGCTGTTTTGGAAGAAGATGCTTTTAGAGTGGGTAATTATTGAAAAAACCTTCCTACAGAAGAAATTACATTCTAGCCCACTGTCGATAACCTGAAGCCCGTCTTTCTCATCCATGTTTTTGCAACATTCAGTGCTGTCAGAGGCTTGAGGGGGTGTTGGTTTTACTAATCCCATCAGTTACTGCACTCAGAAATTATTTATTATGGAACTGAATTTGACATGTTAACTGTGCATTGTTATTGAAAAGAATCACAGAAAGAAATCATACTGCTTTTGTGTACATGATCTCTCAAGCGTCAACAACTGCAAATAATACAACTCTCAAATTCTCGAGATTTCTTTTTAGCAAGCGAGGCATTTACAGAATACACCCAATAATGTAAACAGAAGTGGCTTTTTACCTACCCAGCGACCTCTGCCTTAACTTGAACATGGTAGTGTTTTCCAACGCAATCAAAAAAATTTGTTTTTAAATGAACAGAAGCCATTGCTTCTGAATTCTTCCAGGTACCTTTATACTTCCCTCATACTACACAGATTCAGTAATATTCCTAACAGAATTTGTGTCTCCCTTATCTTCTCCTGCCATCTCACTACTGGAATTAGATAATCTCCCAAGGCGTTGTCAAAACTTTCACCTACATCCCCATTTCACTGGCTTCAGTCCAACATTGTAATCTTCATTTAAAGGACTATAACAGGCATCAGTAAAGAAAACAGTCCAATCAGTACATTCTGGAAGACTGTTACGTCTTAAATTTGCCAAATTCCTCCTCTCTGTTTCTGGAAGATTTCATCTGTAACAACCTAGAATTCATGCTCTTAAAACGCAACTGTATGCACTATATACAACTTCACTTTAACTAACTGTAATTCTCAAGACTTCCCAAGTGTGAAGACACAGTATAGTTGTAAAGAATATCAACACAAACTGATCTTGCCATTATTTAGATAAATAAAAAAAATCTTGAAATTGTCCCGCAATTCTTCTATTTCACTTCTGCCAAAAAAAAGAAAAGTTTCCCACAGGTTGGGCACTAAACAATCACAGGTTTCCAACACTTCTCTCAATTACTTATAGTTTAGTGGTGCTTAACTCAAAACTGCAGCATCACTGTAGCTCTTAGATCTCAACAGCAGTGCAACAAGTAAGGAGAACAGAGATAATATGAATACAACAGGCTTCCCGAGTACAAAGGTCAAGCTATCCTACCCTCCCTAAGGAGCCTTATTATCTCCAGCCAAACACTTACGTCATTTTTTTCATCCTTACCATGACTTTGATCCTGGAACAAATGACCCAACCTGCTACAAAACTCTGCATCTTCTCATCCTGTGACCCACACTTATCCTACATCACTTCTGGTGAATCCATCTATAAAGTCCACTTTTATTATAAAAAGCCAGAAAGAATTCCACCACTTCAGTGCTGATCTCTTGTAGAGATATTTTGAATAGACAGCCTCTCTGAAAAGACTTCCTCATTACACTGTCAGCTTACCGGCCAGACAGACTACTAAGCATCTGTCGGATGTGGACAGTCCAGACGACAGTCTGAACACAGATACACACTGTCAGGCTATTTTAAATTCGGAAAGGAACTCAGGAAAGAAGGCAAAAGGCTTCTTTCCCCTCCAGGAGGTTCATCAACTTTGGTCATATGTCTACTCTACACTCGCACAGATCTATAATGAAACATGCAGAGCACTGAAAGTCTATTTCAAAACGACATGATAAAGTACTTTTAGCTTACACTGAGCAGACTGAGAATACAGTGACAAGCAGTGACTGAGGGCTGTGAGCCAAACATCATTACCCAGGCTCCACAGTGGTTTTGGTTGGCCTTTTCTCAAAGTCTCTCCTAGCGTCTACAAGATCCATGACACCAAATACACTGGCCCACGTCTCTCCCATTTTTAGCAGATCTCATTGTGAATACCTTTGTTATCAGGTGTCCAGTAGTTGCCAGTTAAATCAAGTTAAATTTACACCACAAGCATAGACTAGAAAGCTTTGACAGACAAGACATTAATCTCCAGTCCTGCCTTTCACTTATTTTCCCTTTTGATTATGGAGAAGAGCTAACTGTAGAGAATTCAAAACAAGTATTTAGGCAATATTCAGCTACCAGCAAGATTATAACAAACTTCTGAATGAGTTCTGCTACATAACCCCAGAAAACTTTAATCAGTTCTTCCATTCAGTTTGGTAATACTGCTGTAAGAGGAAATGTGGAAGAAAGGACATGCATGTTAACTAGCAAAATTTTCTCATTCTGCACAAATCTGCCATATCCTAAAACATTTAATATGCTTATAGAGAACACAGAGACACAAACTTAAGAGACTTTATACCAACATCAAGCTTAAAAAGCAAAACAAAGGCTACTTTTCAAGTGCTTTTCAGAGGAAACTTCTACAAAGAGAGTCTGCTTAAGATAATTTACATTAATACATAACTTAAAATGTTGTATTACTTCACTAAAATAAAACAAGTATGTATTTTATATGTATGTATAAAGTGATTTCATACATACATAGATAATTGTGTCTATTATGTATATATTACATACGGCACACGACCCTCACAAACTGAACTACTGTATTGTGAACCTCAGTTCACATTTTAAGCCGTAGGTTCACATTACTGCAGACACTACGTGCACGGTTGAAGTAGAACAAGTATATGCATTCACTGTAACGCATCTTGCACATTCGGAAAGAATTGGAGCCTGACTCCAACATGTCTTTGTACTCGGTGTCAAACGCAACTGTTACATGTAACCAGAAGAAAAAAGCCAGCTAAACAGAGCAGGGGTGTGAGGGCAAACCACCAGCTGACAGCTGTGAGAGCAGAGAACCTTGAACGGGTCAGTCTGCAAGCACTCACAGTGGCAACAACCCACCATCCAGCACTGAGTAAATCTGAACGGGCTGACACAGAACTGGGCATTCACGACCCCAGCTGGGGCTAAGCTACCTCAGCCGATGCGGAGATCGAAATCCACAGGCTTTCCAGACAGAAAACCAGTGCGGGGCCATCAGCACCACCACTACAGCCTACAGCAGGGCAGGTGAGGCAGCTCTCTTCAGAGCTCCTCCCTGTCAAATTTCATTTGTTTTTACACTCAATTACGTGCAGCAATAGCCAACGTATGCATCTTCATTTCTACTGGAACTGTATTTTTGTTCATCATAGCAACTGTCCAGTGACTTGATTAATACTTTGCTTTACCTTTTAAATACAAAATAAGAACGGGGGGGGGGGGAAGAAATCTAATAAAGAAAAGTTCAAAACTTAACCAACCAGGAAAAAAAAATTAAACTGGAGAAGAAAATGCAGAACTAGAGGAAGATCAAACTTCTTAGATGCAGTATAGTTGGGTACAGGTAGTGAAGTTTATAAATCAATCCTGAGCACAGCAAAAGGAATAAACTAGCAAGGCAGACCATTTCTGCCTCTCTAGCATCTATCTGCTGTGCAATATTTACTGCCTATTTTCAGTAATGAGTTTATTCTCAAACATACCTGTTCAAGAAGTTCCTTATACGTTATTTTCTCTTTGGTATTTGTTACAGGACTGTCATAAATAATGGCAATTCGGTCTCCTTGTCCATTCTCAACATGACGATCTACAGCATTGTAACAGATATTCAGCTCTCCACCTACAAACCTAAAAAAGAAATTGGAAGTATGTAACAGCCAGTCTTCCAAACTAATACGACTATTTTTTTGCATTTTATGTTTTTTTTAAGGAATGAGAGTATTCATTTAAAATATAGCTAATAAAACATTATACTTAGTTCAGGAAGTAATTTTCTATTCTATTAACCTCACTATTCACTCCAAAAGCTAAATAAGCCTATTAATGAAAATAGTGAAAGTACTTTACCTTAATTGACTTAACTAAAAATCTGCTAAACTTGGTCTTGATTTAACAAACTTTGCATCAATCATTCTGATTTTTATAGCTGAGGTTTCACAGAAATAGCAACCATTCACATCAAATAGTCTGATATTAAGAAAATATGTTACTACACTACTCTGCATTGGCATACACAAATACCCTTTTTAAGAAGAACAGGTTCAGGACTCAATATATTCATCTCTTGGAAATAACAGGTAAGCATACAAGCATCTGTATCTAAATGAAACTAACCCTAATGTTATAAAATGTTATAAATTTGTCTGACATCCATAATGCATTTGACAATATTGTGTTTTACATTAGTGACTCAAAATCCCCTGTAAAGCGAAGTGAGTCATAGCATTTTCAACAGCCAGACATCTACAGAAAATTCTCATCTTCTAATTAAACACTTCACAAACTCAGGCTTTCTCTTTATTGTCATTTCACACAGAAAAACAAACTTCAAGTGCATTGTAATCATCAACTAAGAAAATACAGGAGGTACCAGATACAAAGATAATTCTACTAACTGAAAGATGACACAGAATCTAAAAATTGAAGTTCACGCTAAATAACACTCTGTGTTTGTTTTTCTATCCATATGTATCTCTACACAGCAAAAAGAAGAGCAACACACAGCAGAAACACAGTTTAGAGTTCCCAAAAAGTTCTGTGGGGATGCTCTGCTGTGATAATGTATTGTTATAATGTAACTAGAAGTAAAAACAGGTGGCCTAAAGTAACCCACTACTAGTTAAGTATTTCCTTCTTCACATTTCCGGTCTAGTAAAGGCCTACTCTAAATTAGGATGTTTTATGTATTATCCGTATATCCGTATGCACAGGTGCCATGGGATAGTCTTTATTGTCAAAGAATGGCAATCATTAAACCAAAACCAGTCAGGATGTTTAGGATACAGCAATCTTTTACTGTGACTCCTTTACAACAGCGTTAACAAGGAGAAAGTGGGGGACCAGGAAAGTAACAAAAACATTCTGTACTACAAACCCCTTCCCATAAAAGAATAGCACTATGGACAATAAAGGATTGGGAGTTGTTTCATGTATTATAGAGAAACACTGTATTGCTGTCACAAAAATTGTGTAGGATTCAGGTCATACATTCATTTTCTATCAAATCGCTGTAGGATGATACAAACCAGGGAACAAGGGAGCACAGTACCTGGGCTACTGCATATAACCACTTAAGAAAGGTCAAAACATGAGCAAGCACCTGAGCTTTGATTCTTCTAAAGACATGCGGCAACATCAACACTGCCACATAAATTTTTAACAATCGCTTGCGAACAAGTAGCTGAAAAAGACGTGACTGCAGGCTGAAACAAAAAACAAGACTATCTGGACAGTGCGATGAGAGCTTTGCTACCCCGTTCAGAAGGACGGAGGCTCTTCTGGGATCAGAGAAGCAGAGATGCACCGACCATGACCACAACTGCAAGACTTTCACTTTTCTACCGTCACCCAAGGACATGCTCAAACACCTCATTGTGGCTGACAAATAAAAGCTGCCTGGCTTTGAAAAGCTGCCCTGTGCTGCTGCAAACTTCTGTTGATTCAGGGATTCCCAAGGAGATGAATACCCGTAAGAAACTTCAATTTGCTTGAATAAGCTTTAGTTGGAAAGAAACAGCAGCATGAAACCAGGACTCAGTCTTGGAATAAGGACCTCCGTGAGATGCTTCTATTTAAAACAGAGTTCTAGAATCAAAAAGAAAATATTCCAATAGACTACAGAAAGATCAGAGTCGGATCTGCATGATGTTTGTAAGAGCTGCCAGTAAATCTTGCCACAATAAGCAGGACTGTAAAATGTTAATCTGTTGCTAACCAGATAATTATCTCAACGCAGTTTACCAAATGAATCCAAGTCTGAAGAACATTTTTTTTGGGCTGTGTTCCTAATGCTGAGAAATCAATAACTTTCAACAAACAGAGCAGAGGAAAAGTAAAACAAATAAAAAGAGTCAACAGTAACAACTCTAATATATAAAAGGAACTGGTTTCAGTTCACTAACAGTCTCTCTGAAGAGCTCATCTACCATCCACTGGTGCTATGGTGGAAAAGAAAATGACAGGGTTCTTCCTGTCAAAAATCACATCAGAATTTAAAAGAGGTTATAATATCAAAACATCTTCCTTCACCGCAACAATTTAAACCAATATTCTGACAATATGTACCCATCCTTTCGATAAGTCTTTTTTCCCTATACATCCATGAAAGCAGCAGCCTTTGATAATCCACATTATGCGTAACTTAGATCTAATAAGGCATCTTTTTAATCATTTGAGTGTGGTTATCCACATTAGGACCCCCTTGAGCCTCTTTAAAGCTGCCTGCAGCAGCCACCTAGGAGTTACTGCCTCTTCGTGACCGGGGCTCAGCACCTGCCGTCTCACCCTAGCCCTAAGGTCTCACAGAGTTTCTGCTGTTTGACAAACAGGAATCCCAAGCATGTGCACTTACCTCTTCAAACATACTTTAAAATGACTACTCTATTAACCTTTTAGGGGTAGGAGTAGAAGAGGGCATGAAAGCGCTGATCTTCTGTTGATGATTTATCCTTGGCAAGTCAGTCAGTTAGGTCTTCCATAGCGGATCTACCGCTAACATACAGCTTAATTGGAAACGTTTTTTACTGCATTCAGCATTTTTTTTGATGTGACAACAGCCTACTTGTTAGTAATGAAATAAGTATAACAGTGAAGAAGGTCACACATAATTATGTCTTGATTCACTTCAAATATTCAAAAGTTATAGTTTAATTTCCAACACTATCTGCTATTTTAAGAATCTGTAGCTATATTCAGAGACACTTTTTAGTCTTTAGTTAAGCAAGGAGCTGTATTCAGAGATACTTTTTAGTCTTCATTCAACGCCTCAGAAGGCAAGACAAGAACAAAAAAAGAAAGATAGTAAAGGTTCTGAATAAGGCTGGCATATATGCAAAAGAAAAAACTACATTAAAATTATTTTGCACCATAACTGTAAAAAAAGTGTATTGCTAAAATCCTTTTACAACATGCAGGGTACGTATGCATCTCCAAGCCAGGTTCCCAGGAATCAACTGGATTTTTTTTTTAATTTTATTTTTTCTAGATGAAGTGAGAACAGAAGCTAAATAAAGTGTTAGACAAAACCACAACAATATTAGATATTTTGAGATAATACTACGTTAATTGATCCAGCCTTTTTTAAAAAGTGTATGCAACATTTGAACAGCAATCTGTGCAACATTCCTAAAGTTCGAAGGTGATTTTATATTGCGCTTATGTCTTCAAACCAGAGAAAAAACATAACTTGCAAAATTGCCCTCTGCCTGCCTGTGTTAGGAAAAACTGTTTCTATCATTCCTAACGCAATATTTGCTCAATCTTTCCAACTGGGATTCCACAAGATCCCAAAATAATTTGTTCAAGTGTTTTACTACCTTTAGCATTAAAAAGATTATTCTTTCTAAAGTCTGTATGTCCCTTGTTGCAATTTATGACTTCTAGTTTTGACCTCTTCAAAGCCCACTCACAGAGCAGGTTTTCCTTCAGCTTTGTAGCCAAATTCTAGGTGGCCAAATTTTACATGTTTTAAAACCTGCATCTCCTTTTTGGCTTCTACACCAAACAACTCCAGTTCCTTCATCCTTTTCTTGACCAAACATGCTTTTCGGCTCTTCTCATTATTTTTGACGTGGGCAACACCAGAGGATGTTTTACGCTGTACCAGCCACTGATGCAGGTTAGAGCAGTCAATGGTACCTGCCATTACAGCTTCAACAAAACAGCCACAGGATGGTGACACTGATCACATAGCCTTCAGAAATCATTTTGCAGCCCCCTGACATAACACCAGTGTTTCCAATGGAAAAGACTAAAGAAAAGGCACTAGGGCATGCTGCACGTTTCTTTCATGCTCCTACAGTATTTAGAGACGATGAATTGGCATTTGTCTTGCAGCTACATTTTAAATACGTTAACTGCCTCCTTCAACTTCTTCAACTGAAGTAAATGAGACCAGCAAATAAATGAAAAGTATCTGTGTCCACAAGTCTCAAGTTTGGCAACCAAAATCAAAGATACTAAAAATAAATGGATATTTATTAATTGACTGAAAAATATGTCTCCATAACAGGAGATAAATTAACTTCAGAAGCACATACATGAACTTCTTAACACTAAGGTTTCCATAAACATCTTCCTTGGTAAATCTCCAAACCAGAACTACATCTTTACCCTGTTAGACCAGCAAGATATGTTTTTCTTGGAAGTCTGGCCTCTTCCTCAGTTCTGTTCCATTCTCTTTGTTTTCTCTTCAGCGTGTCCTCTGAAACAGCCTCTTGTACCCTCTCTCTCTCTCTCTCTTACATTCAGTCTTCTCCTCAAAGAACTCTATCTGTCATTCTGCCAAGCACACTGCAAGCTGGTAACCATCTGGGACTTCAGAGGCATTACAGTACTTCACCAGTATCACACACAGCCTCTTATCACTTAGGGTGAACTTAAATAAAAAAAAAGAAATAAAATTGCATTTTGCCCATAAAGACATTAAAGATGATTACACTAATTTGAATTGCATAATGTTTTATCATCCACAGCAGCGAAACAGATATCTGACATTCAAACAATAATTATAGCCTGATGTTGAGTCTTCAGAGACTTCCATCTTTGCATAATCCCACAGAATCACAGACTGCTTAGTGTTGGAAGGGACCTCTGGAGGGCAGCTGGTCCAAGCCCTCTGCTCAAGCAGGTCCACATGAAGCCAGCAGACGAGGACGATGTCCAGATGGCTTTTGAATATCTCCAAGGACAGAGAGTCCACAACCAACTCTGTGCCAGCGCTCAGTCACCCTCTTTTAAAAAAGTGTGTCCTGATGTTCAGAGGGAACCTCCTGTGTCTCAGTTTGTGTTCATTGCCTCTTGTCCTGTCACTGAAAAGAGCCTGGCTCTTCACACCCTCCCTTCAGCTATTTGCCCACACTAACGAGATAATTTCAGTCTGTAGCAATGAACAGAGGGATCTGTTCTACGATCTACAGAGTAAGAAAGATGCAAGCAAGACGTGAAGCCATAAAAGACCTGTGGAAGTTAAGTCTGACTTCAGCCCATGAAACTTTATCCCTGCTCTAAGACCAAATCACTTCCATATGAGAAGCCACAATGCTTTACAAAGACCTAACCATGTTACTTTCAGCAAGCAATCCTATCATCCCCCAACAAAACAAACCATATTTGTTTGACAGCACCTAATAGCAAAGCCATGCTCACTAGCACATATTATATTCTCAATCCTTAGTTCTTAAAAAGTAACCATTGTACTGAATTCTTCATTATCCTGTTCAGGAATGCCAGAGCCAGTGATCTTTACTGGTCTTTAATTATGCAGGCAATCCTAATTGCCTTCTGAACAGTACCATGACCTAGAAATCAAGGTCAGTAGACCACAGCTTTCCCTATCCATCCATTTTAGGGTTTCTGACTGTTATACAGCCCTGCTGACTTAAAGAGATTTATCCTGGCTGGGTGCTGTTTTACTTTCAGCTTAAGACGTATAAACAATTTTTACTACTAGAGGCGTCAAGCAATAACATCAGACACCATTAAGAAAGCAAGCTACACACTGTGGGTTTTGTACCTCTTCATTCAGGCAGATTTGAGAATGGGTAGTATTTTTAATTCTGTGTTTAGACCAACTATTATTTTTAAATTAAAATCAAACCAAAAAAATCTAAAAATGGCAAACACCAATGTACCAAAGATAACCCTCATCCTGCATTGCCTTTTTTTTCCTACAGCAGCTTGTACTTGAGGAAAGATCAAAAAGCTTGATGTAAACTTGCTGAGAAAGAGGTGACGGTGGCCAACAGAAAATTTTAACAGGTAAACTGCCTTTGAGAAAGCACTGAAAATCCCACCCGGTAATTCACAAAGGGGATATCATACTCTGTCTTCGGGCAGTTTGCCGCTCACCACACGGATACGTATATTGCAACGCCGATGCTTTTACCAAACATCACCTTAACAACACCGTGTAAGTTACGACCCACCGAGAGAGCTTCCAAGACCGCAGAAGCCTGGAAGCCGCCGGCTCGCGTTTCCGCACGCAGACCCCTCCCGCGGCGCCCGAGGCCCCGTCCCCCACCCAGGCCCAGCGGGGTCGGACGCGGCAGCGTGGGGCGCAGGCACCCGCGCGGGGGTGCGCCACACCTGTCGCAGCGCACCCCAACTCCCTCTCGCCCCGACACGCTCACCCGTCCCGCTCGCAACCACGAAGCGTGACCGGCTGTAATTACTGAACTGCTCCGTGCCCCGCAGCCGGCTCGTCACCAGCCGCGCCGACCGCCCCAGGCGGGTGCTGGGGCAGCTCTGCGCTGACCGCACGGCCCCGCACCCGGCGCACCCCGGCCCCTCGGCAGGCAGCCCTCCCCGTCGCGGCCGAGCCGTGCCCTCCCGCCCGAGCCCGGCCCCTCCGCCGCCCCGGGGGCACCCGGGCAGACTCACCAGGAGGCGCTCCCCGGGCCGCCCCTCTCCAGGACCCGGGCCCAGGGCTTGTACCACTGGATCTGCTGGGCGGCTGCTCCCCACACCTTCTCGGGCTCCGCCACCGAGGACCTGAAAACTTCCTCGTAGCCGCCCGGCGCCCGGGAGGAGGCGGCGCGGCGGCCGGGCGGCGAGCGGCGGGCAGCGGCGGCCCAGCACGGCAGCGGGCTCCCCGCGCAGGGCCGCCGCCAGGCACCGCCGCCGCCCCGGCCCGCCGCCGCCGCCCCGACAAGTTTTGGCAGCGCCACAAGCCTGCCCAGGAAACCCATCTTCCGCGGCCCGCAAGGGAGAGGCGCCGCACGGCCTCCGCCAAGGCTCGCAAAAGCCCTCGGACGGCACAGCAGGGAGCCGCTGCGGCTGCCCGGTGCGAGCGGGGCTGTCCTCGCCCGGCGGGCCGAACCGCCCCCGCCCCGCGCTCCGGCGCTGCCCTCGGACGCCGGCCTTGCCCGCCAGCGTCCAGGAGTCGGGGACGCGCGGAGGCGGGTCGGAGCACGGCGGCGAGCGTCGCCTCGGCCGGGGCCGGGGCCGGGCGGGGGCGGGCGGCTGCTGCGCCGCGGGAGCGCCGGGGCGGGCGCCATGGCGGGGAGCCCGGCCCTCTCGGCGCTCGGCTGCGACCGACGGCGGAGAAACCCAGAATCGGAGATGATTTCCCACCTAATGATCTGCATGGCATGCAGCCATAACACTCCTCAAGTATTTGTTCTGAAAGACATCCTTACTTGGAGAGCGGTTCCCTGCGATAAAGTGAGGCGTGCTGTTTGTACCAGGGGAAAAAGTGTATTCTGTTTTCCAGCAGGACCTCCACCATCTGTAGTAAATCTTTTGTTTTGCACATCCTGTCGTATATTTAGAAACTCTTCCTGAGCTTTGGTGGTAATGCTTCCGAGCATTATAATGCACAAGTCATCTAAGACATACACCAGCTTCAAAGACCCTTTTTCGTCCCTTATGAAATTATTTGAGTGCTATAATAGGTCTATCCATTACAAGTCTCGTAGGAAATTCTTCCCGCAATCACGTTATAAAAGACGTCATATGGCGAAGGGGAGCTCTGTACTGTGCGTAATATTCATGGTTCCCTTTGGCGTCTGCTGCCTGCCTACTGCTGACTTAGTGCAACAGAACATAACAATGTATCACGTTACCAGCAGAGGAATAAGGGGATGAGAAGAACTGTTTACCCCGTACAGTAGGTTTAATACACTAAATCAATTTCTTATCCTGGCTCAAAAAAAAAAGAGGGGTGGAGGATTTGGCTTACAGAGTTCAAGCTCATCAGAACTTTTAAGTCACCTTCAAAATCACTAATAGTCTCTCAGCATACAGACTGGTTGCTGCTTCTGTTTCTGAGGTAAATATAATTAGCTGACAGTTTCCCGTGGCTTGCAGAGGCTGTTAGCATTGCCCAGAGCTGTATGAACTACCTGTCCCGCGCTGCGCTGCAATTCACCTCTCTTTCCTCCCCGTCGGTGCCACAGCAACATGCAGCACTGAGTAGTATAATGAAATTTCCAAAATGTCCAAGTCAAGGATCAAAGACTTGTTTCTAAAAAGAAGTTAGTACCCTTAAAACCTAAAACACCTGAAGGACTAAGTGCACATTTCATGAAAACTTCCCTACTGCAAGGTAAAGGCTACAGCATGCCAATGAAGCAAGAGAATAAGAAATACATTTCTCAAAAAAAAAAACGACACATGTTCTCAAAGGTAATCATAAAATTATTACCTCAGATGAACATTGCTTTCTCATACACTTTCACCACTCTGACAGGACAATTGCTGTCAATAGAGCCCACTGGCCAAAATTTTAAAAATAACTAAAGAGAGAAGGTCTCAGAGACTGCAGGCACTGTGACACCATGACAGCCCAGAACTCAGATGCCGTTGCTGGACGCCTGGTAGTATTGCAAGCATTGTGCAAGTGTGCCTCAAGAACACAACTTCCAGGTCAGGTCATAGATAGTTGATCTTAGCACTTTAAAAATCTTCCCTGAATTATATCTATCCCCGAGTTTTATTTCCTGCTCAGAAATCAGCACATGCAGCCTTAGACCAGAGGGTGTTCACGAGCCGAGTGTGTGGCTGGATCCAGTGCAATCACCGTCTGCCTGAGGCGTGCAACTGGTGGACTTAACGAGAGGTATCAGTTGCCTCAGCCCAATTTGTGGAGCCCACTCCTCCAAATCAGATTGTTAGAGGTACATTATGTCCACTTTGGATCACCAACACTTCAATGCCCATCTAGTTAGGAGGGGACCTACAGCAACTGAATGGAGCCAGTCTCTGGGTGGTGACAGCAATCTGTTTCCGAGCTGGAACATCTCCCTTTGCTGGGGAGAAAAACATGGAGGCCAGGCTAGCTAAAATATTTAAGTATGTGTATTCTGTAACATGTTAGTTGTAGGCACTAACACTGAAAGAAGTAGCCTGAGATTTAAACACCTAATGGGTTGTATCTGGTGGTGCCTAATATTTCCTGTGGTGTTCAAGAGCAGTGGTAACCATTTTTCCACTCTGCCCATAGTGTGTGTTTAATATGAGAGTATAAGCATTTGGCAAAGGAATTGGCATTGCAACTGTAAACGCTCTGGTATTCATTTTGAATACATGTCCTACTAGAAATGATACACCAGGGGTATAGGAGATACAAATGAATTCAATCAGAACATGAAGTGCATTAAATTCTTATTTTAGCTAACATCCTGGTATCTGTTACCTGAAGGAATGTTTGTAATGAGTATCTGTGGAACATACCTCGTTAATTAAACTCACAGCCCATACTGATAGCTAAAAGGGTAAAGAAGGGATTGCTAGTTCTCCCAATTGCATGCAAGTAATTTAAGGTTCACTTACAAATGCCATTATAGCAGATTTCTGAACTGATGAATTTCCTCTCTAAGGATTTTTTTCTTTTTTGCAAAACTTGATGCTCCTGAAATTCATACTCAACAAAGAACTTTGAAATAATGCCAAGTGATGTGTGTAGCAATTACCTTTGTAGCTGTAGACTTCATTTAAAAAATATCTGTATGTTTCTAGGCATAGATCTAGCAAAGACCAAACTGTGAAACATGGTCTACACGTTTTTTGAACACCTCCAGGGATGACGACTCCACCACTTCCCTGGGCAGCCTGTTCCAATGCCTGACTACTCTTTCAGTAAAGAAATTTTTCCTAATATCCAATCTAAACCTCCCCTGACGCAGCTTGAGGCCATTGCCTCTCATCCTATCACTAGTTACTTGGGAGAAGAGACCGACCAACACCCACATGGCTACAATCACTTTTCAGGTAGTTGTAGAGAGCAATAAGGTGTTCCCTCAGCCTCCTCTTCTCCATACTAAACAACCCCAGTTCCCTCAGCCATTCCTCATAAGACTTGTGCTCTAGACCCCTCATCAGCCTCATTGACCTTCTCTGGACACCCTCCAGCACCTCAATGGCCTTCTTGTAGTGAGGGGCCCAAAACTGAACACAGGACTCACCAGTGCCAAGTACAGGGGCACGATCGTCTCCCTACTCCTGCTGGTCACACTGTTCCTGATACAAGCCAGGATGCCGCTGGCCTTCTTGGCCACCTGGGCACACTGCTGGCTCATGTTCAGCCGGCTGTCGACCAACACCTCAAGGTCCTTTTCCGCCAGGCAGCTTTCCAGCCAATCCTCCCCAAGCCTGTAGCGTTGCATGGGGTTGTTGTGACTGAAGTGCAGGACCCAGTATTTGGCCTTGTTGAACCTCATACAGTTGGCCTTTGCCCATTGATCCAGTCTGTCCAGATCCCTCTGCAGAGCCTTCCTACCCTCCAGCAGATCAACACTCCCACCCAACTTGGTGTCATCTGCAAACTTAGTGACAGAGCTCTCAATCCCCTCATCCAGATCATTGATAAAGATGTTAAACAAGACTGGCCCCAGTACTGAGCCCTGGGGAACACCACTCATGACCGGTCGCCAACTGGATTTAACTCCATTCACCACCACTCACTGGGCTCGGCCATTCAACCAGTTCTTTATCCAGCAAAGAGTACACCTATCCAAACCATGGGCAGCCAGTTTCTCCAGGAGGATGCTGTGGGGTACATACGTTAAATCACTTCCCTATGGTTTCGTACTGTATTTTGTCCAAGTCTTAGACTGTATCTGTCCCAAAGAACTGCCGATTTCCTACGAATAAGTTTCACAGTCCTGTACACCATTGATGTCTAAAAACTAGAGGCAGTCACAGTTTTCTACAATATGCAGTAATGTGCAGAGTTAAGTTCAAGTCAAAACAAAGTTTTCCGTTTTCCTGAAAGGTGACGGGAGTAGTGGTGGTAACCGGCACCTTCTAAGGTACATTAAGTAGATATAATTATTCTTCCGATTTTCTATCCAGTCTTAGAATATTAAACATCACAGCTTTACTTGAAATCCACTAAAAATCTTGTACAGAATTCAAAATAATTAAATTGTTACTTGAAAAATACATATTTGGGTAGAACTTTTCAAGTAGATGTTTTGGCTATTTTTAGTGAATATAAAAGATGCCATGGTTTGTTCTGCAATAGTAAGGATCTGGTCATAGGGGAAACCAAACCAAACCAAACCAAGCAAACAAAACCAAAACAAACAAAATAAAACCCCACAGAAATACCTTTTTTTTTGTTTTGGCGGCTCCCTTCCAGCCTAAAGATGCCTTCATGTCAGAGGTCTTAGGTTTACTTGGTTTTTGCAGCGCTCAGAATAACGATGCGATGCTAAAATCAACGTGTCCATGGTGGATCACCCGTCTTCCTGCTGAAGTGCTGAGAATTCATGACCTTCAGTTCATTTCTGTCTTCTGGAAAAGAGTGTGTGTAGTGTGCTGAGAGGCAAACGACAAGAACTTATAAAAATGCTAAAATATCTGTCTCTGCAGGCAGAAGCTACTTTTTACAGACTTCTGAAAAGTGCTGAAATGAAAGTCTGACTCAATCCAGGTGAGAATGAGTTAGAGATCCTCTGGGATGAAAATGCAATTTCAGTACCCATTATTACTGATGTTATCATTTGATTCCTCCCCAAGGAGGTCTCACACTTCAGGACAACCTGTGTTTCATCCATATTTTTTCAGATTTTAAGTTCTCTTTCAGAAAACTTCTCAGGCATATGCTTAGCTTTATGCATGTAGGTACTCTTACTCACATGAGACCCTGCTAAATCAGAGTCAAATGTTCAGAGAGTTTTGATAAAACTCTGCTGGAAAATGAACTTCTATACTTTTAAGTTCTAAGAAGACTTTGAAAATGTGAGAAACAAAACCAGATAGATAATGGGGATTTCTTAATTAAAAAAGAAACACTGAAAAAAACAACACAATATCGAACAAATCAAGCACATGAAAGTAAAATAGCTTCATGCAAAAGCAACCCTTGTGATAAGTTCTTCAGTAGACAGGCACACTTCAGGAAAAGAGTCCATTGTGAATTTCATGGAGGACAAGCTGAATTTTAGCTTCTGCTTTGCATTCTGCTGTTGTGGATTTAACTTACAAACTTGATGATGTAATTTTATAAAGATTGTCACTGAACTTCGATTTTTATGTAATCCATGTCCCTGACTTGCCTAGCTTCCTGAAATTGCAGATTATTGATTATTTGTCTCTACAAGCGTAAAATCTGCTGGTTTATCCAAAGCTATTCCTGTTTCTTTGATATGCCTCTACCACTGTTTTCCAGATCACTGCATCAGAACCATCACAGGCACAATCACTATTATTACAAAACATTCAACATTCAATATATATTCCTTGAAGGGGACAAAAGGACTTCAGACACTGGCATTCTATTGATGTTCGTTTGGAACTTGATAACAAAAATAACCATGGATTTTGCAACCATATTTTTTACCCAGAAAGTTGTCTTTTTCACAGAACTACGAAAGAGTCCATTAGCCCTCAGTCTAAGTGTTAATATCACGGCATAAAAACAAAGTAATTTTAAAATTACCTGTCATATCAGTATTTCTTATCAGCAACACTTTCTCAGATTGAGAATACAGCCCAAGAGGTATGCAGAAGTTAGCCACTAATGGAGGAACTCTGTGTTTAAAAATTGCTATGACTCTTAAGTCCCATTTGCAACCTTCCTTGCCCAAGATAAAACAGGAAATCTGATTTTTTTCCCACAATATCCAGCCATGCCTGGGTACAGAGATCCTCTCTCCTATCTTGGGGAGTTTGGGGACAGTGAGGGGGATATGGCTTGTAGATAGCAAAAGATGGAAAGAAAAGGATGTATGCTTGAGATTTTCAAAACAATACCTAAAATCTAGTACTGGCCTGCTTCGCACTCAAAGCTCTGTGTTTTGCACGAGAGCTCTGGGTGCACGAGAAGTGCAGAACTTGCATTATTGGCTGGGCTAAAGGCTCCTAGGACGCTCCTAGGACACTCCTAGAAGCATGGAGTTAGTTGGCACAGCTTTAGTATTTCTCTTATTGCTTGTCACATCCCTCTGCAAGAAGCTATCGGTTGTATTGCAAGGGCAGCAAATTTGCATAGGAGCCTAGTCCGTGGCACAATTGTGGGTCAGCATATTAACATATCCTGAAGGGCCTCTTTCTGTATAACTGGTGTTGGCTTAGTCTGCTCCATTTCTGGTTATCTCCCAAAGTTTCATTCTTGCAATCCCATTCGCAACAGTTGCTGGATTTTGGCCCTGTGACATATTTCATGATCCTTTTTCCACTTCATAACTATACTCACTGCATGACAAGACAAGCTAATGTTCAAACACTGTGGCAATGTGCTGATTTAGTTCATCTGCAGAATTGTCTTGCAAGCAAACCAGAAATTAACACCTAAATTGACTAAGTGCAAAATCAATAGCGTATTTCATTACGACTGTCACTTATTAATGTGTGCTGTATTTTTAAGAATGCAGGTTCATCCAGAGCCATACAACAAATAATTCTGTGAATTTCTTGAATGATTCCAGTTTTAAGCAGCTCAGACTGGTGAAGAATGGAGGAAATTTCACAGCATCTTAGGGAAGAAATAGTAGCTGTCACTCAGTTTGCCCCAAATAACATCAGTAATAATCTCTGGAAATAGCTTTTCCTATAGTTGATCTTGCAAATTAGCATGTCACAGGATTCTGGAAGAATCCAAGTAAGAAAAACAGGCGTGAACTCAGGCCCAAGAATCATTAGATGGAGCAGAAAAACTTTTACTGGTAAGCCAGCAGAAAAGCCATATGTCCCAGCGCATTCCACTGTACATTCAAGTCCACATTTTCTCATGGCCTTACTGTCTTAAAGTGCTGAACTAGACTGCCAGACATTTACATTTGCACCCTCCAAAATACCATTCCAGATGTAAATTTCATGGCTATAAGGACATTGGATAGCAAGGTAAAATTTTAGGCTCACTAAATCTAGAGGCCAAAAGTCATTGATTATAACAGAGCACAGGCTACATACCCGCTGCCCTCAAAATACTAGTTTTTATTAATTTGAAGTCTCTATAGTTATTTATGCTAGTATAAAATGAGTATAGCAGATTCACAAACACTTATCCTACTTTTTACACATCAAGGAGAAATTCAAGGTAGAGGCTGTAAAGAATCTTCTGCCATCAGACTATCTATTTAAGTAAGCCCTCTGGAACTAGAAAAAGGCAGGAAAACCAATTTCTCCATCAAATCAGTGTCATGGAAGTGGAATTCAATGAGGCAGACATCCCAAATTGAAACCTGGTCATTTGCTGTATCACTGATGTCCTGTTTTTCCTTCTCCAAGTACCCTGAGGTTTACTCAAAGTACCTATACAATTCTGCTTTTTCAGGGTCAAAGGAAGGAATTTCAACAAGCACACAGCATGTTCAAATATTTGCTCGCTCCTGCTAAGGGAAAGCAGTGAATCACTTCTAGGTACATGTTTTAGTGCACAATATTGGATCTTCAGGATTTATTTTTCAGTAATAGCTTTAGGGGGCTTGTACTCAATATTTCTGTTCACTGGAATAGCTGGGTTACTTATAAATCTAAAGGGCATTCAGCTGGTTCTTGCTCAGTTATCCGATGTATGTATTTGGAGTTATATAACAAATGATATTTTATTGTGTAATTTAATAGCAGAGCCTAAGTTTCGCATTCATTTCGAAGGTCTAGCTCACTAGTGGACACTTCTTAAGCCATGTAGTTATTATCACAGCCTTTGAGAAGACTGAATTAATGCATATTTGTGTGAAATGTTTAAATGTGCATTACAGAGGCCAGCTTAAGCATCCAATGTGAGTTTGGGAATTTGTTAGTATTTTAGAGCCAAGTTATATGGGCACTACTCACATAGGTTACTTTATTGGCTGTCAAACCCCAAACACCCCACTTAAATAGTCATACGCATGTGTAACGCTCTTTAGAAACCAGAGGCCAAAGTTCAACTTCTTGGCCGCTGGGAACAGGCCAGCAAAACCAGCATCCAGGCTTTACATCACATGGTGAATATATTAAAAAAAAAAATAAAAATCTTTGAGTGAAAGCTGAGTCCTTACTTTTTAAACAGACTTGGCTTTCATCTCACGTAAAAATTTTACATGAACTCATTAACAGCTAAAAGTCATTTTTACATGCAGTTAATTCTTTGATATTTCAAAAAAGTCTCTTTTCTTGTAAAGAGCCATTCCTTCTTCCCTCTAGAGAACACTATGATCTTTCATAAAAAACAAACAAACAAACAAAAAAGCATCCTGCCTTGTAAAAATTGGAAAAGCCATAGGGCATCTTCTGTAAAATTCAATTCCCAAAAAGTTAACCTATTTTCTTGACAGATAACATATTAAATGAAAAATGAAGTCACAGAATTCTATTTTCCCAACAACAATTTTTCCTCCCTTTTTATACCATTTATGGTTTGCTACTAAATGTCTCCTTTCCTTTTAGTTTAAGTACAGGTAAACTTGGAAAACAAAAGCTGAAATCCTATCTTCTCTTATTCTGGCACTAACATCGACGTGACAGTAGGTAGAACATACGAATAAAATAGAAAACCTTGCTATTTCTCCTTGCTAACTGCACCATAACCAAATATTACAAGGTTCATACCTGTACAAACAATCTAGGCCCCATGAGCTACACAATCTCTGACTGACCTGAACTACTATTTAAATTGTAAGAAAGAACTTCTTATAAAGAATGTGAAACTATTGTGGATATTTTCTGAGACTAATTTGATCAGACCTCTCTTTCTATTTCTGGCCATCAGGAGTTTTGAACACTAGGAAAAATTGTGAATACCAAATCATCTCTCCTTCCAAAGCTAACAGCATGCACATACATAGGTTAACTTTATTATGACAATTACAGGGTGGTTTTCTGTACCATAACTAATTTGTTACGGGGTTTTACCAGTCTTAAAAATCTTCAGGTCCAAGAATCCCCGTGTATGGGAAAACATTCCAATCACACACATCTCTTTACATTTTAGTCACTAAACAGGCTGACTAAGCACAAAGGATAGTAAAACGTATGGATGAATTTGAAGAATTAAATTCATTTTAAATAATCAGAGAAACAAATATTTCTTCCTAAACTTTGTATGATAATTTGTGGCAGTAACAGTCTTATTTTCATGGCAGATCCAAACATAAGAACAAAATCAGTCTCGCAAAATCAATAGATTTATTTCCCCCCATCAGATCAAGGATGCTTTAGAGTAAGGATCAATCCCTTTTGATTTATGTTGCAATACCTGTAATGCCAAGTCAAGCAACAGGCTTGCCTGTAGACTAAACAGCTGAAAAAAAATCATTATCCTCAGCCTTACTCTTCAGTATAACAGCTTATGATAATTCCATTGTAATTTCAATGATGATAGTTCAGAAAAAAATTCCTTCCTCTTTATATGCTGAATGTTTTTGCATACATTTTCAATGCTTCTATAATTTTTGCAAGGTTACCTCTAGATCTGTGAACATTTTGCAAAAGAACATTTTAATGAGGAAAAAAAGGCCTTGTAATATATATAATACAAACAAGTGACAAAATCACAAGCATTAGTTTTCTTAATAACTTGTTTGCATCTTAGCCAAAGAAAGAATTGCTCCATTATAACATGTCTTCACAGATAGTGGCCATCAGATTTTGGTTTCTCTCTGTACTTCTGTATCATTAGGATTAGGTAGTGTCACATAACAATAAAAGAATAAAAAGAAGACTCTAGTATAACTTTCACAACATATCCAAACATGAAATTTCACTTTCTGTCACAAACTTAGCAACAAAGCAAAGAGATGCCAATTCCACTTTCCTCATTCTTTGAAGCTACAGACAGAAAGCTCCTTATGACAGAATTGTTTATGATCCAATTTCACCCATTCAATTAAGGCAGAATCTCTCTTAATCTTCCATTTTCTTTCCAGCTACCCTGAC
The DNA here is from genome assembly GCF_030867145.1 of Opisthocomus hoazin. Taxonomy (NCBI): domain Eukaryota; kingdom Metazoa; phylum Chordata; class Aves; order Opisthocomiformes; family Opisthocomidae; genus Opisthocomus; species Opisthocomus hoazin. The sequence continues at coordinate 28,632,194 of NC_134421.1, forward strand.
CTTTTGGGTCTTCTTTTCTGAGAGAGTTCAGTTTGGGCATTATTTTCTTGTCCTCTGAGGGTTTAAAGACCATCTCATTTTCATTGAACTACTATATGCACTATTCTTTAGAGCATTTCATGGTCAAGTTCAAACTGCTTTCTTCTTTTTTTGGTTTCCATCATCCAATTTCACTTCTGGAGCTCTGACTTTAGTTGTATTGCAAATGGTCATCATTGCAGTGCAGAGAAAAATAGAGAGGCTTGAATATGCCTGTGAACATTTTCCATATATTCAAAATTAACTGCGTATTTGACACATCAAAATAGTGCCAGCTGAATTCTAAATGTCAAGATTCTCTTAGCTAATAACTTGGCATTTTGAATGCTTTCATTTGAGGACCATAACAATCCTATAAAACATTAATGAATTTATTTTTTCAGTAACCCTGTGTGTTAATGTGCATTAAAACCACATTTACACTAGGGTAAAGTAAAACATTAAATACTCCCGTGTTATGTGCATATGGGTCCACTAGTCATAATGATTTTTTTCCCAATTTACAACCATCACAAACTAAAGCAAGTCAGGCACTGCTTCCTTCAAACAGGAAGGCTTACATCTAAGAAAGCATTTAGTTGTGTATCCAACTAAATATTTAGGCAGAATCTCTGCATATAAATTCAAGAGAGCAATCAAAGCAAGCCCCGAGGCACCATAAACTATGCTACTACATTGCCTAGTATGGTTACTGATGACAGCAAACATATGGGATACCTAGACACTTCTCAAATACACTAGGTAACATGGGCATCTGAATTGCTCCCTAACTTTATCTCCTGCTGTATGAACAGGCTAATCAGATACAACCCGGGCTGTGGACAATAGTACCAACTCCTCCTCTTCACTGTTAAAAGCAAACAGTGAGGCCTATTTAGTTACTTGAAAGCATTATTGCACACATTGATATTTCAAGACAGTATTTGAGAGTCAAAAAACAATGAAACAATGGCAGGATCAAGCCACAACCTTGACCTGGGTGCCTAAATTCCAGGAGCAGGGAGGGAAAGGGAACTCAGACATAGATTCATACTCATTATTTCCTTTTGGCTCTCTGTAGGAGCCTGTTTTGTTGTTGTGGTTGTCTGAAGAAAGTAAAGATATAAGTACAAAGGAAAATGTTTGTCAGTTAAATAAGCCTGACTTTCTATAAATCAAAAATAATTAAAGCAATCCTTTGTCAGTCTGAAGCAGCTCCAGCCCACACCTCATCTCTCCTACTTGCCATAGCTAACGTGTACAATGTTAGGAAGAAGAAGCAGCCTCATTTTGTTGTCCAAGGGTAGGACAGTACTTGGAGATAGGAGCTGGGTTTGCATTCCAGGCATAGCTCTCATGGTTATTTCACAGAATTACAGATTGGCTGAGGTTGGAAGGGACCTTTGGAGGGAAACTGCTCCAACCCTCCTGCTCAAGCAGGGCCACCTGGAGCCAGTAGACCAGGACTATGTCCAGATGGGTTTTTAATATCTCCAACGATGATGCCAGTGCTCAATCACCTTCACATAAAAAAATGTTTTCTGATGTTTGGAGGGAACCTCCTGTGTTTCAGTTTGTGCCCATTGTCTCTTGTCCTGTCACTGGATACCACTGAAAACCGAGCTCCATCCCCTACACACTGCCTTCAGCTATTTATATACATTGATGAGATTCCTCCTGAGCCTTCTCTTCTTCAGGCTAAACAGCCGCAGCTCTCCCACCCTTTCCTCATAGGAGGGACATTCCAGCCCCTTAATCATCTTAGTGGCCCTTCGCTGGACTTGCTTCAGTATGTCCATATCTCTTTTGTACTGAGGAGCCCAGAACTGCACACAGCACTCCAGGTGCGGCCTCACCAGAGCTGAAGAGAGGGAAAGGATCACCTTCCTGAGACCTGCTGCCAGCCTAGTACACCATTAGTCATCTTGGCTGTAAGGGCACATTGCTGGCTTATGTTCAATTTTGTGTCCATCAGGACCTCCAGGCCCTTTTCTGCCAAGCTGCTTTCCAGTGATCCTTAGAATATACTGGTGCATGGGCTTGTTCCTCTTCAGGTGCAGAACTTTACAGTTCCCGTTGCTGAATCTCATGAGGTTCCTATCAGCCCACTTCTCTAGCCTGTCGAGGTCCCTCCAGATGGCAGCACGACCCTCTGGTGTATCAGCCATTCCTCCTCGTTTGGTGTCATCCAAAAACTTGCTGAGGGTACATTCTGCTACATCATCCAGACCACTAATGAAGATATATTGACCCCTGGGGTACACTGCTGGTTACTGGCCTCCAACTAGACTTTGCATCACTGATCACCACCCTCTGGGCTCAGTCATTCATCCAGTTTTCAATCCACCTCACTGTCTGTTTATTCAGCCCATTCAGTCATCAACAGCTTGTCTTTGAGGATCTTATGAGAGACAGTGTCAACACTTGTGGGTGCATCCCATCAGGGCCCACGGACTTACGTGTGTCAAATTTCCTTAAGTATTCTCTGATCCGATCCTCTTCCACCAAGGGTACTCTTCCTTGCTCCAAACTTTTTCCCATGGTGGCTGGGACCTGGGATTCCTGAAGGCCAGCCTTGCTAATAAAGACTGAGACAAAGGCGGCATTTAGTACCTCAGCCCCTTCCACGCCCTGTGTAACCCAGTCCCCTGTCTTGCTGAGCAATGGACCCACATTTTCCCTAGTCTTCCTTTTGTTGCTTATGTACGTAGAGAATGCCTTCTTGTTGTCTTTGACATCCCTGGCCAGATCCAATTATATTTGGGCTTTAGGTTTCAAAACTGCGTCCCTGGATGCTCGGACAATGTTTCTGTATTCCTCCCACATTAGCCGTCGTTCCTTCCATCCTCTGTATGTTTCCTTTTTGTGTTTTGAGTTTGGCCAGGAGTTAGCTATTCATCCACACAGGCCTCCAGGCACTTCTGTGTGCCTTGATATTCTTTGGGATAGAACTCTCTTGAGCTCAGAGAAGGAGATTTCTGGGTTTATTCTATGGGTTTTATATAAAATCCACAGAAGGGAAAAGGGACAAAGCCATTCCTCACCTACTGCCTTGCCCACAAAAGACAGTCATGGATGTGAGACATAGTGCTGCAGGTACTTGGTTCACTTTGCAAATTACACCAACTGCAGTGCTCCCCCAGCCTTTAACAGAGGATGTTCAAACTGCAGGTTTGGAGTGAATTCCTCATCTACCTAAACATTCATTTAGACATCTCAAACTTTTTTAAAAATTTTTTAAACCCATCTAACACTTCTGTAGTTGCACTTCAGCCAGTTGGACCTGAGGACTTTTAAATAGAGATGTATGTTTAGACGGTCTGTTGAACCGGAACTTGAATAGCCTTGTAAAAAGTTGTACAACACAGTTGTATCAGAATGTGTTCTCATGTATACACAGTACAGCATTTTTACACCAGTTTTGCATGGGTCTCATGATAAATCACAAAGCAACAACAAATAAATCCTCTTTTTTTTTTGAACTTGTGATCTAGAGATGATTAATGGTAGCTCATTAATCAGGTTGAGTTATTTATATCACTCAATTTCTAAGACTGCTGTTCTAATGAATCCTTTACAAGAAAAATACATACTGGCTATGTTATAGATTTATGTGCTTGAGAGGTTATTTGCACTTTGTTGTTGCTTTTTAATCATCTTTAAACTTACTACTATTGTAATAGACACTTGTGTATTTATAACAGAATTTTGTTTACCCCTTAGATTATTCATGCCTGAGTGGTTAGCCTACTGTGGAAAAGGGTTTAATGAGTTTCAAGGGGATAGCACTGTAAAAACTTAAAAAATATAAAAAAAGTGCCTGAATACTAATGTAACCCTCTAGCTAAAACGTATTGTCCAAGCCTACGATAACAGACAGTCCTCCCATGATCTACTTCATTTTTTTTAATAGGCTACCTTTATTCCTAACTGTACATTATCTCCTTACCTGATGTCTTTCTAAATGAACCATCCTGTAGCTTAGCATTTCAAAAAAGCACACCCTAAAACTGATACAGTTTCCCCTGCGATGAATCTTTCACATGTAACAGCTCCATGTATTAGCAGGCTCTTCTATTTCAGTCTTTCACTTTCAGAAATTTCAGCTGTTTCATCATGGTGACTCCTTTTGACAAGGGACAACTGCCACTATGAAATTCAATATTGCCATATTCATGTTTGAATTAGACTCATAATCCCATAATTTGCTTGCTTCAACAGTTTTTATTCAGGAAAACTCAGATTTCACTTAGCTACTTATTCCTTTTGGTAAAATATGTTTATTGTTTCTCCCAGTGCTAAATTTATAATTAATCTTCATGACATTTTATCTAATTGTGTTTTCATAGAGCTCAATAACTTTTTTTGGCTAAAAAGTGCAAAATCAGAATGTCCAATTTCCCACAAAACTAAAATCTACATAGTCACATCAGTGGTTTATGTTTCATATTTAATTACTTCTCTCAGTCACCTACAAGGATTTTGAGATTTCTTGATTTTTTTTTTTCTATTTCTGCTCTCCTCTAGCATTCCTGAAGTCTTCCCTGATCTCAGCAGTGCCACAAAGTATCCTGCAATTGGCTTCTACAGTATGTTAAATATGCTATCACAGCAAACTCTTCTGATCCTGCATTATTGAAGGCTCAAAAAACTTCCTTTTTCCACTTCCTCTGCTGTTAATCTGGCCTCTCATCCTGCTGTCTTTGAAATGCAAAGTTTATATCCACTGACAGCTAGACAAAAAGCGTCGCAGTGCATGCTCTTCTTAAATTCACTGCAGTTTGTCTTATTTCATTTTGACCCATAATTTTGCAAATGAACAAAAATGAACTGAATGAAATCACCTATGCAATATTCTCATCCACCATCTGTTGATGTCAGTGCCTACCTCTTCTTATTCCCAAAGGCTCTTTGTATCATTCTCTAATCCTTCGGTAAACCACTTTGAGATTGAGGCGACCCCGTCCCTTGTCCTGGGTTGCTGAATACTTCTTCCTCCCTTGCACAGCAGAGGCTGGCATTGCGCATCTGAAGAAACAATGCCATGAAAAGCTGGAAGAAAAAAGATGGAAGTTTTGGCTATCACTCGAGTCATACAAGACGTCGCATGCTACTTTCACCCATCTTTTCTGAGAAATAATAAGGGTTTGTATATTTATACACAGAGAGGCTGCAGAGAAAGGCCTTTTATTCGACATTGTCATTATACTGATCCAACAAAAATAACTGACATTAATGAACATACAGAAAATCAGTTTAACTAATGACCTGTGTCTCATATAATCTGTTACCTCCCATTTTAAGTAGATCTGGAAAAGGTCACATTGCTCTGCAGATAAAGGTATCACAGAGACCCCATAGCAAAAGCTTAGCAACAGAAAAGCACAACATGGAGGGTCCTATCCTCCGCCCCACTTGCTGGGCAATTTACAGACTGCATTTGTACAGCATTTGTACAGTGATCCATTCACAGTCACCCGAGAAAAGTTAAGAACTCTGTGAAGAGACACTTTCAGAACAGAACGCCAGTTTTCTAGTTGTGGAAGAAAGCTGGCTGCGGGGGTACTACTTCCGTCTATTGCCACCGCAGGATTGCTATATATGGCCGCACAAAGTGAGTCCAGGGCCATAGAATCCACAAGCTGAAATATTCTCACAAAATTGCTAACAAGTTAATAGCCATCTACAGGGGAACGTCATGCATCTACCATGTTTCTGAATTTCTGATACTTCCCCCTCATTCAAACCCAGATGAATGACTTCTGAAGGAGTTCCTGCGTTGTGAGGGGGAATGCAAAGATTTTTAGCCCCAGGGCCCCTTACCATTGCTGGAACTGGTTATGAAAAGAAGTGTGAGATGCACTCCTGAACAGGTTTTTTTATTACGAGCCTCATATCTAATAACTTTGTCATGGATTCCTACACTGTGGAAAGCCTTCGGAGAACTCCAGAAAAGACATGGCAATATCATTAGTATAACAAACAGACAATTGATAGGACTCAGGAGACCACTGTTTGCCACTGAGCTGCTAGCAAGTCACTTAAACTCTGTGCTTTTGCCTCTTCCTCTGTAAAATGCAGTCTTGACAGTTATCTTCCTTGAAAGTGTTTTCAGATCCGTTGGTAATATCCGAGTTATTAGCCTTGCTTTGGTGCAGCGGCACAGCAATCACTGTGCCCTCTGTCTACAGGTTTTAACATCCTGAGTTTCTTTGCCACTTCCCCTGGTTACCATGGGCCACTGACATCAAGAGTATTTGAATAAGTTCATGCTAAGAGTTCAGACACACCTCTGGCTGCTTTGCTTTCTATCTTCATGCTGGGTTTATATCAATAGAGCTTTCTGAGATACGATTTTTCCCCTCCTTCCGCACTACTCACAACAATGCAGCCAGACTTGGGGATAACTAATGACAAAGGACTTCTCAGTTGTTGTAACTGGCTTTTGCTTCTGCATACATTTAATGCAATCAACAAAAAATTTAAGTCAAGAAGATTCAATCAATCACAAGCTAGACGGCAGACCCATCACTTTACTCAGAACCAGCACCGAGTGAAAAATAGTCAGAATATGACGAGTTTCACAAGAACACAGCCTTCTCCTTGCACAGTCCAGGAAAACTACATGAAGCTTCGCTCCAGAATTCTTTCCTATTTCTCATCTGGGAATTTTTAACAGATATTAAATGGATATTTATAAGTCACATGATAAATTATAAACATAACCTATAATTGCAAGTGTTTTAATTATAGGGGCAACCAGCCATAAAATGTGTGCAGGGCTATACATATAAATATCCCAAACAGTAATGCATTATTACAATAGTTTCTAGGACAGCCTGTCTTTGGCAATAGAGGTTATATTTAAATTAGCAAGTCATAGGGCACAATAGGAACGGATATATAGAAGGAAAAAGTAATTGCTGAGAACCTTAATGGCTAAAGTACACATTTTTTTAAGAAAGCTTCCTTTGGATTCCCTTTAATCTGTTCCCAAGTACTAAATTGCCATTAACAGCTGAAATACATTAAGTGCACCTTGGACCACATCTTCTGCTTTATCATCATCTGAAGGGAATTTCACTTGCCTACCCAAGGTCTGGTCTGCCATGTGAAATTCCAGAAACTGTTTGCTACAAAATATGCCATGCTGAATTTCTTTCCGAACATGTTGCAGAAGTTTTATACTTCAGACTGTGGCTTTGCATAAAACGTTAAAATAAGGTCTTTATAAGTTTTGTGGTACCAGCCTACCTCCTCTCTCTAAAAGAGCAGAAGTGCTGCCCAAGGCCATGAATCATGGCTCAATGCACTACTGGCCAACTGGTGCTCAGTCACTGCTCAAACTTGCAACTTCAGAAGGCACACTGCAAAATAATTTAAGGACTTGAAAGTAATCAATTGTTTTGTGATTGCTTAAGAAATACTTTTCTGGTTGACAAGCATAAGAAAAAAGAGCTGTTAATTTTAGAGTGTGCTTTTTATGTTATTTTTTTAACATGAATTACAACACTAGCAAATAAAAGTCTTATTTCAGTGCAGTTCTTTAAAAGGAGACTGAGAACAAAAGGCAGTTTCTTCCTGTGATTTTAATTTATTATCCACTTTCCTCCTGCTTACTAGTACTGAGCTGGTTTTATATCAACCAGCACTCTCTTCAGTAACAGAGCACTTGATAACTGCCCTAGTGTTGATAACGAAGCAAGAAATAAGAGATATGTTGACCCCTCCTAGTTATGATGGAAGAATGAAAGAAAATGGCAAAGCAGCAAGAAATGGAACTTTTTCTGACAGATCAGGCAGCTATAGCTCAAGAAGTCAGTAATTCAGAGAACAGATAATTGAATGTATTGCATTGGACTGATACAGAGGAGAAACTTGTTGAACCTTGTGCAGGCATGAACAAGAGGCAATCAGAGACAGCACATCTGACTCCTCTCTCTAAGAGTAAAGAAAGGAGAAGAAATTTAGTCACCCTTAGGCACGTACCACAAAAATCTGTCCAGCCACTGTGAAAATTAGCACAATCAGAAATAGATCATTTTTTCTGAAATCCATTTTCAAATAGAAAGATAAACTTAAAAAAAATCTTTGTAGAAATTACTTTCTTGCAATCTATGATTTTAGTATCTAAGCTGATGCAATTTGATTCCTATTTGTGATGAAAATGCTTAACTGCAAAATTGAATGTTATATTAAGATAGTTTTATAGCCAATCATGGCAATTATTTCACTCACATTAAATCATCTGCTGCTGTTTTTTTTCTACAGGACATTTTTGTAGGCTATCTTTGAAACATTTATTATTCCTAAAAAAAGCCCTGATGAAGTGATGTGGCCAGGAGAATATTTATGTAATCAAGCTTGCTTTTGGCTAGTATCTGCAAGATTTCATATAATTCAAATAAAAGAAATGCAAAGCCTGCCCATCTACAAAAAGTAATCTCTTTTTCTACTTTGGACATGACATTCAAATGTAAGGTGAATCCTAGTAGTGAGTAAACATAGGACTTCTGTGAAGCCCATAGCTGCAAAAAGCACATTTTTCTGTAACATAAGGAATCAGAGGTCATAATATTTCCTCTCATCTCTCAGACCCCACTTAAAAGCTAAGAACTTTCCAAGGCACTAACTCACTTCCCCAGCAATATTTAGGGTGCATTGTGCTAGTTAAGAGAGTTCCACTTTCTGCCACCCATTACTAATAGTAAAAACTCTTAATGCATTCCAGCTTGCTCACTTTTATGGCCAAAGAACTATCAGTATATAGGATACTGTTTGTAGAGTTCAACCAGCATGAAAATGAGATGTTTTTGTTCCTCTCTCACCATATAAGATCTTCTATTGTTTTTTTCTTACAGCATCCGACATCATTTCACAGTAATACATTGTATTGGTCTTGTTTATGATCTTTATACAGTTTTGTTTAACATCTTTATCAATGATCTGGATGAGGGGATTGACTGCTCCGTCACTAAGTTTGCAGATGACACCCAGTTGCGTGGGAGTGTCCATCTGCTGGAGGGTAGGAAGGCTCTGCAGAGGGATCTGGACAGACTGGATCAATGGGCAAAGGCCAACTGTATGAGGTTCAACAAGGCCAAATGCCGGGTTCTGCACTTCAGTCACAACAACCCCATGCAACACTACAGGCTTGGGGAGGATTGGCTGGAAAGCTGCCTGGCGGAAAACGACCTTGGAGTGTCGGTCGACAGCTGGCTGAACATGAGCCAGCAGTGTGCCCAGGTGGCCAAGAAGGCCAGCGGCATCCTGGCTTGTATCAGGAACAGTGTGACCAGCAGGAGCAGGGAGGTGATCGTGCCCCTGTACTCAGCACTGGTGAGGCCGCACCTTGAGTCCTGTGTTCAGTTTTGGGCCCCTCACTACAAGAAGGACATTGAGGTGCTGGAGGAGTGGCTGAAGGAACTGGGGCTTTTTAGTCTGGAGAAGAGGAGGCTGAGGGAACACCTTATTGCTCTCTACAACTACCTGAAAGGAGGTTGTAGTGAGGCAGGTGTTGGTCTACCAAGTAACTAGCAATAGGATGAGAGGCAATGGCCTCAAGCTGGGTCAGGGGAGGTTTAGATTGGATATTAGGAAAAATTTCTTTACTGAAAGAGTTGTCAGACATTGGAACAGGCTGCCCAGGGAAGTGGTGGAGCCACCGTCCCTGGAGGTGTTCCAAAAATGTGTAGATATGGCACTTCAGGACATGGTTTAGCAGGCATGGTGGTGTTGAGTTGACGGTTGGACTTGATGATCTTAGAGGTCTTTTCCAACCTATGGTTCTATGATATGATTCTATTGTCTCAGTTAAAAATTACTGACTCTCATGATAATTTTGATATGAGCACTTCTAATGAATCTGTGAACCTTTCTGCACCACAAACCAAAAAATCTGTGCTTGATAAATCACAAAATACATACTTCATATGCTGGAGATCTGAGGAGAGAAAACTGGTTCAACGTGAGTGAGTGAGGACCATAGAGCCCATTGCTCCACTAAGGGCTGGGACAGAACTGAGCAACAGGGTCTTAGGGCAACCAGTGTCAGCTGTTGGATGCTCACCTGAGGGTTCAGAGCATTCAGCAGCTTCCCAGTTACCACAGTGCCACTGCCAGTTACGGGAGCTGTAGATGTATGCAAGACACACAGGTGGGTCACCTGTGGTTTTGGTCTTGTGCGTTTGCGTCAATGAGAGTCTTGCCTACAGAAGAAGTATAGGATCATCCTAGACCAGTAATGATCCATAAAGTCTTTTCAAATCAGTGAAATGAATATGGTAGATTTGGTTCAGCACAAGAATAGGATGCATGCATGGTGGATGGAGGGGAGTAGAAACACCATAACGTCCTTGCTGGAAGAAGCCCTTCAATCCTTGCCATTCAGAGTAATCAGAATACAGAAAGGGATTTGGAATAGGTCCTGTTAAAAGTAAATGTAAAAAAATCAATACAAGTATAATCAGCATTCTCCTTATGAAAAAATGAAGTTATCACAAACACCAGACATTATTTAAGATTTCCTTTTAAAAATAGCATAAACCCCAGCTTTGAAATAAGAAGTGTCAACAAACCATACATCTTTAATTAGATTTTCATTTATTTGCATTTAAAAAGAATAAAAACCTTTGCGATACTGTTTTTCTCATTTGAAATTCTTGAAGTGCTTCTAAGGATGGAGTGGCCTGCTGCTTTGATATTGCTGCTACTTATTCACAGAATTATCAAAACTCAAGACTTAAAAATTTACTTCTTTTTGTCTAAAACTAACAGTATAATCACTTTTTTTTTTTAAAAATTGCAATTTTAATTTAATGCAGCAGATTTTTTTTTTAATATAATACAGCATTAGAGGAAAACAAATCAAAATTTAAAAATAGCCTTGGTTTATTTCTAAAATATGCTCCATTATCCAGAAAGACTTACAGGAAAAGTAGCATAGAAATTATTTGAGAATATTTTCTCGAATCATTAAAAGAAGAAAAGTCAAAGCAAACTGACTTCATAATACTGTATTTCATTTGTATACAGTAACATTGGACAAATTCATGTTTGTTTCCTTACTCTTTTTCTAATTCTTGTGTATTATGTTTTTCTGGTGACATATTTGTCCTAATTATAAACTTCCATGCTGCACTCTCTCCATGTTCTTTCTACAGAGATGAGTGTCTGAAAAGTTTTATTTAAGGTCATCAGAAAAATAGCAAGACGCCCTGTTTAGGGTTTTCATTTTCTAGTTATTTATGCTCTTTGCCTTGTTTTATGAGTACAGCATAGCAGAAATATTTGTCAAATTCAAACAATATTTTCTAAAATCTTTCTGGAATAGAGATGCAGTGGTTGATGCCTTCTGATTCACTTGCAGTGCTAAACACTCATCAGCAAAAATTGATCCTCTTGATTTTTTTTTTTTTGTAGTCTCATTTTCAAGTTTCCTAAAAATTCCATTGCACTGAAATGTAGGTGGGGCTTTCTGGGGTTTTCAAAGGATTACCTTGGTCTGGTTTGGTTGAGGTTTTTTGACAAAACATTGTATGGTCTTGCTATGGAAATATCTAAGACAGAAACACAAAGCCCAGAAGTGCATATATAATGACTGAATCCCTCCATTAAGAATGCAAGTACTAGAACTCACACAATTCGAACATACTCAAAACTAACCTGGTTTAATGTTCATCTTCACTTCGTTATTTAATTTTCTGAACTAGAATTTGATGAAAATAGATATTTTAATGTAAAATATATTTTTTTGCTTTCCATCACAGACATTTCCTGAGAATTAGAGTAGGACAGTAAAGACAAGAATTGCTCAGAATATCTCAGTTTCCCTCCTGGGAACAGTGGATGTAATACTCCGCAGAATAACAGGACTCTTGCTGCAGCTTACATGTTCTGGTATGCTAACTTTTCCCTTTTGCTCCCTGCTACACACAACACTGCAATCCAGAGCCTTGGGGGAGGGAAATCTTGAGCATGGAAATGTAATGACAGCCAAGACCTCGGGAAGTCACTGGTACCTTCACCACAAACACTACTGAGTGTGCCTGGACCTGAGACATGGCTTGTTAGGCTGCTCTGCAGAGCATCCACCAATACAGGCTCCAGGATTTCCCCCTGTGCTCCCCTCCTGTTCACCATAACTAATGAACTTTCCCTCCGAACCTACTTCTAACTTCTTTACGGCAAGCTCAGCTCGTTATTGTTCAGCGCGCTAGCAGACATACAGAACGTATGACTGCTATCTTCACTAGAACTTTCCACATATTTGAAGACAGCTCTTATGTCCTCTCACAGGTTTCTGGTTTCAAGAGTAAAGAAGTCCAACTCTTTCAGCCTGCTTTCATGTTTTATAAACCTTCTATTCTTGTTGTCCTCTTTTGAACTGTCTTCATTTAGTCTATGCATCTAGCCTGTTTTTGCTTTTTTTTTTTTCTGTTGCTTGAGTCTAGTGGCAAGGGTCCTACAACTTAGGTCTCTACATGCATTTAGTAGAATCAAGAAACAAGGTCAGCATGTATTTTACTAGCACATATAGCAATACATAGAAAATATTAAAGAAAATACTAAGAATGAAATGGCATTAAATAAATTAAAACATACACCTTCACCTGCAATATCAGCAGCATCAAAAGGTACTAGAAATGAATGCAGTGCCATATGACATCATACTAAAAAGATGTGAATTGTATAACTCAGAGAAAGAAAAGAAATAAAATTGTTAGAAGTATAGAAGAGAATGGATAGTGTAAGTAGGTTACTCAGATGCTCCTATGTACACTCTCAGAGTATAAAGGTAGGTAATAGGTGTTGAAAATGAAGGAAAACACCTATCTTGTTAAGGATCCGTTTCATTCTCACCCCCTCATAAGAACAATTTTTCCAGGATTGAAAAAGCCCTGTGATGTATCTGTTCTTCACATGCTTTTTGCAAAGCCAGGGTTTTTTTACTTCATCTCAGTTCAGCCCATATCCACACACCTATGCATCACCATTTGCTTCATGACTAAAATGAAAGATTTAGCGGTAAAAGGGCTGCCCGCTGCACCTGATCTGAGAGCGCTTTCTGTGGCAAACAATGGTAACAGCCCAAGGAACCCTCTCATCCAATTCTGTAGAGCAGCATGATCAAATCATAGCTGGCCTGAGGACCAGGTATTTCATTGTTCACCTTGCTTCACATGTGTCTCAATCATAACACTCTTCAGATGGACATCTCCAGTTTTGTTAAATAATTGAAAAAAGGAACCCCAAAAGAAAGCTCACCTCTGTATTTTCAGCAATATCATACAGTTATCATGTTCACACTGTGATAGTGCATTGGTCTCCCCAGGTAGCACCTGTTGAAGACTAGAAGGATTTTTATTTTGGGGGGAAGTATTTTTCTATACATGGCCTTGACTCAAAAATAATTGAACTACTTCAGTGCAGACTGACAAGATTTTTCTTTGCTTAGAAATCAGAAATAGAAAATTACAACCCAAAAGCTAATGAGTCACAAAATGATTATTTGAAATCAGGTTTTAAAGCAGAAAACATTTTGCAACCTCAGTATCACTACTGCCCATGCAAGAATACAAGTTACTAAAATTAAAAGCATAAGGGAGAAAAGCAGGACAAGCAAGATGGGTTGTTTTGAACCTGTAACGGTACCAACAAGAGTATTGCTTATAGGTATTCTCAGCTGGAAAAAGAGAAAATAGAACCGTAACACTGATTTTCTCTCCTCAAAACATATTCATGTTTCATTGTGGAGGCTTTCCATGAACAGCTTTAGCTCTATTTGAGCATACAGGTATCAGACACAGAGTGCATGAAAGAGAACATTTAGACAGGAGCAGTAACACAGACCCACAAAAGGATTTTGGTGGCTAATGTGAGGTGTACGCTGAGATGGCAGTCTAATATATTTTCTATTATCACAGTTCTGTGGGATTTATGCAAAAGCGACAGTCTTATGCAGGCTGGGTACTTTCAATAATAAAATTCAAGCTCAGGATAGTATCTTTTAATCAAAAACACAGTAAGTTAGTGACTTCATTCTGCTATTTCTATATTCAGTCAGTTTATCCTACTAAGATTCAAATGCCTGAATCTCTTAAATATTTTTGCAGTGCTAAGATAACCTTCAGGTAATTTCTGGCATCATACTAGAAGACTATCAGGAAAGCAAGTTTCCGCAAAACAAACAAGAAAGTACTGAATTTCCATTCACTCACTGAAAGAAATAATTTCAAACACCACAATACACATCAAAAAGAATTTCAGTCCTTTCACAGAAGGCAATATGATATAAGCAGTGTTGAAAGGGGACTGACTAAATGACATACATTTGTTTTGAGATTAAAAGAAAATGAAACCATTTCTCCCCAAAGGTTGGTATTTCCACTTCAAGCACCTAGAACTAACATTAAATCATCTTTTAAAGTACTCAAGCCCTGCCACAGAGACGTAAAGCTGCAAGATTTTCTAAGTCAGTCGAGACCCTTCTGTTCTCTCATTGAAACAAGAAGGGAAAATGGAAGCGTCCAGGTGATGCAAAGATGAAAGGAAGTCTCAAGGATGCCACCAGGCAAAGTGCTTACTAGTTCCTAGAATTTCCATTACATAGTTTTTCATCTTGCAGAGCATATTCATGGAAGGACTCTCATCAAGCTCAACTGTAACTGTTCCTCAGCCTGTGCATGGAAGAGAAACATTTTCAGCAGTGCCTACTCAGGGCAGCAAAGCTTACCTTTCTCCAGCTGTTCAAGGAACACTTTCAATCTAGGCTACAGTTATGAGGTCAGCCTAGATAAGAAGTATATTCACAACGAACAGAAAGTAATACTCCTTGTTAATGTCATAAAGGGAGAAGTTGCACTGCTGCTGACAACTGGTAGATAACTCTGTACCTCACACCAAATGCTTACTCATCCGTTTGTCTAGATAAATCTACAATGATACAGGCAGAATTTTTCAGCTTCAGATCAACAGTGTCTGCTCCCACTGTAAGTCCCTTTAATGACCTGAATACATCAATTTATTTAAGTTCTAAGACTTCTGAGCATTGTTTCAGAGTAAAAAGCCGAAAAAGGATATTCCTCTTATACAGATCCTTGAAATATTAAAATTTGTTTTATTCAGAGAGAGTATTTCCTTACTTCTTAGTAGAATCAAGAAACAAGGTCAGCATAATTTCCTTACTTCTGGGTCTGGTGGTTCCCAACAATGGAGCACAACAGATCATAAACTCAATATAAGGCCATAGAAATGTATAAATGCAGGAAATTTTAAATTTTGCATGAAATTTCTTCTTCCACTGCAATAACATTCATGACTTCATTTCTAATTAGAAACATTTTCAAGCATAAAGATAAAAGGGCCTGAAGGTGTGTCATATGCCAGAGTTTGCCTCAGGTAATCACAATATATTTCCCTCTTGTGCTTCAAATATTTGACTCTTTTCGTCCATTTTCAAGGACAGAAATTACAACTTTCTTTTTAATTCGATTACTAGTATTAGTTCTGAGAGTTCAAAAATACCCGACTTACTATGAGTTAGTGCTCTATCTTACTTTTCACTTCTTACAAGAACCACATGTAATGGCTTTCACTTTATTGCTATGACTGCCAATATGAAACTCATTCAAAACTCTGTATCAGTGCAAAGTTACCCAAATGTCAACCTATCAATTTTTCAAATTATTTAATGTATTCTGTTGCACAAGTGTCCAGTAAGGAAAGATTTGCTGTATTCTTAGAGTGGAAACAGAGATTTTTCAAATGATGAATTTCTTCCCTCTGTTTTTAGATCTTAGTTTGGACTTGGATAAGAATTTTGTGCCAGAGATTTCCCTTATTTGTATTGTCAGAAATCACACCCATTCTTTGTCACCTCTTAGAAACCTGTAATTATTTTTGTTTCTTATTTTCTGGCTATTCTGTATTTCTGAGTGCTGGTTTGAGCCTTGTAAGCCTAAGATCTTGTGCGTGACATGTCTACAGCTGTGCCAGGTGATTTAGTCAATATTATTTTAGTGATCACATACATTACAGCAGGAATATCTGTATTTGTTGAGAAAACACTGTAACCCAGTGTTGTTACATTTATACTCAGGAAGCACCAAAACCAAAATGGCTACCACAGAATAGTAAGTGCTGAGTACACCTTCTCTACCTCAGAACCAAGATAAAATATTCACTTCACTTTCATAGTTTTAAGGGGTTGAGTTCTGGTCCAGGCGTGAAGGAAAGGAATATTGCCCATTGCAAAAGGCCAACTTTGCCTACTTTGGGCATCATACTAGCCTGTTCTCGGTCAGAATCCTATCAGATTCTGCAAATCAAAAAGGTCAGCATAGTATCTGTGAAAGCATCTCTTAGAAAGTATCATAGTACTGACAAAAAATGCTTATTCAGATTTTCCACTTAAATTCTCAGGGAGGAATTTGAAAGAGACATATAAAGGAGTATATGTCTGCATAACAGATACTGTTATATGGGGACTGATTGCTACTTCTGAGCATCACCAGAATGCCTTTCTAGTAGAGAAGCAGAAGCCTGTACTCTCTCATTTACCAAGGATGTGAAGGACAGGGAGAATAACAGTGAGAAAGACTGTAAGGAAACAGCATTTTCTGTGTATAGACAAGGTAACAGCATTTAGTGCAATGAGCAGATCGCACATTGAATTCTCTCTTACCTGTTCCATGTCAGTACAAATGCAGTCAGACCTTGATTACTATTGCAGTGAACAATAAATAGGTTTGAGACAATATGAAACAAAAGCATAAGTGATACTCTGATATAGAAAAGACAAGAAACACATTATGGATGCTGAATTTCAATAAAATAAAGGTAAACCAAATAATTTTATCTGGACTTTTTCCATGATGAGGATTTTTAAATAGCTAGATTTTAAAAATACTGTGATTTGGAAGTAGAAACCCATAAAAAGAGAGGTCTAAAAGCAAGATGGGAAATGAAGACAGGAGAACTCCCGAGCATGTTATGGGAAACCCCTCTGTCTTTCTTCTGGAAGACTGAAAAATGAGGCTGTTCTCCTGCTCTGTTTTATTTACAAACTGAAGCACAGGAAGTTCTGTCTGAACATGAGGAAGAACTTCTTCCCTCTGAGGGTGACGGAGCACTGGAACAGGCTGCCCAGGGAGGTTGTGGAGTCTCCTTCTCTGGAGATATTCAAGACCCACCTGGACAAGGTCCTGTTCTGCCTACTGTAGGTGACCCTGCTTCGGCAGGGGGGTTGGACTAGATGACCCACAGAGGTCCCTTCCAACCCCTACCATTCTGTGATTCAGTCTGGCAGCAGACCAGTACATCCAGTATGACTGGGTTTGTCTAGGGTCTTATTACTAGTATCTGCCCACCTGACATTGCTACTATTGAAAGCCCATTCCAGCCTTCCAGACAGGAAGACTGAGCTGCTGTAAGTGGAAGCATATGTCATTCTTTTTTTGCCCATGTGTTTTAGTTTTTGCTTTCCTTCAGCTACTGATCAGGACTGCCATTTTCCAACTACAGTCACCCAACCTGAGTGCATAACATGACGGTTCACAGTACTACTCAGAGTAGACCATAACCCTATCTTCCTGACCGCACAGATTAGCAAAGACAATTTGCATCATTAATTACAGTGCCAAAAGCAGCTAGAGGCCTAATCTCCACATGATTTTTTTTTCCTAGTTTTTCCTTTGTAGACAAAACAAGGCACTCACCACAAATAAAAAAACTTGACTGCCCTGAAGTCAGCAGGGTTGTGTCAAAGCAGTACTTGTAGTGAATTCGTGCTCCCTATCAACCTCTCTTATAGTTTACACTTGTGACTTCCAGCTCAAGGTTCTCAGTGAAATTGTTTCAGCTGTTCATCTTAAGAGCCACCCACTCATGAGTAAAAATGACTACTACTAAAATAAAATCCTGACAGGAAATTAATGAAATTCATACCTCGCAGCACAGAACTAGTGCTTTATTGTAAAGAGTAGCTTTTTTGCATTTACTTCTTTACTCTTTCTCCATTAAATAAATATTAATTATGGTGTTTATCTATACAAGTGCTTCATTCTCTATTACCCAGAATTGGCAAAGTTATCCTTGGATTTGTGATAGAGTGCTTTAAAGCAGAATTGTATTTTTCCATATGACTTAAGAGTTGTATAGAAAATTATGAAGCAGGCAAGAATCTGCATGTATTTAATTCAGTCTACCAATTTGACAGTCCTACAGCATTCACCTTTAATTGTGTTCATTATATAGTTTGATTGTGTTTGCTACTGTTAGGTTTCTAAACCTAGTATGTGCTGTAAATAGTGCTGCCCATGGCACAGGTCTTCTGTGCAGTATTCAGGTCTCCCTGCAGTACTCAGGTCAGCAGATTTGCAGTTGTCCTGTACCATAAATGAAAAAAGACACTAAAAACTAACCTTTCTAGTGCACAGAATTTTTCTAAATTTAGAAACTTATTCAAAAAAGCTGGCCAGATACAGGATGATAGTTGTGTCCCATAAGAAATTATCCACATCAAACAACTGTTAACGTGTACAAAATGTCTTGCTATGTTAAATTCTTTTTGAGGTTAAATAAATGCAACAAAAAAATGAAGGCAGGATTTATTCCAAAGCCTGTTAATGATATTTGCAAAGAGCATTTATGAGTCAGAATGCAAAGTTTGCTCCATGGTGACTTAATTTGCCAGCCAAAGAAGTACTCTCAAGCTCTGCTAATCAAAAGATTGAAATGCAGCCTTTGGGATCAGGCTGAGCCTATTACTCAGAAGCTGAGAGAATTTAGTTGAGTTACCACAACAACCTTAGAGTCTTTCTTTCAAAATACCATTAGTTTTTGCACTTTGCCACTCCAGCAGACTGAAATCTCAGCACAATGCAAGACAGATTAGACATGCAAATGCCTATTAATAATAAAGACAGGTAGGTGAGCCTCTTTCACAGTTCAAGAAAATTACCATGGTTTCTGAAGGCCTGATGGACTTCAGAATCCTATTACTTCTAAACTAGTTATTTAAAGGTTGGATGACAAATCAGTGACACAGTTGGCTGTATGAAGTATATTTTTCTTCAAATGGATGTATTCTACTGCAACTATTTTATCATCATCTCCTAACATAAATTCTTGTTTTGCCTTATATAGAAAGTTAAAAAACATCAGACATCTCTCCTCTTACTTGTTCTCTCATGTAACCACATATAAATGTCCTTCAAAGCACTCCTAGTGTATGTATTAAATTACACTACATCCTGGTCATAATTCGTGACTACCAGTTGCAAAGTCTCCCTTTGAATGCTCTTTGCATCTTCAACGATGGAAAACTAGTCAAATTGGCACTGGCAGTACTATTAACTTATTCTGCAAGAGAATATATGCAAATTCACAAACAGATATGCGCCTATAACTATGCTTAACTGGTAGAATCATAGACTGGTTGAGGTTGGAAGGCACCTCTGGAGGTGATCTGGTCCAAGCCCTCTGCTCAAGAAGGGTCACCTAGAACCAGTTGCCCAGGACCATGTCCAGGCAGCTTTTGAATATCTCCATCCCACAACTTCCCTGGGCAACCTGTGCCAATGCTCCATCACCCTCACAGTAAAAAAGTGTTTCCTGACGTTCAGAGGGAGCCTCCTGTGTTTCAGTTTGCCTCTGGTCTTATCACCGGGCATCACTGAAAAGAACCTGGCTCCATCTTCTTTACACCCTCCCATCGTGATGAGATCCCCCTGAGATGCCTTTTCTCCAGGCTGAACAGCCTCAGCCTTTCTCTCATAGGAGAGATGCTCCAGTCAATCATCTCAGCGGCCCTTCACTGGACTCTCTCCAGTATATCCATGCCTCTCTTCTACTGGGGAGCCCAGAACTGGACACAGCACTCCAGATGTGGCCTCACCAGTACTGAGCAGAGGAGAAATGAGCCCCTATACAGTACATCACACTTCAAATATATACCAGCAATTTCTGCAGAGCAGAAGCGGCATAAATAAGAAGTTGTTTTGGTACTTCCAGGTCTCAGTACTGGTATTTCTAAATTTCTTTTTCAATTACTGTACTAGATACACTGACAGCAATTATTTTAATAGAACAGACCGTGTGGTATATTCACCTATTACAGGTAACTCTGTGCATAAACATCTATATTTCATACCGGAAAGAGATATTCAGAAGTCCCCAGTTATCCTGAATTCTGCATCATTTTATGCAGTCTCAGCTTGCTCTATGTTACCATAGGGTTTAAGCCTTTGTGGAATAATTCAACACTATACTTTTCACTGTTAGAACTTTCATTTGTGCTGCTATTAGGTTCTCCGCTGACAGACAGTTATGGTTCTTGTAACTCTCTTCTTATCTGGAGAAGTAATTTTATTTTCTTACCCAGTGCTCATGCCAACCAGGCATATCATTTCCCTTGTCTCTCCTTCTGTAAAGACATTTTTCCTGACATTTACGTCCAGGATTTCATAATTTTAGGGAAGATTCATGCCAGTGACCACTTAAATCATCTTCAGGTATATACATTCTCCAGCAGCTGTTTCTATTTAACCATGCTTCTTGAAATTCAAGAAGTAGTCTGAGAGGCCTGTAAGATTTTTTTTTGCTGATCCAGAAAATCATGTGCTTACTTGACTTTGAATATCTGCTTTCACACTTGCACAGCCCAGAAGAGGTCTCTTAGTAATTCTTGAACACAATTTAAAAAGGTTTGCAAGATAAACATGTAAACAAACAAGTAAAATAATATATGTCCTGCATACAAAGAAAGCTTAACCCTTTCCACAGCTAACCACAAAAGGAAGCCCTGTGTGTTATGCAATTCTCAGGAAGTAAGTGGTCTGAAAAACAAACAACACTGGGACTTTTTTCTGCTGTCAGGCATTTATGTCATTTAATAAGTGCCCAGGGAAAAGATCATGATATGCACTTAAATGTAACCATCCTCAAATGATGAATCAGGGTTTCAATATCCTCCTGCCATCTGCAAACACTTAAGCTGACAGGTACCTTCAGAATTTTCAATAAAGCTTTGCTGATGTTTATCACAATTCAGTCACCAAGATAAAACTTTATCAGCAATGTGTCGATAAATATCGCAATGGGTAAAACTGGAATTTTACGTATTTCAGATTACAACTGTCAGTGTTTTATGTTTAAATAGATACTGCATCAACCTTCCTGTGGTGAACTTATGTTCTTTATTACATCAGTTCTATATGAGATAAAGGTTTGATGGAACACAAAACTCGGATATATTCAAGAGACAAGCTTACTAGTAATTTATTCACATTGATTTCAGGGCTATGCAAACATACATAGGACTCATCCTCTTATAAAATTCCCTGTTATCAGAAGGTTTTCTTCAGGTGTTTGCTACTTTGGTTTGATTACACTAATAAAATAACTTTTAAAAAACCTCATTTTTAATATTGTAATAAATTCTGCCAGGAAATGGTCGGGCAAGATCTGAATGTTAAGCAGAGACAGCCTACAGAGGTTTTGTACTACAAGTACCTTTACTTTTAAAAATTAAATTCTTTCGTAATGGAATAGTTCAATGAAGCATTCATCTGAAATACCCAAGATTAAAAACACCGCAATAATTAATACAACTATTTGTTATGAGGAAATAATATAAATAAGATGAATAAGGAGATGACATTTTCCTCCCTCATAACAAGAATTGAATTGCCAATGAGGACTTAGAGGGACCTACACTCAGTGAATACAGAAAAGATAAAGCTACCAAACTTTTATTTCTAGAATTGACAATAAAAGAAAAAGCAGTACCTTTGATCCTAAAAGTAAGTCATATTAAGAGCTGAAGAATGTTATCAAGCTTTAAAAATTAAATAGCTCAGTACTAACAACACGTTATCAACTTTAATAAATATATAAATTAATGAAAAAATGGCATTTGAGAGAAAATTAGTACCATTTCCAGTCTTTTGTAATTTGTTTTACCACTTGAGAAAGAACACATTATCTGCACAACTACAACCAATGTACGACTGAATTTCTAGTTTAAACCTCATGCAAGATCCATCTTATACTATGAAATAATACCCCAATACACTGTGGAAGAGATCTAGTTATTTTGTGATCCAGGTATTTTAGAATAGCTATGATCTTTGCTGCCAAAGACTTCTACAATCAGGGAAGAAATTTGCAAATGGGAGATTAAATAGGACTTAAAACGGTGCAGGAATCGGGTACACATATGTGGAGTCCTGGCTGGACGAGAGGGGACATAGCTTGGTGCGTTGAGCAACCCAGGTTCTGATCCGGAGGTGAGCCTTGGGAGCGGCTGACACGGAACCCTGCTGGGAAGGTAGAGCGACGAGCTCGGGACACTGGAGCAGGGGGAACGTCACCGTTTCCTGCCACACTGTCACTTCCTTCCTGCCACGCTGTTGTTTCCTGCCACAGCACTGTTTTCACTTCGAGATGCAGCTCTGCACCAATCACAACGAGTTGCA
Source organism: Opisthocomus hoazin (assembly GCF_030867145.1). Taxonomy (NCBI): domain Eukaryota; kingdom Metazoa; phylum Chordata; class Aves; order Opisthocomiformes; family Opisthocomidae; genus Opisthocomus; species Opisthocomus hoazin. Next base: position 28,654,690 of record NC_134421.1, read on the forward strand.
GTAGTTTTGCCTATATATGGATTGGGGGTTTAACCATTCAGATGCTGTAATAGTTTTGCTATATAAACCTTGGTTTTGCTGACTAATAAAGGTGAACGATCATACTCATATTGGGGTCACATCGTTACAACGGATCCATAACCCATGCCAACATACATATGCAATCCTGTAACATGCAGAGCGAGCTATCCAGTCAGTCCTCCCCACACCCTAAACTGGATTTTCTCATCTGTCTTTGGCTTGATACCCAATCTGGTAGATATTCTCAAAACACATGTGCAAAATTGGACCTGGGAAAGTGAGAGGTTGACCCACACCTGATCTGAGATCCCTCTCTGGTCTCAGACGTGTTCTGAGCAGCCAGGCAGCACCAGCACACTTATAGCTATTTTCAGAATAACTAGCAGAGGCTTGGACACCTGGAAGGTTCAACAAAATTGGGACTTGAAACATGTCATGATGCCCAAATACTGCTTTTACCTTCCTGGAGTAGCAGAAGATTTCCTTGTGGCTCTATTCTCAACCTCTGGGAGCATATCTACAGCCTTGTAGTCCATGAAATTTGGGATTCTGCCTGCTTGTAGATCACAGTCATCATGCTGAGCTACAGACCTCAGGTCTTATGAGTCTTTGTTGTTGTCCTGGACTATCTGGAGCTATATTTTAGCTTGTTTACCTGTAACAGCAATTATTGAACCACCAGGTGACTATTATTCTTTTAGTTTTTTATAAGATTTCATGGAATCATAGAATAATTTGGGTTGGAAAAGACCCTTAAGATCATCAAGTCCAACCTTTAACCTAACAGTACCATGTCCACCACTAAATCATGTCTCTAAGCGCCACGTCTACACACCTTTTAAATACCTCCAGGGATGGAGACTCAACCACATCCCTGGGCAGCCTGTTCCAATGCTTGATAAGCCTTTTGGTGAAGAATACTTTACTAATATCCAATCTAAACTTCCTCTGGCGCAACAACTGTACAATTGTGTGGGGAAATACTCCCATATATTTCTCATTATATTTCTGTAACTAATAGATGATAATAACAAATAGTTATTGTAGGGAGTGATCTATATTTTTATACTAAAATAATGTAGTATGGAGGAGTACAAGCATGAGGTGACAGCAGGGACTTTGAAAGCATGGACACAGGATGATACTGGAGACCCCAGGGCTATAAACAACTCACCAGCAGTCACCTACTGGTTATAGAAGGAATGCAACCTTGGTAGCTGTGCACAACTAGTGTTAGGCTCAAAAAAATATGCGTATCAAGCATATGTAAACCCCAACATATATTGCAAACCCAGATGTAATGCCACATTGCAGATTAATGAAGACAAAGCCAGGTGTAGCATGTATTAGTAAATACATGAAAATGAGCCCAGGAGCGAGAAGAAAGAAGCCATTAACATCAGCATCATACTCATGCTATGAAAAGACCTGTGATGCTGGTACCTTGCTGATTAGACTGTTAAGACTTAGATTAACAGTGAGTTCTTCTTGGCTTTGCCTTTGAGGTCCTCCCTTTTTTCCATAACAAGATTTTGAGTGTAACAAGTTGATGGGACTTCAAGCACCTATTCTGTAACTCAGATGCAACAGATTAGGAACAGATTGAGACAGTATGAGATTGCAAAGGGGTGAATGGCTGAAAGAAAGAAAAATTGCATCAGTGTCACTGTCACACATTTAAAAGAAGAAAAGTATAGCTGTCATTTTCAAAGTTACAGAAATAACTATTATTACTTATACATTTAAAAGAATTATGTGTATATATATATATATATAAAAGGGGGAAGACATCATTCTATGGTGTGCCAAAGTAACAAATACCCTTTTCTTCAAAATCTGGAGACGAGAAAAAACATCAGGCCTAATAACAGCATTCAAAACTAAGATATAAATGATGAAGGGTTCTATAAGAAAGGGAAAGGCGATAATCTAATTCGTGTCATTTTGCTGACAGTCAGCCTCACAGCCTGCTCTGCCAATCACAAAGAATAGCAGTCACCCAGCACGGAGAACTAATTCCAGGCAGTGAAAGGTAAAGACAAAGAGTTTGCTCCTTTGCTGGGATTCCTGGCTCCTCAAATGCTGAAAATTTGTGTTAACTTATCAGTGCAGTTCACATACTTCAAATGCAAAGCATAAATTATTCTGTGTGTTACTGAAAAATAAATATGATTTTCTTTGTAGTTAGCTATTCTGGACACAATAAAGTAAATTATGGTTAAATAATTGACGTCTTTTTTGCTGTCTTTTCTAATCCTGTGAGTGGTTAGTGAGAGCAGTGGCCTAAGTTTCCAGTTGTGGTGAATTTCTCTTGCCTGTGGAAAACAGATCACAGCACAAAAGAAAACACACCAATTCAGGTAGCTTCTGTCACGAGTCACATGTAAGATGATGTCATCCAGTGCTAAAAGGCTACAAACACAAAATACGCTTTAAAACTGCATATACCAAATCAGTCTGCTGTTGCCTGAGATTATGAGCATATGTGTGTTGCTAATAGACACTCCAAAGATAATTAGAGAAAGCCTCACAAGCATTTCCTTGCAATTTTTTGCTATAACAGTTCACAAGATACTTCTCTTTTGTCGTCTGGGAGACTGCAGAAGTTACTCAGATCCTTTCAGAATGTACTCTGAGTGATCACCTCCAAGGCTCTCATCCATGCAGCTTCTTAAGTCTTTGCTCAACTTTCCCCCAACCAGTCCCGAATTTTTGCAACCTTGTCAGACTGCTGACAGGATGAAATACACAGCAGTTTGCATAGACGTTCCTTGCTTCCCATACGCTATATGAAGACAGCAGTATAATTCACATTTCTTGATACATCCCAAAGTCTGACAGTCTCAAGTGTTACAGCAGTTGGCTAAAGCTGAAGCTTCGCTCTGTTCAGAAAGGAGTAAAAGAAGAAAAAAATGTTCTGAAGAATTTGCTTCCTTTAAAATATCTTCCACTATCGATGATCTCTCTTGTCATATTTTAAGTCTGTCTGCACCCAAAAAATCCTTTTGGATTCATTCAATGTTTCTTCACCCCCAAATACCAGTCGGGAAAAAAAAAAGTATGAGTAATCAGAAGGTGGTAATCCAGTGTGATCTCTCATTGACACAGTGATGCCAACAGTCAAGATAACCAAGCCTCATTCCTGTGATTCAGATAGAAACAAAGGCCCAAAGTAAGCAAAATTCATCTCGGTACAGCTGTCTCATTCCTCTGCTGGTGATGTGATGGAGCCCTCTGCAGCAATGCTTTCCTGTAACTAGACAGTCATGGCAGGCCGTTGGATAGCTGCATGACCAAGGATGGATCCTTACTGGAAGGCCGGTGAGACTGAAGAGTCATGCTAGATCCAAATATTGCAGGAAAACTCAGAGCAGCTTGAATGTGACCTCTAGGCCTAACACTGACCAGTCCAAAGCAGAAAGCTGATGTTTATCAGAAATTTGTGGCCATCTGTTCACTAAAGCTTTACAATATTTATGTTCTGCACATAAGCAACAATCCCAGCTTTGTAGATGACTCATAATCCCACTCCCTGAAATTACGTCATTATATTAGGAAAATAGTCTTAAGAAAAATGGGGGTGGGAAGGCTTTCCCTTTTAAATTGCTCCATCTAACATCTGGAATCTGCCCATCTTTGTTTATGCTGTTCTGTATAACTGAAACCAAGTCCCTAATGAATATCATTTAGTGCCTGGAGTGTACTGACATTGCACTGGTAGAAATATTTAAATTCCCATTTTTGTGGTAATTGAAGCTTGGCTTAAACAGGCTCCACAACATTCATTCTGGTATGAACAAAACAATCATTTTTCTCTTTTTTTAATTCTCAGTGATGCAAAGCTAAAATGCCTTCCAGTGCCAGCTACATTTTGTTTTGGGGTTAGTGAAAAATGAAGCAATGCCTTTAAAATGCCTAACAGCTGGTGATGGAAGCCTCATCCAGGAGATTCTCAACACTTGCAGTTCTGCTTTGCCCTACAGTATTGACCATCTCTGTACTGAAATATTTACCAACCCACTGACGAGCAAAACATGTTTGCTTTGCCTAGTCTCTTGGATTTCTTCAGTTCTTCTTCTGTCCTTGTGGGTGCTAATAATCTAATCCATTACTAATAACATCAACCCTATAAACTAACGAATGCGATGGTTAAATTATGTCTCAAAGAGTACTTGCTATGCTCAGCATAAAGGCTAACTGTTCTTCTTCGCTTGTCCACAATGATGTTTTGTTTAGCTAGCCTGTAAAATAATGCCCATTGTGTTTTCTTTAGCTGCACTCCATGTAATTTGTATTTGCATGGGGGAACAGGAAGAGTGGCTTTGAATAATGCAAGTTCAAAAGCCCAAGAGTTTGCCACGGAAGCATTCCCCTATTCAACTTTCCAGGGAATTGCACAGTTCAATATCTTGCAGCACTGGACCCTAAAATAACCTTCACGGCTCACTGCAATTCATTTGTTGCGTGTACATGTACACAGAGACTCAGCTCCTGCCTGTATCACTGAAAGTGGTTTTAGACTTAATTTCTCAGGGGTTGAATGTCATAGAAACACAATTTAAAAGCATTTTCTGCACTTGTTATTAACAAAGTCCCTTAGCAGGCCAGTCTTGCAGCACAAAATCCACTTAAATACTCTACTGAATGCACTAAAGTAGATTTATGGATGTAAATATACTCTGGCTTTTATCAGAAATACCAATGCAGGCATTAACAATGGTAGTGTTAGCACCTCTAGGTATACCAAACATGGTATTTTAATTGAAGTGGCGGGAGCAAGGAATAATAGCATGACTATCAAAGAAACTGGGGGGGGAATCAAACTTTCGCAGTCTGTCTCCAGAGAGAATCACAGAATCACAGAATGTTCGGGGTTGGAAGGGACCTCTGTGGGTCATCTAGTCCAAACCCCCCTGTCGAAGCAGGGTCACCTACAGCAGGCTGCACAGGACCTTGTCCAGGCGGGTCTTGAATATCTCCAGAGAAGGAGACTCCACAACCTCCCTGGGCAGCCTGTTCCAGTGCTCCGACAGAGATAGTTGTACTGCATCAAGTCACCAGACCTGACAGAGCGAGCTAAGGGATATTTCTTGTGACACAAAAACAGATTAAAAATTGAATTTTTTATAAGAAAGTGTTTGTTTTTAAGCTCACTTGTTGTTGCCAGACCTTTTGAACCGTAGCCACTTCCCAACCTGCAAAATGTTTCAAGTTTTAACACGTACTCGCTTTATCAAACCTTGAATCAAATGCCCAGACCAGCTGTAGACCATCCTGCTTCTGAGCCCAAAAACATGGTTCAGCAGAAAGAGGAAACAGCTAATAGCCCTCTTCTTTCCTGGTGGGAATGCCAGTCAACATGAATTTTGAGCAGTACGGTCTCAGGAAGTGAAAATGTGTCATCTCGTAGAGCAAAAAGGACATCACTGCTTCTTGGGCTCCTCAGCCAGGACCAGCTGAGGACCCTGTGCAATTTGTGACACAGCAATATCTAGCTTGCTTCATTACTCCTGCAGGCTCTCCCAATTATTTTAGGGACATTCTCCTTCAGTTTTAGGATGTTCCTAATGAGAAACAAAAGGAAGAGGTCCCACGGCAGCTCAGCTCTGCCCCCTTGTGCATACAGCCTTACGGTGTGACCATATACCGGCTACCATGTTACACTATATCAAGCCATTTCCTTCAATACAGAAGAAAAAAAATGTATTTTGGTGTCTCCAGCCTTCAGCCTTGCAACAGCCGTCAGTTTTACAGCACTCGCAGAGCAACAGCCGCAGAAGTGGAGGGGGCCAGTACAGGCCCAAGTAGCCAGGAAAGGTTCCAGGGACCGTGGGTAGGTGATGAGGTCCCACACTTTCTTCTCCTACTAAACAATGGAAAGATTTACCCTGCCAGCAGACAGTACTTTGTCACATAACAGGGATAGGGGCTGTCAGAGCCCCATAAGGACTGCTGCCTCTTGCTGCATGGCAGTGTTCCCTGCAAGCAGAGAGCCATAGGGCAGGGATACGCTGTATGCTGCTCTCTTTATTTTGTTGCCCAAGTTGGTTATGCTTGGAGCCAGCTCTGCTTCTATATTATCAGCCTGGAAGGTGAGCAGTGTGGTGTGGGAAAAGCTCCTCCTTCAACAGCTACACAGAGTGAAAATGCAAAGCGCATATAACTGATGGGGGATGGTGTTGCAAGCTCTGGATATAGAGGGGAAAATCCTTCCAGCTCCACATCTTATGGTTCTAATCCTGCACCACAAGATGAATCTGAATCAAGATCCTGAAATCCCCTGCTCTTCTGAAATTGTTATCTGTTTATAGTAATAGTCCCATTCTCTTGGAAATACCCTGGAGTATGGCCAGGTTCAGCAGTTTTACGTAAAGACAGTTCTGAAATCCCTCATAAGCTAGGAAAACAGACGCAGCTTTTCTTTTGCATGGATACTAAGAATCCACAGGTGTCTCTGGAGGGAAAAAAGAAAATAGACTTTAAATCCCTCATCTGTGAGATAAAGTTTCCCTTCTTGCTGCCAGAGAACTCAAGCTCAAAATAGTCTGTTCAGTCTGACTTCAGGAGGTGAAAAAAAAAATGAATAAACTGCAAAACTGAGACCTTTTGCAGGCAGAAAGCAAAATAAAAAATGACAAGTCTAGCAAATTCCCATCCCACAGCCTGCTGATGTCAGTGCCCTTCTCCTGCTATTGTCCTCAGTTTCTGGGCTGCCCAGTGTTCTGATACCCAGTTCTCCCCATCTGAAATCCACTGACATTGCCTTAGTGATGCATAACCAAGTCAAACCCTGACTGCTCGTGCAGGTGTCACACACAGCACTGGAGGGTGCAACACAGTGATGTTCAGCCCTATGAAGTCCTCTTGGGTTCAGCAAAGCTTATTTAGTTCAGTTGTAGTAAATGACAGACATCATACAGATCTCATACTCTGTTCTGGTTAGTAACTCAGAACGGTAGGGAAAGGTCAGGCAACATGCCCCAGCTGGCAGAGCCGAACTGGATCCGGAGACAGGAGGCAGAGCTACTGGACCCAAACTTACTCTGATCACCCAGACTTATCAAGTTCTTCCCTCTTTCCCAGCATGTGACATATCATCAAGTGACAAAACCAGCGGCTCACACGACAATAGGAGGCACTGCAGTAACAGGCTATAGTGATAGTACTCGGCAGGTCCAGGTGTCATGCAGCTGCATGTGGGGCCTGATCCTGCCACGTTTTCAGCAGTGCACCTCCAGTACTCACTGGCAGATAGCAGATGAGGTCAGTAGGTCTGTCTAGTGGAGAGGATCCTGGACAGGGAAACTAAATGTGTTCCACTGATGCAGATGAGTGAAATGGATGAGTCACAGGCTGTCCAGGGAGGCTGTGGAGTCTCCTTCTCTGGAGATATTGAAGACCCGCCTGGACAAGGTCCTGTGCAGCCTGCTGTAGGTGACCCTGCTTCGGCAGGAGGGTTGGACTAGATGACCCACAGAGGTCCCTTCCAACCCCTACCATTCTGTGATTCTGTGATTCTGTGATTCTGTGATTCTGTGAAATGCAAGTGTAACTGCGGGAAGGGTGCTGGACAAGAGCTAGATATGAAAGGCTTACTGTCAGGGTATCAAATTTTCCAGGTAAAGAAAAGGTGAGAATAAAGATCAGCAGCACCTCCACTTTTCCTCAGACAAATCCTTTCAAGGATTGTCAGGATTCATTCCCCTACCATATCACCAGTGCTGTTCATCTGCTGATTTTATTAGCTAATTTTATTAGTTTCGTAGCTGGACCAGCAGAAATAGGCTCAGCTATCTCTGCCTATTGTAACAAGTAATCATCCGCTTAGGGCAGATCCTCAACACACCTAAGGCAATTCAGTACCTGGGGTGTATACACTGGCCAGAGTAAAGGTACAGGAGGGAACTGCACAAAAAAAAAGTATTACTTAGTCAAAGGACAACGTTGGATTCAGAAAAAATAAGCAGAGCAGAATCACGCCAAGATATGATTTCTCTCTGATGACTGCTCTCCCCTACCCTGCCACCTCACCCTCGGGCAAAGCAGAAGGCCTTGGCTAGGGAGACTGTTACGGTCTACTTTCCTGTGCTACTGCAGGGAACAGACCACAAGGTAAAGCTAAGTTGGCCCCTGTGCCGACATTGAGTCCAGTACAACTTCCCAACTCACACGACACTCACCAGCTCAGTTAGGAGTGACTGCCTTGTCTCCTAGAGTCAGGAATCTAGAGCTTCACAGCAGGTCACAGCAGAAGGGCATTAGTGGAAAGATGCTAAAGAGGCCTGTGAGTCACTGCCAGACTGAGGGTGTTCCTGGGGGACACACAAACAGTGTGCAGCCTGGGATGCCCTCACATGAGTTATCATCAGGAACAAGTTGGCAACTGCCCAGTGGTCACTACGCTCAGAGCCGCTGCCTCCAAGGGCTGCTCGCAGGGCACAATTAATTATACGTCCATGAGGGGAATTTTGCTTGACTAGGCAGAGATGCAACAAAAGGTGGCTTCTTGTGCCAATGCAGCGAGATGGTACCATCAGACAGAGCTCCAGTACGCAGCTCCTACAGGCTCACTGCAGCCACTGGCTAGGTGAGAGAGTTATGAGCATCGCTGCAGCGAGTAAGACAGACCTGGAGAAAAACTGGAGGCTCGTTGTTTGATGATAGCTGTTGAAGTGATAGGAGTGCAGCCACAGTGGGCCTTGTTGATCATCAGCGGCCATGGAGAAAGCAGGGCAGAAGACCCCTGTGACCTGGTGTTAATTCCAGCACTATTTGTCTATTTCTTTAAATAGTTTCTCTTTTTAAAGTTAGATATAAACTGTTGACAGTGCTTGCAGCCAGTAGAGTGGAAAAAATTGAGAATCTGTTCTCTGGCCTGGAATGGAACATGGGTCAACTTGCAGGCCAATTTGATGGCTTTGAATGTAAAAGGAGAGCAAATTTACTAGAATGGTGTCATCTGAGGGCTCTGAGCAGATGGACAACAGCATGTGTTGGGAATACTGTTAGTACAGAGCCAAGAGGAAATGTTCCTCTGAATATTAAAAATAAGTTGCTCAAAAAATCAGCAAAGAACCTTAAATCTGTATATTTCAGGTTTCCCTGAAGGCCTTCCATGAGGCAAATATTGTATATGCCATTTAATTAGATTCTGAACTGACTCGGACATGTGTTCTCACACTAGTTAACTGCACTGAAGGAAGTAGGTTTGCCATGGGAGCAAAGATAAGAGCATGCCCAGATGTTTGCAGGATTAGTCTGGCAGGCTCTCCGGCTCAGGAACTAAGAGTTCAAACTGTTTCTAGAGAAACAAGTTTACTAAAACACTGGGACTACACACAGACGTATCAGCATCTGCACACATCTAAAACCTACACATGCCCTGAAGCTAGTTTTGCTTCTGGGATGCACAATGATGCACCTTGGCAAGTGAGTGTGACTGCATTGCAGTGACCAGATGTGATTTAATTGGTCACAATGTCACACAGATCAGCTCTGAAGTAATGTTGATTAGAGATGCAGATATGACCATTAAAGTGCTTCTGAGGGCAAGACAACTTAATCACATTTCCCCTTGGCTCTCTTTCCTTCTGAAGACAAAATTATTATTCTCAACAACAAACATCAGTAGCCCTGACATTCTGGTCCCATCATCTCTTGTGAGCATGTCACTAAAAGAGCAGAGGAAAGCTTCAGTGCAATCATTATCTGTCTTCTGAAAGCTAAAATAAAATAAATCTTATCCCTTTTTTTGTAATGAAAAGCAGGTCTGAAACAGAAATACTGCGGAGTTTCATTATAGTTGCAACACTTTTTCTCCAAGTTGTCAGTTTCTTATCCTTCACTGGTTTGTTGGTGTTTTTTAACCCTCAGATTGACAAGACTGGTTATCTGTGTAGTTTAATCAGGTAATCGATAATTTCAGGTAATACTTAAGCTTAACTTAAACCTCCTATGTCTATAAACACATCAGTTTGGCAAGCAGCTTGCTTTTCTTCACTTCCCAATTAAAATCTGAAAATGCACTCTAGATCCCAAAAGGGCTTTTTAATCACATTTTAATTTTTATGGCTCAAAAAGGTACTTACAGAGTATACTAAAATCAGAGTTAATTACAATAACTCCTTGCAATCAAGGTCCCACCCATTTTCAGATGCATATCATAATGTCACTGATCTCACATGAAAATTAACACAGGACTAACAGTTTCAGGAAATACAAGGCTGCAAGCCAGTGTTACCTATCACACTGTTCACAGTCCCAAATTAATTACCTGTGGCAATTTTATGGAATTGTGGTTTGTCCTTGCACTTCTTTTTTTTCCCTATGCCTACATACCTAGCTATGCACCTCCTTGTAACTATCACTATTAGTTCACCACTGATAAATCTAAAACTATTTAAAATTATATATGCTGCTGTTTTAACTTCCTTTAGAGGTGAGTATCTATTTCACAACCACATATTCTTTCTCTGTCATCATTCTGTATAGGAATGTTTTGATGGAAACAATGAGAAACTCAGTGAAGCACAATCAATGAACATATTCCCATGGACAAGTCGAGTGGTTTTTTGGTTTGGTTTTTTTTTTTTCACTGAAAGGATTCTTGTTAAGAAGTCACATTGATCCAGAAACTCTATCCAAAATGTGTATTATAGCCTGGGCAAAGAAGGTAGATGGATAATTCATTATACTGGTCTATAAAGAGGGCAAATCAATGCTTTTTTTGGGTTGTTCAAATAACTATAAACACTGTGTGAATTAATGTATTATAGGTATGTTAAGACTGCAGGTGCAGTGCTTGCAGAAGAAGCCTGAACTGGCATTTACTAGCTAACTGAAGATGTCTGTGGCCTCACAGAGGGCAATTTACACTCTAATCAAAGGTCCTCATCCTCAGTACTGACAAACTTTAACTGAGACCCAATCCTTAGAACAGCCAAAATAAGTAACTAATGATAACAAAGATTCAAGTTTCAGTTTTCAAGGATATCCAAAGGCAATCATGAATTGAAGGTCTGATTTGTAACTGCTTTTAAACTGCCTCCTTGCCTAAACAAAAGATGGGTGGACCCTGCCCACCAAGTCACACCCCCTTCCCCAACCAGAAAACATAAGCCTACCAGCAACAAGCTTGCTTTTCTTAGCTTTCACAGTAGTTATCATAGAACCACAGAATGTTCGGGGTTGGAAGCGACCTCTGTGGGTCATCTAGTCCAAACCCCCCTGCCGAAGCAGGGTCACCTACAGCAGGCTGCACAGGACCTTGTCCAGGCCGGTCTTGAATATCTCCAGAGAAGGAGACTCCACAACCTCCCTGGGCAGCCTGTTCCAGGGCTCTGTCACCCTCAGAGGGAAGAAGTTCTTCCTCATGTTCAGCTGGAACTTCCTATGTTTCAGTTTGTGCCCATTGCCCCTTGTCCTGTCGCTGGGCACCACTGAAAAGAGTTTGGCCCCATCCTTCTGACACCCACCCTTGAGATATTTGTAGGCATTTATAAGGTCCCCTCTCAGCTTTCTCTTCTTCAGGCTGAACAAGCCCAGCTGCCTCAGCCTTTCCTTATAGGAGAGATGCTCCAGTCCCCTCACCATCCTTGTAGCCCTCTGCTGGACTCTCTCCAGTAGCTCCTCATCGTTCTTGAACCGGGGAGCCCAGAACTGGACACAGGCTTCTATAGACCATAGGTTGAAATTCACTGGACTGAGTAAACCCTCCACCTGAATTTTGATGGAGCCCAAGGAGAATTTCAGCAAAGTTCGATCCTTTTCCCCCTGTTGTCATCTGGAATTGAATCTTAAACAAAACCAGAAAAAAAGAAATTATTTTGAAAGGCCAAACTGGTTTCACTGTTTGGGAAAACAGCAATTGTAGTATCTGCAAAAGGTAATCCATTACACTATATTAGAATGTAAAAAGTACAGGCCTGTGGTACAGGGTAGTACAATGGAAAGGTATTGAACTATATACAGCTGTGCACCCATAGTAGGACCTTCCAGCTTACCTGTTATTAGAGATGGCATGGCTCTCCTGGGACAAAATGAACTGTACATGTGAGTAACGCATATAATTCTCAGAAAGCACTAAATCATATTTCTTATGGGAAACCAATGCAGTTCTTTACCCAATAAACAAATTGCTGTTAAACCCTTAGATATCTCAAATAGCAAGTTCTGCCATGGAAACTGCATGGAAATAACCTATGGATTTTAAAAAAGGAACGATTCTTTCCCCTGTAGATACAAAATGCCACTCAAAAAGCTAATCTATATGATGACAAAAATCCTCAGTCTTCTGAAAATTCACAGCTCGTATTGCAACACTACTGCAATCTCTGATTTTAGTTGTGCTGAAGGGCAAGGCACAAGAAAAGCTAATGGTCAGCACAAAGAGAAAGTCCAAATGCATGTTCTGAATCAGTCCTAGGGTGTGATCTAGGGTCCTGAAAGTTCTCTGGACCTGGAATCTTCTCTGAAATAACCTGGAGTTTCGTGCAATGTGCAAACATAATCAAACCGTGTTTGATGGGGGAATGACTGATCCGGCTGACCATCCTGCATACTCTAGAGTGTGCAGCATTCCCCAGAGCCATTAGGGTGACAGAAAAGCAGTGGAGTAACACATTGCATTTAACAAAAAGGGGCATAAACAAGATATAACTATAGCATATAATAGAAATTATCTATTTTGCCCCAGGGTGAAATAAAGCAGCTGCCCAACAAACTTTCCAGCATAAAGCTGGATGTGAAGAGTACTGCAGCAAACAAATTTAATGGGAAAGGTAGGTAGGAACCCAAATGTAAGTTCCCAAGGTGAAATTTAGGCCTGACAAGACATTTAGTCCAATGACCAATACCCCGAACAGGGCTAAAAGGCATAACACAGTGCTGTGTAACCCAAAACCAGATTTACCCGTGCCACTGTGGTATGGCCTCTTGCCATGCAGCTCTGTAGCCACCAGAAACTGGGCTTCTACCTCTGTTAGCAGTGGCTCTGGTACTGATGCGTGTAGCTGCATTTACCACAGTATTCCAGTCATGGGGCAGCATACCAGTCAATCATCCCAACCAAAGCTTAGTACAAGGGGAGATGTGCTCCTCTGGCAGCCAATGAGCGCATTCAGAGCTGTGCTGGGTTTTTCTGCATTGCACTGCATTGCGCTGTGCTGTGTCGAAATAATTCTCTGGCCCTTGTAGCACCAATTCTTAAGGGAAGTCAAGGGGTCATAAAAGTCATGAGAGTAATAGATCACAATCATTATCTCACCTAACCTCCTGAATATCTCAGCCATTCTATGTTTCTTTAGAAGTCAGATAAAAGCATGCCTTTTAGAAAGACCTCTGATATTTGTTGAGATTTCAAGCAACAGTGAGTAATTGGTCCCTATGTTATTCTTGTTGCTAGAACAGTACATCTTACTCAAGATTGAATTTGTTCAACTTCCAGTCACAGGATCACCTTATGTCATAAGACCGTACATTTAAAGACTATAAATCCCTCTACTATTATGCCTCTTCCATATACATGGACCTGCACACTGTGATTTAGTTCCTTCTTACCCTTTTCTTTGTTAAGCTTTGACTGAGGTCCTTAAACCTCACGTCAAGGCTGATTTTCCATTTTGAAAGGCAAATACTAGGTCTCGACACAGTGTTCCAGACAGTTGTTTCATGGATGCTACGTACACAAGAAAGATCATTTCCCTGCTTCTATTTGCCATTCCTGTTTTTACATAGTCAAGGATCCCTAAAGGGATCAAGCCCTTTTGGCAACATCACACCAAGAATTAATGCTGAGACTGATACACAAGAACCCCCCCTCCCCAAAACAATCTCGTCCTGGAAGTAACCATTGCATTCTTTGTTGCTTGCTTGCAGCGGCATTAAAATAAATTATTTTTTAAATGCACCAATTTAGTCCAGCTATTCAGACAATTCTTACTAGCAATTTGGACAATTTATTACAGATCCATAGAATAATTTAGGTTGAAAAGGACTTGAAGAATATCCAGTCCCACCTCTTGTGCAAAGCAGGGCTAACTTCACAGTAAGAGTAGGTTGCCTGGGTGCTTTCCCAGTCAGGTTTTAAAAACTTTAAGGATGCAGATATCACAGCCTCTCTAGACAACTTGTTTCAAGGTTTACCCACTTTCATGGTGACTTTTTTTTGTATAACCTGTGTTATCTGAAAGCATAGCCACTGAAGCCTCTATATGCACGTTAGATCTTTGAACAACACTAAATTTTGTTCAAGAATTTAGCCAGAAAAAGTTTCCAGGCATTGTATTAGCAATAGCCTTGTTCACTGGCACCTGACCGCTGACTATATGTTGAAGGTGTGTCAGTAAGCCAGTTTCAGTCCATACAACACGAAATCTGTTACTTCCATCTAGTTTCATTAGTTATGTGATACTGAATTGAAAGCTCAAATGCAGCCCAAGGAATCAACAAGAGGACTGGGAGTCAGACCAGAAGTTTCTGTCTGAAGCACGCGGTCCTTCCTTCCAAGGACCACCTTCCAAGGTGGCAGGCTAGCTGGCGCTCACTTCTGCTGGGAGAGTCCCCTATTTCTCCTGGGAGCGGGTGCTCGAAAGCGAGAGCTACTGCGCAGCTCCGTGCCTCATTCCAACCCCCCTTCTCCAGCTGCTGAATTCAGCGGACAACTTCTGACATTTTCACTGTTCAGCCGCTTCAAGTATTCCTCGGCTAGGTCTTTAACCGAGCATCAACTGTGCAGCTATGGTGATTAGGAAATGCTTCATTTCAGCAAATGCTGCTTTTCATCTTCCTTGAGTGCAACTAATACTCCCATTCAAGTCTCTCATCCAAGTGCCAATTAGCCCCTGTGGCAGAGCGCACGAAACCTGACCAGCAGTACACAAAAATGGATAAATGCAGAATAAGCTTATTGCTTTCCACAAGCGCCCTGTTCAAGCCCAAACATCGATTTTTCTAAAGTTATATGCTTCTAACAAGTTATATATTTGGCATTAACACTACATGTTTATTACTAAAAAATTCACCATTATAACTGTATTTTGCTTCAAAATATCTGTTCACAAGGTGTTTAAAAGAGCAAGTCTGAGGGCTATGAAGTCCTATATGGAAAGCAACCTGACTGGCTAGTCAGGTTGGTACCTTGCCTTTAATATTATTTAAACACACTTTTATATCTGTAATAGATTTTTTTCAAGTGTCGTAACAGTTTGAGAGTTGTCACATTAGGTTATTACAGCTCCAAATGTGTACTGCTTCTCTGTTGAGGATTACAAATCCAATATATAGTAATGTGACTACTTAAGAGGAGCTGTTACACTTTATGTCAATCCAGCTGCTATGCAAGTACATAACATCTGCATAATAAAAATCCTTATGTTAATTTTGATTTTAAAAGCCGATTGCTTGCCATGAACAGATTTCTTGACTTTACTGTTTTAGCCAGTTCAAACATTTTCTTGTCAAGATACCCAAATGGGCTGCTGTGTATTGTTTATTAATTGGAGAAATTTGTGCTGAATTGAGTTTATCAGGAGTGGGTGGTTTACATATATTATTTTAAATTCCCTGATGTTAAGGTGGCCAAATGTATTTTTAATCTGCTCTGAAAACTTCTCATGGCAAAATTTCCACAGCTTCCCTAATTACCTATACTAGTGCTTAAATACCGTTGCAGTTGAAAGCCGTTATTGTGGTGCAACCTTGAACTGCTGTACTTCCAAGTCCACGGCGGTTTGTGAGACCTTGAGTAGGTGAAGAGTGCTGCCTTCGCCTTGGGGCGACCCTCTGCCCTGTCCCAGCGCTCCTGGGCCAAACACGAGACCGCAGGTACTACACAGGGCAGAGGACGAAGAGGACGCCATTCTCGGCTGGGCCATCCCTCCACACCATCGTCCCCTGTAGGGACGGCTGCGGAAACTCTGTGGGACGCTGCCGCACCTTCCCCGGGCGACAGCTGACGAGGGTCCCTTCGCTTCGTGTGAAGGATGAGGGTAGACGACCAGAGGGCTGCCGGCAAACCCCGCCGAGCTCTACTGCCAATCTCCACCTCCACCGACGGCCTTCGCACCGCAAAGGCCTCCGAGCCCACCCACAGCTGCGGCTGAGCCGCACCACACCGCCGCCACGGCCCGCCCCTCTGCCAACGCGCAGCCCCAAGGCCGCGCTGCGGGGCCTGCTGCGTGCGCTCTGCCAGAGGCCGGCGGGCCGCCTCAGGACGGCCGGGCCGCGCCCCGCGGCGAGGAAAGAGGCGACGGCCGGCCTGACGGCGGGGCCCACGGCTGGCTCCCTCCGGAAGGGCCGCTCCGGGACACGTCCCTCCGGCCGCGGCCCCGCACGGGGGCCAAGCATCTCCCCTGCCGGCCTCGCCCGCCGGTTTTCACGCCCTGCGGCCAGCGCTGGGAGCGACGCCTCTCCCAGACGCACCGGCCCCCCTCGCCGCCGACCCGGCCCCCAGGCCCGCCCCGCCGCCCCCGGCCCAGGCGACGCCGGGCCGCCGGATCCGGCCCCCGCGCGTCCTCCCCGCCCCGCGGCGCCGCGGAGCTCCCCGCCCGCAGCCCTCTCTCTCTGCCTGCGCCGGCCGCTGCGGCAGCCCTGGGGCGGCGGGGCCGGCGGCGAGCGGACCCCCAGCCCCCGCGCACGGCCCGGCTCCTCCGGGCTGCGGGCCCGGCGCTCCGCCCTGAGGTGAGGGCCTCCCGCCAGGCCCGGCTCCGGCGGCGCAGCGATGCCGGCGGCCCGCGCCGGGCCGCGCCGGGCCGCCCTGCGCCCGCAGCATCGCGGCGCCCCGTCTGCGGCGAGCCGCCCTCCCCTGGGCACCTTCTCCGCCCCGTTCGCCTCCTCCTCCCACGGAGCCACCCTCCTCCTCCGCCCCCTCTCCCTGCCAGCCTCCTCCCCGCCCTTCCCCGCACTCCACGCCGGTGCCGGAGCCGCGCGTCATTCGGGCTCCAGCCCCGCCGCAGACATGGCGACACTGACAGCGGTCCAGCCGCTCACGCTGGACAGAGGTAAGCGCGGCTCCCGCCGCCCCGGCTCCCCGCGGCCCGCCCGGGAGGGGGCCGGAGCGCCGGGTCTGCCCCCGCAGCCCCAGCGCGGCGGGCGCTGCCGGCCCCGCGGCGGAGGGCGGTGGGGAGGCGCGTCCCGGCGGGGCTCAGGTGGGAGGCGGGAGAGGGGATGCAGCGGAGGAGATGAAACTTTGTGCGGGCGGTGGCAGGGCCGGCATCCCTTCGGCGGGAGCGCCAGGGACGCGGTTCCGCTCCGGGCGCCGGGGACGCTCCTCGGGGCCGCTCCGCCGCCTCCACCCCTGCTGGGCTCCCCCCCGGGCGCCCGCCCCCGCGGGCCCCGGGGCCGCCCCCCCCCCCGCCGCAGGTGGTCTGCGCCGGCGGCCCCGGCCGGCAGCGAGCGGGGAACGGGCAGCTCCCGGGGAGACGGGGG
This sequence comes from Opisthocomus hoazin, assembly GCF_030867145.1. Lineage (NCBI taxonomy): Eukaryota > Metazoa > Chordata > Aves > Opisthocomiformes > Opisthocomidae > Opisthocomus > Opisthocomus hoazin. The sequence continues at coordinate 28,672,135 of NC_134421.1, forward strand.
TCCGGTGGCGAGCCGCGGCGGTCCGGGGCCGCGGGGAGGGAGCGGTGGCGGCAGCTGGGCTGGCGTGAGTGGTGTCACCCAGCGGAGCGGCGCCGCTCGGTGTCCTGCTGGCCTGGAGACCGTGTCGGTAGCCTCGCCGAGGAAACGTGAGAGGATGCCGAGATCTCGAAGTTACGTGAAAATCCAACTTTTGCCTCCAGGCTATAAAAATTGGATCTCTCACGTGCGGTGCGTTTGTGCCCAGAATAAGGCTCAGCAGAAGCGCTTGTTAGATTTCTGTAGGTTGCGGAGGACTAACTCCTCGTTCTGATTTGTTTTGCTCCTTCGGACCCATCACTTAGAGAGGTCCAGCAGCTGCTGGTACAGCATCCTGAATTGCCAGGGTGTCCGTCTTCCTCGCTTGCATCCAGAGGCTCCCAGCACGTATCGATCTCCTACTCTTAAAAGCATGACTGAGGCCAGTGCCTTTGTTTTTCTCAAATGTTTTTTCCCAGAGGATGAAGAAGGGCTTTCGAAGCAACATAGAGAGCTTCTTGCTGTAAATCCTAGGCAAAAGAAACCTGATGAACTCAGTTTCAAAACGCTAAAGGAGAGGTACGCACCTTTTCTGAAACCTGATTGAGGGCAAAACAGCCCACAAAGTACTCTGAACACAGTATGCTGGAAGGCTTAAATTCCAACATTAGTAGAAAAGAGAATTCAAAGTTATTTTTACTGAAATAACAAAGTGCTAGCATGCACTTTAAGTTAAACTGCTCAGAAATCCACTGTGTAATCTACAGTTTCACCCTAATACTGTTTTCAGTAAGCAGGACAAATCTATTTCCTGGCAAAGGGCTGAACAGATGGCAATCCATTAGCAAACCTGGCTTTTCAAAGGAAAGTATTACTATTTTAGAACTACACATTTCTTTTCATTACTAGAACTATGCTTTAAAAAATCCACAATACTAAAAAAATGCAAATTAATCCCAATTTAAATATAAGCATCTGTTGTCTGTGTCCAGGATATGCCTAACCGTTTGGCAGGGGTGCCAACATGAAAGTCTCCCTGGTTGTCAGCCAGGGCTGATATTAGTGCGAGGGAGATAAAACGTCACAGAATGATAGGATGCGATGTGCAAAAGGAAAACACAGACAAGAAGAAACAGATTCAAATACGGCACCTGGCCTGCAGAAGGCCATTTTGTCAGAGGGATACACTTCGTCACCCATAACAGGTTGCTGCTACATCAGCTGAAGAGGGTGGGCTGAACCAACCCCAGAAGCAACTGGACCAAGCCCAGTGCTTCCAAATATTTCATCTGCAGTCTTTCTTCACAGCAATGGAAGAAGGAAGGTGCTACATGGTGAGATTTTCCAGGTTTCTGTTGGTTTTATTGCAGCAGATGCAGCCAGGTTTACTGTCACTATGCTTTGCACAGCTCTGCTGTGGTCTAGGCGCAGCCCTGAAAAGTCTTGTAGGCTCATATCCGCTTTGCCATGTCCCACGGAGAGCTCAGCACAGCAAGAAAAGAGCAAGCATTTCAGGAGAGGTGGCATGAATAACCTTGCGTTGCAGGGGGAATTGCTGCTTGATCTCTGTCCAGGAAGTGTTCTGCATTTCCCCTTGCTAAGGGTCCCAAAACGATAAAACATTGTATAGATACATACATCAGAAATCTAAATAAACTCTGACATGGTCTCCTCCTGGAAAAAACGTATACACTGTGTTCTAGTATGGAGATGGGAGCAAGCCTGACGTAAATGGAATTCAAAACCTGTATGGTAAAATGAATTACCATTTAAAGGTGAAGGGCATGTTTTGTGTGAATGATTGAAAGTCAATTACATTCTGGAAGATTACTTCAGTCCAAAGCACAGGAATTAATTTCCTTAATTCCTGTCATCATGTGCCTTTCTACCTGCACAAATGTGTGCAGGTTCCATTAGGGCTCTTTAATATGTGGAACAAGTTCACAAAATAATGGAAATTTTAATCACTTACAATTTAATCTCAAAGGCTTTTGTCTGACCCTTGCATGGTGCACTGCTGGGAGGAGGGGAAGGAGTCAGCAACTGTTTCAGAGAGGAAATGTAAAGCAGTGGAGCTAAGTGTGGGTACCGCTTAGGGAGGGTGGCCCCAGGGCTTGGGAGCTTTGGGAGGGGGAAGAGCCTACCCGCTGGGCATCTTCCAACAGCCAAGTAAGTCTTAGCTGTGAAAAAAAGTGCACCCTTCCTATCTTTATTAGAAATGTCTTACATCCTGAATCGATACCGCCCCATCAGTAATCTCCGATGTCCATCAGAGCTAAATAAAGGAATTTTTTAGGGCGATTCAAAGCTTAAACCCTGAAGGTGTAGGAAACTATACCTTGTTCCAGGTTGAGACGGAAAGTTGCAGTGCTGTCTTTCATAAAATGACAAGCAAAAAAAGTAAGCTTGTAATTTTTTTTTTTTCTTTCATTTTATGTTCAAGATTATGGATTTTTTTTTAAGTACGTTCCCAGCTTAATTTGCCTCCATTAAAAAAAACAAAGCAGTCACTCCAAACCAAAAGGGAAATGTTCAAAAACAGCTATGCAATTGTTTACTTCTTCTGCAGATATGTCTTTACTAAGAACCTGGTTGACTCTGGTTTTGCTAAGAGAGAGCTCTGGCTGAAGTTAGTTGGCGTTTTCCAGCAGTGTTTATTTGTATTGGCATACCGCTCCTCGCATCTTTCATGTCTTCCTACTCTGTGTGGGGACAGGCAGTGTTGCCTTTGCCTCTCCTCTCAAGGTCCTTTCTCTTTCACAGAGGCGTTGCCTCAGCCTCCCCCATGACCTGCAGTTGCTGCCTTCCCCTTGATTATCCAGAGCCCCATGTCTCCCTTGCATGCCATCTTCTGTTGTCTTGCTCTCCTCAAAGCCTCCATGCAGTTAGCTCCATCACTCTCTGCCTGTAACCCTTATATCCATTTTCGCTGTTCAGAAACCCAATTTCCTCCTCTAATTCTCTGTTATTCTGCTGTCCCATGACCGTCGGCACCTCCCCAGCTTGAAGTTGTCTCAAATGCTGCGTACACATCCAGTGTCAATATTTTTCTTTCCTCCAAGTGCAGTGTCATCTCCTCTGGCCAGCTTAGCCTGCTCACGGTTCTCCAGGGACCTCCTGTGAGTTCCTACGTGCTGCAGGTACATGCTGTGAGCAGTTAGAAATTAAAGGAAGCTGCTTGTGGGTGGGATCGCTGAAAGGGTGCGTTAGCACAGTCTGGTGGAGGCATTTTCTGCAGGCACCATTGTGCTCCCAGAAATGTGTTGGGAGGGAATAGATTTCTGTGCTTCCCTTGGCACTCGTTTGAGGAGTGGTCATATGGAGGCCTGCAAATTGAAGCAGACGTCATCCTAGCTATGCATAATAGATATTCCACTCTATCTGAACTTCTTTATTTTGCTAAATGTCTGGCAAATTTTTCATAAAGCTTATCTTACCTAGAATTTTACTGGTGCTCTTCCTTCCAAGATGAAAATCTGCTCTGAAAGAAAACTGTGTATTTGCTCAGGTTGCTGCAAAACCTCAGTCCCGGTTCCTCTCCACGTAGAACCATGAAAGTGGCAGCTTTAAAAGGGCACTTTTCAGAAGTTCTTCTTGTTTTTGAAGATATTGTACAACTAGCCAGTGCAGAAACCATCTCATGATTAAGAGCAAGGGCATAGCGTTTCATGTGAAGGGGGGCTTTCAGCTGTCTTTTGTTAATAATCCATGTCCTATTATGTTTTTCCTTATATAGTTACTATTCATGTCACTGATGGTTTCCCTTCTTCATGTGTCTGAGGATAAAAGAAGAAATTTGAATAGACTGAATATACAGTGCTGATATTTTAATCACTGTGAAGTTTTATAACAAGGTCATAGCTATTGGCTATTGACAACCAAATTTCTCTTGCTTTCAAATATATCCTTGGAAACTGGAAAGACTTCTTTCTGTTTGGCTGTAACACATAAGTGAGGTCTGTTGGTTTTTTATTAATTCAAACAAATGTTTTTCCAGTGGAGTGGGTGTCCCAGAACTCCTTGAAAATCCTTTATAAAGCATCATGTTCAGTGATGATAAATAAGAATATGAATGGGCTTGGAATCACCATCGGCTGTTAGAGGTGGTAGACAAACTCTGTCAGGTGTGGTACTCAGTGGCGCCTGACCATTAATACACTTTGGTACTTTAGGCTAGAGTACTCCTTCCTTCCTCCCTCCTCTCCTCCTCTTGTCAATTGTCTTCTCATTGCATCCTCATAGCCTACAGAAGCGGGGATTTTTCCACACCTGTGCCCATATATGTGTATATAACAGAAATTGTACTGAGCATAAGTTGCATATATTAGTATAATATATATTATCTTCAGAAAAAATATGTAATGTACTCATCAGGAAGAAAAAATCAGATTCATACAGTGTGCAATACAGTCCTTGACAGCGGTGCAGATCTCTCTCGCGGGGGGTGAAGCCCTGTGGAGCGGGGCTAAGCAGTGGGCTGCTCCGCACCTGGCCCCTTGTCCATCACGGCGATGTCTACTCTTGCTCGTCAGCCTAGCGTGCTGAAATAGAAAAATACTTCTGCAAGCGCCACACTCTAAGATTTCTCTGTTTGTTATGCCAGCTGAGGACATACAAATAACCAAATTTGTTCTTCCAAGAAAAAAGAAAAGCCTATTGTTTGTAAGAACAGGAAAAAAGTGACAGTTCTGGTTGCAGACTGAAATGTTTGGGGGTCATTTTACATCAGTGTGTCAACATTTGTTTGATTTTTGGTTTTTAACGCATTTTTATGAAGAGATGGAATAAGGTAAGCAGATTGAGGCAGTGATTTGTGCGTGGTGGCTGGGGACGCATTGTGAGGATCCATGTGGTGGAAGTGTTGGGTGGTGAAGTGTGCAGCTCAGCCGTGGCTCCTGGAGTGCTGGAGCTGGAGTAGGAGCAGGTGCTTACCTAAATGTCATCTCTGGTTTCCATGAGGGGTAAAAATACGTGGTTTGAAAAGTTAAATGCACATGTCCAGCTCAGATGTCTCTGGCAGTACGGGCCCGACCTCGAGAGGTGCGGGGCCCATGGCGGCGGGGGAGGTAGGTGCCAGGCTGGCCGTGGCTGCGGCAGGCCGGGTGCCCGCGGGAGCACACCCCTTCGGCTGGCCCGTCCGCCGGCCCGGAGCGGCTCGTGGCGCTGTGGAAATGGAGTTTTGTCAGGGCACAGCGAGTGGAAGTGAACGGACGTTCATCGGAGCGTCTTCAGCGTGCAGCAGGTGCTGCGGGATCCCGGCGCTGCCGGTCGTCAGAGAGCGGCTCCCGCACACAGACACACGGGAATGTCTGCGACGAAACTCACGGCATCTTTTAACGTGAAGTCACCGTTGTGGAGTGTAGAGGGGGGAATATTGTAAATTTCCAGTCATGTTTCCTTCAGAAACACGTAACTGGTAGTAAGGCGTACCTCTGCACAAGCTGGATGTGCGGTCAGGAAACGTTGGTGAGGCGCCTTTGAGAGAGCAGCCAGGCTCATGGCCGACCGACGGCTGTGCAGGGACCTCGTGTTCCTCCTGCTCTGTCAGGCTGAAAATATTCCTTCAACATGGCAGCAGTGAAATAATCGTTCTAGTCTGTCTGAATTTATCCTGTCTAGAGCAGAGTGGTAAGCTGAGCTCACCCGTGTGTGTCCTGCTTCTGCTCCTTGGAAGGGGACCTGCTGCTGCAGCTGGGTGAAGTGGGGGGAGGCTTTGACAAGCCCCTGCGCAGGTGTGGGATTCACCCTTTGCGACAAGTTGCAAGAGTGTTAATGGTTAGAAAACACACGGGTTGCTATTTTTGCATGTAGTAAATGTATCCTATCTACAGATAATGTTGAAAAAGAAGGATTTGTTTTATAAATAACATCCCTGTGCTGGATCCTACAAACTTCAGTTTCACACTGATATCCCAGAGACATTTGTGTAACTGCAGAAAAAAGGATTAACATCGTAACATAATTATAAGTAAACTATTTGCTTAATTCCATCCTATCACTTGATTTGGACCCCTCTGATGATATTATCAGACAAAAACTTTTTTTTGAAAATGTGACATATTACTGAAGTCATCAGCTTCATGCAGAGGATAATTTGTCCTTTGAGTTCTCTGTTTTGGGACACGTATGTGCACGTCTCTCCTTAACATAGATGGCACTTATGCAAGTGCGAAAAGATACAAATACAAGCTTTTGGATGACCTGTGTTATGCAGATACAAAATAATGTTATTGCACATAGTGTAATAGAATTTGAAATATTAATTATATAAAACTATTTATTTTAGTTACTCATTAGAAGCACAAATAATAAGTAGTTGAGGATTTAAGAGGAGACCAAGTAAAGGGAGATTGATAGTGTTTTGAGAAGCACAGAACTGTAAATTTGTAAATCTGCCTTCCATCATGCACAGTTAATTTGTTTCACATGATGCATTTTTGACATTTTAAAAATAATATTTACTAATGTGCTGTAAACTGTGCGTGTATGTATAAATCCAGGCATTTTCAAAGTTAATCTCAGTCAGCTTAATCTTCTTTTGAGATATTTGCTGGAAAGTCAGCCTCTGAATGGGAAACATTCAACTGTTAATTCTCTATTCAGATGAGAATATTTGATTCAGAAATGCATATTTACATACTAACAATGTTTTCCTGAGTATTTAAACCACAAGCTTGGATCTTAGATGTGTTAAATAAAGAGGGAGACATATGTACATATTTGAGAACTTGTTTAACCAAGATCCATAACCAGATCACTGAATAAACCCCAAATTTCTCAAATGAAACAGCTAAGTTAGCAGGAAATGCATACAGCTTCTCATAATGCATTGTTACCCTAGTGTTACTTTACTAATAATTGTAAGAAAAAGAGGGAAAAAATCTTGATTAGAAAACTGTGTCTTGAGAAGAGATCGGAGGAGGATTGTTTATTATTTAAAAGATGGAACAATGACATATCCATGAATATACAGAGCATTAAAGCATTGATTTTAATTGTTTCTGTATAAACATGGGTAATTGTATAAGCAAGAGTGTTGGCCACATTAGGCTCTTAATTTATTTCTTCTGAACCAAAATTACATTTTACTCATTCAAAAGCCCATGTTTAATGACTAATCCTTCACATCCACTAACTCTTTAATTTTCTTTTTCAACCGTGTTTTCTGAAAAAGGGTAAATTTCCTAGACCTTAAGCTATCAGTCCCTCTACAAGCAGTTAAGCACTGGGAAAGAATGTACTTGAAATAGATTAGGTGGATGACTGTGGCCATCAGCAGCAGTCTTAGCCCGCAGAAAATTATTTACCATCATCTCCTCTCTTTTCAGTAGATTTGGCAGCAGTGTTTTTGTCAAATGGTATTTACTGAATCAGCACAGGAACAAAAGGATAATAAAGCTGTTCTTTCTTATACAGAGCCAGGTCAGAAAAACTTGCAAGAGGCCGTGATGGCTTTAAAATCTATGAAGCAGTCTTTGGACAAAGAGGTGGTTGTAGGTCTGATCCCCTCTGTAGTCCAATAGTAGTAATGGTCTTGTAACCCAATAGTAATAGCTCTGGAGTTTCTACTAATTTATACAGCACCTTTTGCATTCTAACAGTACAACCATGTCAAAGTATGCCAGGTGTGCCCCTTGCGTCTTAGGTAGATACCTTGTGAAATCAAGCTGCAGCCCGAGATGAGTTCCAGTTCTCCTCTTCCTATTCTCAGCATCATTCAGCATGTAGGACACCAAGCAACAGCACTGCAAAGGTGGCAGCAAGCTCTCTGTTTCCAAGAGTTGTTTGTAACTCGCAGCAGTAATTTAACATAGTCACAACTTTATTCTAAGGTCATGTTTGTTTCAAAGTTGAAAGTTAACAGTGGTCAGTTGTTGACATCTATCAGCAGCATATCTGTACTGCCTAGTCTTGCAGGGATGTATTAGCAAAGGATTTTATTTATATTGCTTTCTTCTTGCTGTTGTAGCTTTTCATATACACACATTCAAAGAACAGGGTTTTTTCCCTTTCCTGAGAACTGACTAGTATGTAGCCAACTACCTGAGGGATTCAGTCTGCAAAAAGCAATATCCTTAAATCCACTAAAAGTGAAGAGAAAATATTAACTCTCTTCTTGTTACCTGAGCCTACAGATAAAGTCATGTTATGTATCTGTACGTAATGACTACATCACATCGAATGTATTGTGCAAATGCCATCTTTTCATTGCTGTCTCGCTGGAGTCTCAAACTACCTAGAAAAACAGAAAATAAAATCATAATGCTAGTTTTCAAGTGATGACTTGTATTGTCACTGTGTACAATTGCCAGTAGCCCACAGCCATCTTTCTTATCTTTCTGGTAATAACAGAAAAAGATTTAAGACTAAGATTAGCTGGAGAGATAAGAACTGAGGAGAGGCAGCAGGAGACTCTAGTAATGACATATGAGCAGAGAAGAAAGTGAGAGTTACTGCTTTGGCTCAAAGATGGTGCCTGTTGTGAAGGAGAATTAGCATCCCTAAGTTAAACTTACCTCCCTTTGCGAGTCACCTGTTGGGGCCTTTTTCCGCCTCTCCCTGTTTTCTTCTCTGCCGACACAAATCTCCCTGATGCAAACTAAAAACACAGGCTGCACATATCAGCATGGGAAAGGCATGAAGTTGCCCATATAGCCAATACTTTTGTTTTGTGATATGCACGTAGGATGCATAAATACTTGCTTTTTGGTTAGGCAGGGGAGCAAGAGAATGAATTTCAGCTAAGAGAAAAGTGTGTTGGTTTTCATCTCATTTTTCTTTGTTCAGGCATGCTTATTCCTTGTAATTATTTCTGGTTTCTGCTTCTCTAGCTTAGTCCAATTTTTAATTCCTTCACTGCTTTTAATGTTTTTCTCCATATGCTTGTGGTTTAAAGCACAAAAGCAGGTATTCTGTTAAGTAGGGTCCTTGGGATATGTTGAAGTCCCAGCCTTTTTTTCTTTTAATCTGGGATCAGAACCTCTAAATTGTTTACATATGCAGTTTCAGCCAAGTGTCCAGGGTGCTTTTGTCTAGTGTTGAAAGCAGCTCCACTCCAGCATGGCGAGCCGTGTCTGCAGAGGCGGAACTGATCCTACAAGATCAAGTGATGTTGTGATCAGGAGACAGATGAGGCTGGTGGAGAGTTATCAAAGGATCTCTTTATGAGATATCTATGGCTACAGAAGGCAGTAGACAGCTTCCTTGCTTTCACATAGGTCAACTTGGAGGAACTTAATTCATTAAGGCCAAGTGTTTTCACCATAGTGAATATCTCAGGGAGTTACAGCTTTGCTTCAAAGGATTTTCTTTTTGTCACTTCATAGTTTTAGGAAGTCAGACCAAACTCCATTTTACATGTCCTGTCTAGGCAAATATCTGCTTTAAACACTTGAAATCTCTCTTTTTTAAAAAAAATCCTTACAAAAAGACAGAATTAAAATAAATAACACAAAGTCTGAAACCAGAAAATATCTTGCTTCCTGCAGTAAACAAGGGTTAATTATTTTTTTATTTAAGTAATGAATGTATATTTATATATTTGTTATATATATAACATATATGTATTTATTTGAATACAAAATAAAACTTGTCTTTTTGTATCGTATTTGTAGCCAACTATCCCTAGTCAAAAAAAAGGACCAGAATCATGTCTCATCTGTTCTGTTCAGCAGTGAGTGGCTAGCAGTAAATCATAGTTATGATCACAAAGAGCAGGTATGGTTAAGCAATATAAAGTCAAAACTATATATGGATAGAAAAAAGGGAATTTCACCTTCCCTTCCCTTTTCTCTACAGCTAATGCAGGGGAAAAAACATGACATTCTCTTTTAAGTACTGTGTTAGAAAATAATAGTTTTCAGTGCTCTTCTATTCTTTGCGTTTTCAGCTTTATTTTTTAATATTTTCTCTCAAAGGATAATTTGGTAACTTGTTTCATACTGATGCTATGTTCAATGCCTTCTATACAAAAGCAGTGGGTGCTGTCAAATGTAAAGGGTTGGTGTATCTGTAATTTCTTGGTTTCTCACAGATGACAAAATCTTCTGGTGAAAATTTTCAAACTCATATTTATGCACCTCCTCATCCTGATTGCTTTAGAAATTTCAGTGAAACTAATGATTTGGAAGAATAAAAATTATACCAGTGTTTAAAAATGATGAGGTTTTAAGGTTAATTTTAAATACCCATCTTTCACAGAATCACAGAATGTTCGGGGTTGGAAGGGACTTCTGTGGGTCATCCAGTCCAACCCTCCTGCTGAAGCAGGGTCACCTACAGCAGGCTGCACAGGACCTTGTCCAGGCGGGTCTTGAATATCTCCAGAGAAGGAGACTCCACAACCTCCCTGGGCAGCCTGTTCCAGGGCTCTGTCACCCTCAGAGGGAAGAAGTTCTTCCTCATGTTCAGCTGGAACTTCCTGTGCCTCAGTTTGTGCCCATTGCCCCTTGTCCTGTCGCTGGGCACCACTGAAAAGAGTCTGGCCCCATCCTCCTGACACCCACCCTTGAGATATTTAAAAGCATTTATGAGATCCCCTCTCAGCCTTCTCTTCTTCAGGCTGAACAAACCCAGCTCCCTCCACCTTTCCTCATAGAAGAGATGCTCCAGTCCCCTCACAATCGTCGTAGTCCTCCACTGGACTCTCTCCGGTAGCTCCTCATCTTTCTTGAAGTGGGGAGCCCAGAACTGGACACAGTACTCCAGGTGGGGCCTCACTAGGGCAGTGTAGAGAGGGAGGAGAACCTCCCTCGACCTACTGGCTGCACTCCTCCTAATGCACCCCAGAATGCCATTGGCCTTCTTGGCAGCCAGGGCACACTGCTGGCTCATGGTCAACCTGTCGTCCACCAGGACACCCAGGTCCCTCTCCGCAGAGCTGCTCTCCAACAGGTCCCCCCCAAGCCTGTACTAATGCATGAGGTTGTTCCTCCCCAGGTGCAGGATCCTGCACCTGCCCTTGTTGAACCTCATCAGGTTCTTTGAACATTCTGAATTGCATTATTGCTCTTCAGGCCTCAAATTAAGCCAATGAAACTCATCATAGTGAAACAATCCTGAATTACCCATTAATTCAGTCTTTACTGTTTTGTGATTTATTGTTATTCTTTTAAAAAGCAACAATGGTAATGTGACGGTACCAAGCCACTTTCTCTAAGGATCTGATTTATAAACTCTGTAGATTGATCTCACACACACACACAACAAAAAAAAAAAAAAGAAAACAAAATCTGAAAATTACTGACAAAGATGCTCCTTGATGATCAGTTGTGTGAAGGCTTCCAGGAAAAAAATGAGGACTGGCTCTGTCTATGTGCAGTAATGAATATGCTAAGAAGACTGACCAAAGTAAATCAAATCCAGTTCTCCCAGCTGGCTGTCATGGTAGGTTAAGGCTATGAAAATCTGTAGCTGAGAAGAGCAGAAATCACCAGTTAAAACTAGGAAGGTGGGGGAAGATTATTCAAGACATTGTAGACATTGTGAGGTTCAGAGAACACAGAGGACCGTATTTTTTCATTAAAGGGAACCTTTTGAATGTTGCATTTGAACAAGCTAAGCAGAGTATTCAGGAGCAGTATGCCTGAAATGGCAGTATTTCAGGCAGAATGCCTGAAACAGCAGAAGTGACTGAAATTTCTGGAGAACCCTGAAGGGCTTTTGTGGTGTTGAAGATGCTGGAGGGAGGTGTCTCCACACGGTTGTCTGTCTGTATTTGGATCACAAGTGGCACTGCTTTCCCTGCAAATAAACTGTGTCCTTTCTGTAAGCAATTTTGCAAAACATCTCAGACCTTTGCTCATATTCAAGTGTTCCTGCCAAAGGTGCTGGGAAAACTCATGGTATGGAAGACTGCCTTGGCGTGTGCAACAGCTGAGTTGCCAGCTCCATGTGTGAGAAATGGAGTGAAGCAGAGAACTTGGATGCCCGTGGTGTGCCTGAGAAGCTGGACCCAGACATAACCTGGGTGCAGCTCAAACATATAGAAACACATAGACCAAAACAGGGTCCAATGAGTAGCCGAGGAAAATGAGCCTGCCCTAGGCACTGGGGGAATGTATGTAGAAACCCATGGGGACATGCCACTAATGTCACTGAGGGCAGTCATCTCGCATCAGACACAATGAGACAGGCAGAGATGTGCTCAAATCATAATTTGTGGTTGACTTTTCTTATACATTAGGAGGGAAAAAAATCCGTAAAATCATTGGTTAAGGCATCTTTAAAAGCTTTAAGTAAAAAATGCATTGGCCTGCCTGCTAACAACACTGCTCTTGACAAACGTAACTGATCTGAAGTATGATGCCTCCTGGACCACGTGAAGATTAATTTACGTTAGTCATTCGCTGTATATCTGGACAGTAAGAGTGGGTTTCATCATGCTGATGTAGATGTCTAATATGTAGGATGCAGGCATTTACATCTGAGCTAATCATGTAGTCTCCCTTTCTAGTCAACAAAGGGAACAGGCACTCTCAGAGTATGATTCATCTCGTCTAAAATAGGTCAGATGAACTGCAGCCTCGAAGTCTCTGTTTTTCTTCATTGACTGTAATGGTGGTCTAGGGTGAGTCGCTGAGCTGTCAATGTCTGCATCAGAAGCGTGGCGGGTTGAAACCCTCTCCACAAGATGAATCACTAGAGCTCTGTGTGGTTGTTCTTTGTTATATTTATTTGTGCATTCATAGTAATGTTTAACTGCAGGAGTGTAAAGTGACATTGTTAAATCTATAACTGCTACCCATACCATCTAAACTAGAACATGAAAGCACTGGTAGTATTATTCTTGCTGTAATTAATTTGAATAGACCTCACAGACACACACTATAAAGTGTTGAATAATATTGTTGTTTTATAACAGCTTAGCTCGTTGCTCCCTGCCCATCGAGTCTGATTTACCATGGTGAAGTACACCTTTACGCTTACTAATTAGCATGAAATTTGGGGCAAGACAAACATATCAATTTAAATGTGTAAAAAAGGCTGCTCTTTGTCTTAATTTTTCTGAACTCCCTGGATTAGATTAAATAAATATATTAAATTAGTGGAAGAGCTTTTGTATTTCAGGAGGGCACTGTGCTGATAATAAGGAGCCAGAGAGGTGAATGGAAGCATAATGGGCAGTCTGGTATTTGACACCACGTAAGAATTGCCATGTTGTACAAAGCAGCAACTGGCAGCAGAACTCTAGTAATAGAGAAAATTTTCGAAAGATACATACTGAAAATTTTCGAAAGCTGGTGTTTTAACCATAAAGTCACATAAATAGTTTGAAACAATGTACTAGGGCTACTGGCTATGAATTATGAATGAACTTTGCTAATCACCATGGAATTCTGATTGCCCAGCCATTGATTACCTGCTGTCATTTGATAGTGTTTGGAGAAGATTGCTAAATATAATAAAGCATCCCATACAGGCTTTGGGAATTATGATAAAAAGTTGACAGAATAACATTAAGAATTCTGGAGTGTATTCTCATGAGCTGAAAGGAATAACTAAACCTGAAAAAATCTATTGGGGGAAGGAAAAACTACTGACAATTATGAGGATCTGTTATGTCATATAAATTCTTCACCTTCAGACTGATTAAAGGTCTTCAAGCATGACAGAACAGAGCTTGAAGATTGCCAGGATTGTTATCCTGTAACGCCATGGTGAAGCTAGTGAATATTTTAGAGACTTGCGGAGTATCTGTGATGTCAATTTGTAGTGATATTCCGCCTCTTTGAGGTACCAAAGGGTGGTGTTTATGCAGCACATTTATTTTTCCTAGTAACTGGCATACTAATACAGTGAAGGTCTCCAGAATTAACACGAATGAGGCATAGAAAGACCTCAAGAAGATGAGAAGCCTGTTCTTCAAATAAAGAAGTGATCACATATTTTGGCTTTGGGAACAAACCAGCAACATGATTCTAGAGTAGTTACCAGAGTAAAGAAATACTGTGTTTCTGAGTAATTACTGTTTTAACTCGAACTAGTATTAACACAGTATTGGAGCTACTGTTTAACTACCTAGTAGTCTCTAAAGTCAGAGGATAATATGTCTGTTTTAAGGACTGTGGACCAACTCACAGACTAGCACAAGAGGGGAAGATAGATGTACAACAGTTTTCACATTTTGCAGTATAAAGCATGCAAGTACGTTCTTTTTCAAGAGTCACTCTGGTATTAAATGGGACACATTTAGCATGCTAAAATAATTTGCTACATTTTTCCTAATAGTTTACAACCTATCTGACATGATTATTCATGTTTATGAAACAAACATAAACCCTGCACAAAATCTACCAGAGTGAAACCCCAGACTGGACAACTTTCACAGAACGCTGGAGCCTGGTCTACCCCATTTTAACAGTAATGTGAAAAAGCACCAAGTTCAGACCAGCCAGAATTCTTTCTGTGGATTCATAATTTGCATTTAAGTTGTAAAAGCTGAATTGCAAAGTACTGGAAATAGTGTTTACTTTTCAAAACATCCAGCAAATTAAACAGATCAGTCTACATTGTGCATTGCTAGCTATTTGAACAAAAATCAGCGAGTGAAAACAATCTATAACAGAACAAAGTGATAACTAAACCAGATGACCTTTTTCCCAACTGCATTGTCCTATGTAGCTATGTATACATGATTCAACTCGTTTAGTACAGCATGGGAATGTTCCACTTGTATCACTGTGTGGTATCTTGCTAGTTCGATGTTCTAGTGATTCCTCTCTTTCTTAGGGTTTGTGTAGTAACCTCCTGCTTGTGTCCTACTAGCAATGCAAATGAAACTTCATTTAAATGAAAATACAGAAAGAACACTTGAAGTGAGATTTTTTTCTGAGAGTCATGCTTTTCTTTTGATGAGTACACTTGATAAAATGTGTTCCACCCACCCCCTGCCTTCTCTGTGTTTCATTGGTAACGTGACCCACCACACTGAAACAGTGTTATTTCCTGAAAGGCTGTAGGCAAGCACAGTGATGAGAAGACAAAAAGAGAAGTGAACATTAAATAGAAAGGGAGAGAAAGGGATTGTGCATATGTATGAGGAAATCAGAAAAAAATTGGTAAAAAAAAAAAAGTGTGGTTAGAGTTGAATATAATAAGGGGGAAATAAGTGCATATTCCTTTGAAAGTGTATGCATGATAGAATACAGAGGAATAATTCTACCCACATCGTTACTCAAAATTCCCACTTATTTCTGTGGGATATGAATCTGAGAAATGAGGATAGATTTCAATGACATTAGCATGAGTTTAATGTTAGTATAATGGAGTTCATATTTTGGAAAATGTTTGAGAGTAGTCAAAACAATAATTTCCAGAAGTCATGTTTAAAAAAATGTCTTTGCTTAAAGGAAGGACAAATCAGAACTAAAATTCTAGGAATTTTTTTTTACATATATCTATATAAATGCACACACACACACTCTATTCATGAATTTGCACTTTCCGCAAGTATGTGGAAAGAAATTCTTCACTATGAGGGCAGTGAGGCACTGGAGCAGCAGGTTGCCCAGAGAAACTGTGGCTGCCCCCTCCCTGGCGGTGTTCAAGTCCAGGCTGGATGGGGCTTTGAGCAACCTGGTCTGGTGGAAGGTGTCCCTGCCCATAGCAGGTGGGTTGGAACGAGACGATCTTTAAGGTCCCTTCCAACCCAGACCATCCTATGATTCTATGATTCTGTGTAAGAAAATAGTATTTAAGAACATTTCCTTGGTGATAACGTTTACAAGCAAAGCTACTTAAGTTTGTAATCAAAGGACGATTGGAGACAAGAAAAGAATTGCAGCAGAGGAATACCAGTCATTCTCAAACACGTAGCAATACCCTAATTCACTTCAACAGGGGTGCATTCCCTGTAATAGGCTTTTTTTTCAACATAACTTTGAAATCTTCCTCATTGCCAGTCATATCACTTCTTTGAGTAAGCACCTACTTTACTTACAGCTGGAACTCACATTGAGTGAACCATCAGCAAAAAAGCCTATGCATCACCTAAGTTCTTATGCACTGATAAATTTCACATTTTAACCTGTCCTAAAGCAATTGTTCGTTTAAGTCTCCCCTTCAGGGTTATTAATAGAAGGAAATACAGCCTATTTCATGAGGTCGTATTTTATACACTTATGTTTATACATTTTTAGTCTGCTCAAAGTCTTCTATTTTGTACCAACTGTTATATTTTGCTCCTGACAAAGCGTCAGCTGGGAACAAACAGCTATGGCCCTGAACACGTGCCTCATTTTCACTGTGTAATTTTATCCCATGAAGCTCTTTATTATTCTATATTCTCTCTACCGTGACCGATATCCCACAAGTCATTGCCAGATTGAGCAAACTATGGGCCTGATTTGTGAGAGAGAGAAAGAAGACTGCTTATTGTTAACAGATATGATAGGTGAATAATATATCAAAGCAAAAACCTGGGCAACAGCATTCATGCATTTTAGCATGTTGTATAAATTTGGAAGTGTGGAAAATCAGAATACTCTTGGGATGTTCTGCTTTTTCTTTGCCCCAAACCACTTCTTAATCACAAAGTTAAGTAATAAAGCATTGGCAAATGACAACTTAGTGCTCAGTTTTGCCTGTGAGACTACATACTAAACATTCATGCCTGACTTTTCAACTAGAATATGCATTTATCATTTGTATTGTAACACTCATCACTTCAGAAGTGATTAGTTGTCATTTAGAGTCTGGTTGATGCCATAGGGAAATGTTTAGACCTGTACTTAACTCTTTTAGATTGATTAATGTAACTTCTGGTTCAGAACAGATTTCTCAATCAGTACAGATTTTTCACTGAATATCATTTAGTTCAGGACCATAGCAATTGTGGGGTGATTCACAGATTTTTCAGGTGTTGTAATGAACTTCTAAGTAACTGAAAAATAGTAACCAATCTGTCATCTGTGGCACTGACCTGCTACAAGTATAGCTGGTGAGAGGGAAAGACAGTTCAAAACTTACCTGAACTGGCACTGGAAAAGACCCCAGTCTGATTTAGAATGTCTGTATAACTATCATGTATCACATGAATTTCAGAGGTCTCATCTGATCTATTGTGGTAGGCTGTTGAAGCATCTTCAGAATAAATCATTTAATTGCTTTGTGCTGTCTGACCTACCAGTTTGCACTAACTGGTGCTAATTTGGGACGTGAGTTTAGTATTTAGGTAACTACAAGTCTTGGGTGGCAGATGCAGACTTTAAAATTCCAAGGGAAGTGATTTGATACTTTTGTTAGAAAATCATTGTGACATTATTATTACTAATAACATTAAAAATCATATTTCTGTGTTGCATCATGTTTTACTTAATGCATTGCCGTTCTTTTGCACTACACTGAAATGGTTCTTGCTGAAGAGTCTACTTACCTCTTCTTAAATCTCAAAACCATGCTCTCTGATGTATTAGCTACCATCAGTCATATTCTTCTTTCTAGAATCTCATTTTTTTTTGGTTCCTATGGCCTTATTATTTCCCAGATCTCCTCTTAGCTTTCTGATTGTAACTTCAGTAAGTGCTTTAGAGGGATCTTTCTTGGTAGACCTCCACATCATCTCTTCCCTTTTTATTTGCAGCTACAGCTTCAACTGCTGTCTCAGTACAAGCAGCTCACAAATCTGCTTCATTAATCCAGACCTTCTCTCTCCCATCGCACCGAGGTCTCTGTCTCTCAGATGATCCCTTCTGAATGACATTGGCTGTGTCTCTACTGGCAGATAGTATGGAGTGGTGAAACAGGCACAGATCAGGAAGGCAAAAGAGGTGGTGCTGAGGACCTCACGCCTACATTGTGTGCATTGTGCAGAGAGGATATTTCAGACTAGCTGTGATCTAGTAACATGAATTGGATGCCCGTTAGTAGCTGAAGCACTGCTTGGAGCAAAAGCACAGGTGCAGTCTTTGAACACAGGGTTAGGGTTAGTTCGTCTCAAAGTTCATGAGCTCCAGGACTGCTCTGCGATGCAAACCACAGCCCAGTAAGTGGAAACGTCCTTCTGAAAGAAACACTGCATGCTGTCTGCTGTGCTTCCTCTCATACTGTGGAGGAAGTATCAGTGGCCTTTTGGGAGATGCTTATAAAAAAGCTTGAGATTTATTTGGGCGTTAATCTACTATGGCACAACCTACCACGCTGACCAGCTGCCTGCCTCTTTTAATTAAACTGTAAGTTTTTTGAGGTGTCATCTTCTCTTTTCCTAACACTGATGCAGTGGGATAATAATTATTTTCTTATAAATGCAAATACATGATTATGATATTATTCCTGTTGCAGTTTATCTACTGCCATCTCTTTTCTATTTCCAGAAAACTTCTCATGTCTTTGTTGTATAAGACATCTGGTCAGTACAGCTCAGCTACAAGCCAAGGACTGTAAGAACTGTTTCAATTAGCATAATCTCCCTGTCATAAACAGTACATTCTTTGTCATCGGAAAGGAGAATTATGTAAGGTTGCTTCTAGCCATTGTAGTCAGTTTGGAGATGTGTGGCAGGGGAAGGATATTTATTTCTTTTTTGTGCAGTTAAAGCGCAGAATTAAAATGCCTCAAATATTGTTTTATCCTTTAGTACTATGCATTCATTTCATCACTAGGATACAGACCTAGTTTCAGTTGAGTGGTGTAACTGGCCAGTAGTGGCTCTGGTAGCTATGCAAAATACGATGTGAGAATGACCACACAGTCAAGACAACAGCACTGCCAGGTTCAACTATACCAATATATTTACAGGACAAGCTGCAAGGTAGCATAAAATGACAGAGGAGGAGAAAAACCCTCTATTTAAGCTCTATCATCCTGAAGACTGACCAGGTTATGTATTGCTCAATTCACTCCTGCATGTAAGTCAGCGTGTCCCTTGCTTGAGTAGGCTAACCTCCATGAGACCGGCCACTATTTCTTGTGCCCCTTTGTGCCCAGCCATAAAGGATTGTTGGGCAGCTCATGGGTTGGGTTTTGGGTTTTTTTTAATGTATCTTAGTAACAACTGTGTAAATTAGGAACTAGTGTTAAAGAGAAAAAATACTATGAGAAAGACAGTATGGGCACTGTTCAGCTTGACTAGCTTCTGGCTCACCACTCAATATGGCTACTCACTTAAGCCCTCTGTACTGCTCTTCAGAGACACTTTGATCTTTCCTTTGAGAATACACAGGTGCTTAAGGGGAATTCAGGCCACAAAAAGTATCATTCCCTATATTTCTGTGGATCGTACCGCTTCTATGTGGCACATCAGGTCTTTGGAGACTTAGGCAAGAGCCTTACACAATTACTCTTCTCTAGCAGACTTCCTGGTCTTCCCTAGCAGACTTATTTGCCTTTAGAAGACTTTCTTTATTAGTAGTTAGTATTTAGATTTAGATTTATGAGGTGAAAAGATGAAATATTTTTCTTAGGTGTTGTCATCCTGAGGGTGCCTTCTTAAGGGCTCAGCTTCATTCTTTCAGACTTTCTGAAAGAAGGCCCTGTATTGTTCCTGTGCTACTTTCTTATAAGCAAGTAAGAAATATTTTAAGTCTGCTAATACAGTTTAGCTGCTTTGAACTGGTGGCTTTGTTCCAAAGAATGTTTGCAGCTGAGTCTGTACCTCAGTGTGTGTGTCTGTTGTATGTGTACCTGTGCGGTTTGCCCATACTTCGGGATTTGGAACTGAACAGCAGTGTTGTTGCCTATCTGAGCCTGGTGTAACACCAGATTAATACAGTGTGTGTTGCTAAAGCTGATTTTAAATTTAAAATTACCATTAGTGAGCCCCTTTTAGTCACTTCAGTCTCTGTTTATACTGATCTGTCTTCCTTTTTTTTCCCCACTCAGATGTTGCAAGGGCAATTGAATTACTGGAGAAACTGCAAGAATCTGGAGAAGTACCCGTACACAAGCTACAGTCCCTAAAGAAGGTGCTGCAGAGTGAGTTTTGTACAGCTATCAGAGAGGTATGGAATTGAGATTTTTAGTTATTTCTCGGAATAACATCCCCCTCCTGAAAAGCGAAGCCTTTCAGTGCTGGAGAAGCAGGAGTACCTTGTATAAAGGATGATGGATGCGAGATGTGTCTGTAGCTGCCTGCTGCCTTGCAGAATGCTGAAGTTACTGAAAAGCAGACACAGAATAATTGCGTCAGCAAGGCATCAAGCCTGAGGCAATTAGCCTTGCTGTGGAGAAAGGATGATTAATTAGTATTTTAGTATTCTGCTCATGCTGTTTCAGGGTCTGTGCTAACCTGTACAGCACTGTGCTGGGATGGGGGGACATGCCAGGTTGGGTCAGTGCAAGCTTAAATGCCTCTCCTTTGAGCTCAGGTGTGTGATAGGGATGTGCTGATAAAATCAGATGCAGTGAGAGACGAACGGTGCAAGCATTGAAGTTAACTGAAGCTGACAGGAATCTTGCCGTTGAAGTCAGTGGTCAGGTCCCAGTGGGCCTTGCTCGGCGTGTCAGAAATCCCTGTCAGATTGCTAAGAACTGTGATCATTAGCCTGCCAGCGATGGCCAGGGCCTTCCTAAGCTCTGCCCAGCAGTAGATGAATGATGATTGTTTTCTTCTAGTCAAGCTAGAGAAGAAGCACCCTCCTTCCTACATGCATACAAGCAGTATCTTTAAAGCAGTTCAATTACAAGTACTGCTGTTGGAAGTTTCTTAGACAGAAGCCATGAATTAATACAACGTTGTGTCAGACTTCTTACCTACTAAACGGACTGCTGTTAGCCTGCCAGACAGAAGCAGCTCTAAATGCCCTAATGAAGACAACATCTTTTCAGCAGAAAATCTGTAAGAACTTCTGTTTCAGTTTATCTAGCTACTGCCTGGAACTAATCCTCCCTCGCTGAAATCAATGGGGAATCTGATGTTCCCTCGATGATAGTGGGATTGAACGCCTGATAACTAGGCAACAGCAGTGCATTGATTGAGTGGACTACTGGGTGACTGGGAGGAAGAAAGAGAGGAACAGGCATTAGTTTAATAAGCAAAATGCAACACGCTCTTTGTTTTATGGAATATATTCTTCAATGTGAGAAACAGAGAGAGGCTTCCACTTAATTAAAAGGCAGTTTTCAAGGCTTTTTAAAGGGAATAGTGTTCCATGACAATAAATAATGGCACTATGTACCCTGAAAAGCTGATATTCTGACTAGTCCTTTCATTTAAAGCCACTAAATTCTTCTTTAATTGGCCACAGAGCATTGAAAAGTTGTGGGGGTTTGGGGTTTTTTTTTCCAGATAGCAGAGCCTGGTACTTCAATTGTCAAAGGCAATTTTCAATCTTTGCAGTATCATCAGTGAAATCTTACCAGGTTTATATTCACCTCTGGAAAACAGTCTTAGCAGAAGCAACCATAAAGCTTGTTGAAACAGGTACAGAGCCTAGAAAGTAGGAAAATGGCTTAGACAAATGCACTCTCAGTTCAGTGAACTGAAAGTAGTCTTTGACAAAATCATCTCAGTGTCACAAAAGGTCTTTATAGAATGTTGTGTACAGACAACCTGCACATGACAGACTATCTCATTACTGTTAGATTCTTACAGCCAAATAATAGTCACCTCAAGAAATATGGAGCTAGTTGTTACACAAGAATTGAGTGATGATGAATGAGCAGTTAGATCAGTTCTACCAACTTCATAAACAAAAACATTTATTTCTTTTAAAATATTTAATATATAATATAACCTCTCTATCTAATATATCACTATCAAAGAACAAAATTTCTATACCCAAAAATATTATTAATGCCATTCACCACTATGCGTGTAAATATTTTCTTAAAAGAAATCTTCAAATAGAAAAGGCCCAGTAACAAATCTTTTTATTTAGGGAGAGTGAGAAAATTAACATACATACATTGCTAGTACTTAAGGTTGTTCAACATGTGGCTCCTCTTTTCAGCTACTTACATTAAGCCCGTGGCAAATACTTGGACTGTGCCTCTCTTTTACCACTGGTTGAAGAGTTGTTGGAAAATTGCAGAAAATAATTTCTTCCATTTAAAAAAAAAAAAATGAGAAGAAAAGCATGGAATGTTTTGGTTGTGTTGCATTGTTAGACATCTCCAAGCACTGCAGCAATGGCTTGGAGGATATCTGAGCTGGGTCTTGCCGTTAATCAGGGATGCTCTTCTTGCATGGCCTTCATGTGGACTGGAGTTTATGAAAGACTGGTAGCTGCTTTATTGAGCAGCACAGTTTTTTCTGAGTGTATTTGACCTTGAGATAGCTGAGACTAGACAGAAATCTCTTTGCAAATACTCCCTCCCATTGTTTATCTTCTTTTATACCAAGTGCAAGTTGTGAGAGAGTGGCCACTAGCCTTTAATTCCCTCTATTAGCACCTACATAGACTAGAGGAGATAAGTTGTTAACCTTACAAGGGAAGACGTGACAGTCAGTTGGAAGTAACAAGAAAAGTAGGAGTTGTTTGGAACACACAGGGTTTCCTGGAGAAAGCAGTGAAGCAGACCAAGTGTGAGCAGTAGGTAGGGGTAATTGAAGTAGGATGAGGAGCAGTGGGAGGCTTTGTATTAGTATGCAAATTCTGGAAGAGACTGCTTATTATATGTATGCAGAGATTCAGATCTGCAGTGTGGTGTGTTCATTGTATAATGCAAGATCTGAGCCTAAATTTCTTTCACCGGAAAATCTAGTAAAAGAGGTTAAGGCTGACTGCTGTAGCCCTATAAACTCCATAATGGAGGAGCTTTGGAAAATAAAATTTGCTTTTCCAGTCCAAGAAGTTATGAACACTTAACTGTCCAGTGAGTTTGATTAAAGCACGTCCCAGAGAAACTCAGTATTGGGCTGAATGAAAATAAAATGATCAAAGATAAGATACAATCCACACAGTATTGATTGAATGTGACTTGTCCCTTCTATAAGTAGAAATTGTTTAACTGCAGAAGCAAGAGACCACTTTTATGATCAATTAGCCTTTAAAAGTATGAAGTATTTTATTAGATGACATACATTCCAATCTAATGTGTAGGAATCTGTTAAAGGGCTGTAATGAATTGTATTTATGGGAACTTATTTAGAAAATCAACTTGCCAGTTCAAATTCCCTCACTAATATCCAAGAGAAATAAAATCTTTTCAAAGTGACTGAGTGAGTGAAATTTAAATAGAAGTACTTTGGCATTTTTCTAGGATGTTATATCAGGAAATGGTAATTAATGGTTCTCACTTAGCTAAATATAAGTACTACCAACTGAAATAGTCCGTCTGGCACTAGGCACGAATATGTATTAGCTCTGGAAATAATGGAAATAATTGAAGTATGTAATGGCCTCAGTATTTCCTTTTCACCTGAAGACCCCTAAACCAGAAAACAAGTTAGCTGAAGTCTGGTTATATTAAAATTGAGTTTTGAAAATAACTTTGATTGCATTTTAAAATTACTTGTTTCAAAAGCTCCCTAGCCACATGAAGATTAATTAGCCTTCTATAGCCGTGTCACCTGGCAAAAGATGCATGAGTCTTGTCCATTATAGCATTAAGTCCTTTACCTTTCTGTGTGTTTTTGCTGTGTATTGAAAGCTGTTGCTACATTATAGTCGTCTGATTCCCGGGGGGTTACTGGAATAGATGAAGGCCAAGGCTAAGAAAGTGAATGTATAGTTGAACTACTGAGAAGGTATATTCATGTAAGTGAAGACCAGGTTCGGGACCTCCTGAGGAACCTAAGCGTACAGAAGTCCATGGGACCTGATGAGATGCATCCCAGAGTCCTGAGGGAACTGGCTGATGTAGTTGCCAAGCCACTCTCCATGATATTTGAAAAGTCATGGCAGTCAGGGGAAGTCCGCAGTGACTGGAAAAAGGGAAACATTGTGCCCCTTTTCAAAAAGGGTAGAAAGGAAGACCCTGGGAACTACCGACCTGTCAGCCTCACCTCTGTGCCTGGGAAGATCACGGAACAGATCCTCCTAGAAGATATGCTAAGGCACGTGGAGGCCAGGGAGGTGATTCGAGACAGCCAGCATGGCTTCACCAAGGGCAAGTCCTACCTGACCAACCTAATGGCTTTCTATGATGGTGTAACAACAAGAGTGGACAAGGAAAAACCAATGGACGTCATCTATCTGGATTTTTGTAAAGCCTTTGACACGGTCCCCCACAACATCCTTCTCTCTAAATTGGAGAGCCATGGATTTGATGGGTGGACCGTTCGGTGGATAAGGAATTGGTTGGATGGGCGCAGCCAAAGGGTAGTGGTCAACGGCTCAGTGTCCGGATGGAGACCAGTGACGAGTGGAGTCCCTCAGGGGTCCGTACTGGGACCGGTGCTGTTCAATATATTTATCAATGACATGGACAGCGACATCGAGTGTACCCTCAGCAAGTTTGCAGATGACACCAAGCTGAGTGGTACGGTTGAGACACCAGAAGGACGGGATGCCATCCAGAGGGACCTGGACAAGCTGGAGAGGTGGGCCTGTGTGAACCTCATGAGGTTCAACAAGGCCAAGTGCAAGGTCCTACACCTGGGTCGGGGTAATCCCCAGTACCAATACAGGCTGGGGGATGAAAGGATCGAGAGCAGCTCTGCTGAGAGGGACTTGGGGGTAATGATAGACGAAACGCTGGACATGAGCCGGCAATGTGCGCTGGCAGCCCAGAGGGCCAACCGTGTCCTGGGCTGCATCAAGAGAAGCGTGGCCAGCAGGTCAAGAGAGGTGATTCTGCCCCTCTACTCTGCTCTGGTGAGACCTCACCTGGAGTACTGCGTTCAGCTCTGGAGCCCTCATCACAAGAAGGACATGGAACTGTTGGAGCGGGTCCAAAGGAGGGCTACAAAAATGATCCGAGGGCTGGAGCACCTCTCCTATGAGGACAGGCTGAGAGAGTTGGGCTTGTTCAGCCTGGAGAAGACAAGGCTGCGGGGAGACCTGATTGCAGCCTTTCAGTGCTTAAAGGGAGCCTATAGGAAAGATGGGGACAATCTTTTTAGCAGAGACAACAGTGACAGGATGAGGGGTAATGGTTTTAAACTAAAACAGGGTAGGTTTAGGCTAGATATAAGGAAGAAATTCTTTACAATGAGGGTGGTAAAACACTGGAACGGGTTGCCCAGAGAGGTAGTGGAGGCCCCATCCCTGGAAACATTCAAGACCAGGTTGGACAGGGCTCTGAGCAACCTGATCTAGTTAGCGGTGTCCCTGCTCACTGCAGGGGGGTTGGACTAGATGACCTCTAGGGGTCCCTTCCGACCCAAAACTTTCTATGATTCTATGATTCTATGTGGAACATGAAACTAGGCAACCTGAATTGATAAAGTGACTTTAATTGTTGTAAGTCAGTAAAAAGGAAGTTATGAGAACTGTAAGATAAAGTAAACTTCTGGTCTGGCCAGAAATCGTAAAGATCTGTAGGCAGAGAAGATAGAGTGAACAGCTGAGCAAAACACACTAAATCGTCAACAGGAAAATGTGGCATTACCTTAGCAGATCACCGGAATTTGATTTACTGTTAATATCTAGTAATCAATACTGAAATGCCAAGAGAGTAACGGTACAGCTTGAAAAACCCTTGCATCACCTGATGAGCAGAAGTTTTGTTTCAGATTGATTCTCAAGTTTCTATATCTCCATGTTAAATAGTAGTGTACAATTCAGGTGTATCTCACTTTCCAGCCAGCCTTCCTTCGCTACTCCGTTTTCCATTTCAAGATTAAATCTGATGTTCTTCTGTGTGGATATTATTTAACAGAAAATCTGACTGGTAAATACCTATGGTGAAAATTTTTATTAATATCAAAAGTATCAGTTCAGAAAGTCTTTATAAAAATGTGGTGTGGCAACCAGACACACAAAAATAACCATTATTACCTTCTGTTATCTTATGATTCCTGCCAAAATATCTGGTCAAGGCAGAAGAGCACTTTTTCAGGACTGGATCACTGACAGTCATGTCTTCAAAGGAGGAGCAGTCAACACAAAATACTCCACTGTTGTGTGTTTTGTATGAAATTAGCCTGTGGAACAGCACGTTGCCTTTGAAGGTAGTTCAGTCTCTAGTTCAACAGTTTATAAGTTTCAAACTTACTATAAAATGATCTTGTGCACATAGAGCTTCCTGAACATTTAAAGACCACTACTAACCTACAGGCAAAAAATGAGCAGTGGCAGAACACTGACCCATTTCTAATGAGATCTAGATGCCCCCCAGTTACTTTAAAGATATATTTGATTATGTTCTATAATATTAAAAATGTGGTTTCACTATATACTGAGTAGAGTAGTTCAACAAGCCTAGTCAGTATATTGGAATAATTTCCTTTAATTAATAATTTTCATTTTCATGCCTTAACAATCTGAATGCCTGGAATCCCAGTGCTGCTGGTATGCAATGTGTTATTATATTGCCATTTCCTCAGGCTGCCTAACTGCGCTTTTCATTATTAACCCTGATATATGTCTTTGCAAATATCAGGGAACCAAAAGAACGCTGCTGGGGGGTGAAAGCTGAGTCTGGTGATACTGTGCTCATTACATTACTGTGATGCAGTGTGTGACAGCAGGAGGCTGGCTGGAACCCTTAGCTGTTCACTTCAGATATCCCAGTATGGCGGTGTACTCCGTTTTAAAGGGCTGCACTAAATATAAAAGTCTGAGTGTTACCTGGACTCAGGCAAAACTTCTCATGAATTATTTTATTAAAATTATTCATTTGGGATTTTAATGTAGGAGTCATTTAAAGTCCTGGTTTTGTTGTGTTTCAAGAATGCCAGGATTTGTCTGATCAGTTTGCAGTAGAATGCTGTTCCTCCACCTCCCAGACCTAGCCGCTGGAGGCAGAGCTTGTTTTCTGCCTGATGAATCCCATTCCCGGTAAAAATGGAGGTTCGTGAGGCCAAACTCTCTTGGTTGGCGCTGAGGGCAGCCCCAAAGTTCAAATCCTGCCCTGAGTCGCTCTCTCATTTCACTGGGAGCTGAATATCTGTTACAGGAGGAGAAATACAGTTCCAGTCAGTCTCTTATCTCCACAGGGCGAGCCTAACTTTTGAAGTTTTTAAATTAGAAGATGCAACTTCAGGAAAAAAAATATATACCTATCGAGAAGACATACCACTATAATTCACAGCACAGAACTGTGATTAGGGCTCAGTAGGAAGCCTGACATCTAAAGTCCCCTACTGTCACATTTACCCATACAAACGGAGGTGTTGGTCAGGGATTAAGCAAAAGTGGTTTCTTGGACTTGCTAATAAGGTAATTAGTAAACAAAAGGGCAACAGGACAACTCATATGAGTAAAGCCAGCAAGATTTATCAACTCAGATTTGTAGCTCAGGTCACAAAAGCAGCGCGGTTGTATTAGCAGGATGCCCCATTAGACTGGTTGGGAAGCAAAGCTCTCCCTAGGCTAATCTGATACCTCGTTATACCTTGTTCTGGTATTCCGGAAAGTTTACTCACAATTACTGCACCATTCATTCAGCAGTAGCACTCATGCAGCGGCAAATACGGAATTGTGCAAAATTACCAAATTCATTCAGATTTTTCCATGCTTATGCATGGATTGATTTGTACCTTCTCATTAAAATTTGCATTCCTGGATGCTAACTGTAAAGTTTCAGCGTTTTGTCTTTTTTTTTTAGAAATTGGGGTGGATTATGAAGTCAGCCACTATGGCTTACCTGAATTTTAGCAGGCATGGTGGTGATGGGTTGATGGTTGGACTTGATGATCTTAGAGGTCTTTTCCAGCCTTCATGATTGTATGAATTCTGGGGCTGAGTAGTATTTGCAAGAATCATCTGCTGTACCTTTCTATCCCTTTTCCATTACCGCTACCCCAGCAATGAAAAGCTAAATAAAATAATGATAAAAATTTCCACTAAATCAGTACTTCAGTCACTGTTTGGCGAGGTCATTACTTAGCTTCATTCAGCGATGATGGTATGGCAAAGTAGTAATGTTATCATGTTTTACATAGTTTTGCTTTCCCTCTCCTGGTTACAAGTACTGTATCTACAACAATGAGTTGAGAGAAGGATTTGTAGTGTATGTAAATTAGGGCAAAAAAAAAAGCATTTCAAAAGATGGGCTGCCTGCCTTTTGTCTTGTCACCGTGCTGTAGTAGGCATTTAGAAAGTTCAGCGAAGAGCTTAGGTTAACAGTAAACACAGAAATTTACTTTTTTAAGAATCCCCTACTATGTTCAAATATGTGCTGTTTTTTAGAGTGTATGTAATCAGAAATTACACAAATTTTGAAAAACAATGAAGTTTCATTTACCACTTTACCGTAAACGATGGAAGCATTATTCTATTGCTTGCAAGCCCTGGATGGCATGAATGAGAATTCTTGGAATGATTACCTTGTCACTCAGCAGATGGCCTTCATTAATGGCAATTATATGAATTTACCAAGCTGCCCAAGCATTATCTGAGAGAAGGCATTATTAAGCCTCTGTGCAATTACTAAGTCCCTATGACTTCCATGACTTCACTGCAGGAGATTTAAAACAGCTGCTGTTGTCACTTTTTTTTAGCTGCCTAGAGCTAAATACATTGATTTCACAGATGTAGTGCCACAGAATCTGGGGCCAGACTGTATCGCTGGTCTTTAATCAGTGCTTTCTCCCATTGGTTTTGATTAAAGATCAATTTTCAGAGTTGGCTGATGGCTATATATCTACTCACATTTGTGCTCTTCTTGCGTAGCTGGGTCTTTTGCAAAAGATAAATATCCTAGTGCTGCAAGAGTCCTGCGAAGTATAGAATCAAAGCAGTGACACACCTTGTTCATATCACAGTTTATCTGGATTGCTGTACCATATTTACTAAAACTCGCTGGTGAGTGGTGCTCAGGTGATGTTCTTAGATCTACGCTTGGCTGCAGTTGTGTGTGCTGCAGAAGGTGACTCCAGTGGAACAGGGGTTGTGCGTCTCAGCATCTTTTTTGTTTTCCTCACATTATCCTTTTAGTTTGTTGTTGCAGTATTGT
Organism: Opisthocomus hoazin; assembly: GCF_030867145.1. Classification (NCBI taxonomy): domain Eukaryota; kingdom Metazoa; phylum Chordata; class Aves; order Opisthocomiformes; family Opisthocomidae; genus Opisthocomus; species Opisthocomus hoazin. The sequence continues at coordinate 28,701,091 of NC_134421.1, forward strand.
ATTTACTTACATAAAATTGTCAAGAATAAACAGAATAGCCTCTGCTACAGTTCATCTCAAGCCTGCTTCTTCCTCTTGAGAGAAATCAGCAGCAAGGTGAGATACCGAGGAATATTTATGCTGACAGGTTGTTGGAAGCCACTGCGCCACTGCTGCTGTCTTGATGGAGCCTCAGTATTCCCCTGCATCTGCTTAACTGATGTCACTGATGAGGCTCCTGAGAAAAGCTGCTTAATCTCCATTTTTTAATTTTGCCTTCAGAAAGGAAAATAACTTGTAAAACTGTTTTAAAACTCATTTTAGTGACATTTTTTGTTGGTATTTAAAAACAAAAAACATCAGCAGTGTCCTTCCTTTCTTCCTGCCTGCTCAGCTCGATAGGAACACTTGAGATGAGCTTGCCTGACAGGCTCAGGTTGTGTTGTGTTTCATCCCAGTGCCACATTTGGCAAGGCTGAAGTTTGGAATATGGCTATTGCATACAGCAGCCCTAACAGCATATGCAGACTTACTGATAAAGTGGAGGAAATTAGTGTTTGTTAATGCCTGGCATATTTTTGAACTCAGAAGTAACTGGCAGTGAGGTCTAAACGAGAGAGTTTTAAATTACAAGCTATGAATTCCAAGTGGTCTTACGGGAATTAACTAATCACACATATTGCAATTTCTTTCGATTGCAGTATATTGCAGTAGAAGCAGCAAAAGAGACTTCTAGGACAGTACTTTGCTAAGGTCTGCTGATTGCAAAGCATACTATTTCTGAGACACCTGTAACATTGTCTTCAGACATGCCAGATCATAGTTGCCGTTGACTTGGAGCAGAGTATAGAACAGGTGTAAGGGACGTGAAAAAAACTAAATGACCCAATCGTATTTTTATTGTTCCTCATGTAAGTAATTTTTATTTGCAAATAAAAGTCAATTCTTCATTGTTCTTAAGAGGATGTCAAGCAACTTCCTATTTACTTTACATTGTCAGAATGATGTTTCCAGACAGAAACGACATTGGAGGGAAGAAGAGGGGGCACACGGCGGTCTTGTGTGTCCTAACAGCAACACCAGGCGTGTTTCAACTGACTAATCCAATATGTGCAGAGGATGTGACAGCATGCGTTTCCTGGTACATCTGCTATGTTCTTCTGCTCACACAGAAGGGAGGAAAGAGATTCTGGCCCCAGCCTGTAACCCCTGTTGGGTTGTTTCTTGGACAGGCGCAGCCTCGTATGGCAAGAGCTCAGGGACCAAAACTTGGTTCAGCTTTCAGGCAGCGACACAGATACTGTCAGAGCAGAGTGAGCATCACAATTTTCCACATAAAAAAATGAAAAAATACCAGAGCAAGTAATATTTTGGCATTTTAACTGGCACCTCCATAAAGTGTTCCACCCTAAATTAAAATATTATACCCTTACGGTGATTACACTTCATTTATTTTTAACAGTGTTTCATGTGCTGTGCTGGTTTTTTTCCTGTTGCCTAAGGGCAGCTTAATAATGCATCAAGATTCAGATTGGGTGTTTTTCACTTTGGTAAAACTGACCTAGTTGCCTCCATAGCCCCTACCCTCTAAAGAAGGAAATTTTTAAATAAAATATCCTTTATAAAAATGTAAAAGCCAACATTCATAATATTTCTTCCTCATGTTCTGAAATTAAAACTCTCTCATCTCCTCAGGTTGTTAAACAAGACTGAGTTTCATTTACACATTTGAGCTTTTTAATGGATTAGCATCCCTACTGAATGTGGCAACATCCATGCAGTGTTACTTCATGGAAAGGGATTGTTAAGACAATTGTGAAAATGATACAGATACTTGGTTTTGAAGATAGACTCCAACAGTTTTCCCGGTGCAAACATGTAACTGCTCACAGGCTAATGAAAGCTTGTCATGTAAAAATATTCAAAATGCCAGCAACCTTGAATGACCACATCCTATCAGATATCAATAGATACATTGATACAGACTGGTTGTCACAAAGCAGCTTTTTCTACGAGTTGTCCAAATTCAGTAGCTGCAGGAAAGAACTTATATATTAAAGACTTTTTGGTACTTCCAGTAAGTCCTGTAATATATCACATGCCTTTCCCTCAAAGGTACTTTTCAACCATTTCAACCTCACCATACTCAAAGGCATCCCTCGACTTCTCCTTTTGACATTGACAAAAGAAGACCTTTTGTCAGCTTGCTTTTAGACACAGAATGAAGATGATGTGCAGCATACACTGTGAACATGGGTGTGAGATCGCCTAATTCTGTTTCCGTTGGGATTAATCAAACCCGTAACAAAACGGGCCTTTGTGATTCATTTGCTCAAACAATCTCATTTAAGAAGAATCTATGTTTATCATAACCTTGAAGTTGCAGTGTGTGGAGGTGGCATCCATGGTGTTCTTCCACAGCCAGTGGTTTTCTGAGGTTGTCAGTGTCCTCTGCGAGGACTGCAATTTAGAATGACAGTCTTGTCAAGTTCTCTTCAGTCATCCAGAATAGTCCCTTCCTGATTTTTTTAATTAACTACCAAAGACAGAAGTAGCTATTAACACAATGAAAAAACAATATTAACAATTTTTTTTTGAGTCAACTTTATATATAGAACATAAGATCAAACTGCTTTCAGCTTCCCGGTGGAACTGCTGTCTTCTGGGCTATGGTGTGTGACCATGTTTAGTATAGTATCTTAGCTAGAGGCTGTAGCTGTGGTGGAGAAAACATGCTTTTACGATGTATCCGTGCTTTCCTGAGCATGCCTATAACATGAGACAGTTTTAAAAAGCAGAACACAGGCACAAACCAAGAAATTCTACTTGATATTCAAGAGATGCAAAACTAAAGATAAACACACCATCATTGGAGATTTTCTATTTTCATTGAGCTATCACAGATTTATGGCTGAACGGAAGTGCTCCACTGCATTGGTTTTGAGCTTGAGTAAGGTTACAGAGGCAAAAAGTCGTTACAAAAATGAAGGGTGGTCTGGTAAGCTGCATACCTCCACCGCGCTTATATACCCTTTTGGTTGTGTTTCACTTGTTTTCCTTCTTCTGTGTGCTCATCTGCTCAGGACTCATCTTCAATGGACAATTAGATTGATTGCATTAAAACATCCTTGCCCGCTTGTCTGGCAGAAGTATGGTCTAAATTGATGCTGAAGTATGGCTCTGGGGCAGTCTGTCCAGGCATACGAACCAGTGCATTCTCCTCCACAGATGTAAATGTATTGGATTAAGAATGGAAAATACAGACAAGAGGTTGTGGGGAAGGAAAAAATGCCAAAAAGAGTGTGAAGAGGTAAAAATGATGAAAACAAAGGAGAGAGGGAAAAAAGACACAAGTGGTTTGTGCTGTGGGTGGAAGTTTGCGCTCAGAAACAAGGCATCCACAGGCACCGCGGTGGAGTTCCGCAGCTCTCCAGTGCACCTTTGCACTGTAACTTCTCCCTGTTGCAAGAGCAGGTGACCAGCCCACGCACACCAGATGCGATGACATGTGAGTCTCACCTCCTAGTTCAGAAAGGAGGCTGAAGGTCTGAGAATCAGATGCAGATTTTGGGAAGAGGGGAGGAGAGAGGCCAGCAGCTATGCTGAATAAAGCACATACGCGCAGACGTGAGCTCTGCTCACCATGATAAAAGGCTGATTGAGATATTCCTTTCCACTTGACATCTTAGAAGGGAGATATATTTACTTCATCCTTTCCAACATATGAAGGCAATTAGAAAGACAAGGATTCAGGGATTCAGCGTAGTTGATGGCAGAAGCATCATACTGAGGTGTAAGTCAATAATTATTTCTCTTTTATAGCTTAGCCTTAGTTCTGCAAGGACTGTTTTGTTGACATAACTGCATAAATGCAACGAAACCAATTACATCTTCCTTGCACTGGTTATTCTCACGCCAACTCTCCCCTCTGTACTGTCTGTCAGGCTCCTCTCTTCCCTTCCACGAAAACCTTCTTCCAAAAATAGATATACAATTCTCTTCTACATTGAAGCAATAAAAAGTACGGCATACAAACTAAAGAAACTAAACCCAGATGATGCCAGTGTACGTGTTGAACATCGTTATCAGTCTCTTTGCGGGTTGCTTCTTCATTCCACCGTTTAACCTGCTTACCTGTGGCTCTTACTTGTCTGTGACTTCTTGAAGGAAGAGTTTTATGTCGTTTTATATATTATCATCATACTGCAGGCACTGTGGAAACACAACTGATTATTGCTTCTTACGTATGTTACCTCATGAGCTAAGAAACCCTCAACACTTTCAAGAAGGTTACTTCCTCGCTTATAAATCTCAGAAAGGTTTATATGGGCCTGCTGCTTCACAGGTCTGAATTGCAATGTACTCTGTCATGTGCTTTGTTTGTGGGGGTTTTTTAACACTTGTTCATTGTTGCTGAATGATTTCTGCCTCACACTTCATCCCTTCTGATGTTCAGACTGAGTTGTCCTAACATCTATTGAGCGTCACTGTTGTAGGCAGAGTTGCATTTGGAATTACATAATATTTCATCAGGGCAGGAAGCATTGAATACCTCTTACAGAAGTTAATGGAACAAAATCTGTTTAATTAAATTGTAACTTTGAGAATTCAGCAGAAAAAATGCTGCATCATTCAGGTTGTAAACGAATGCTGCTTCTAGCCACATTTATAAAACAGGCTGCTAAGTGCACTGTTATTCCTGGACCTCCTCGTAAAGCTTCGCATTGACTTAAATAGGCCAGCCCAGTACATGCTGCTTTGTTATGAGTCCTTGTGGAGTAATTTTTGTTAGGAAGCTAGCTCCTAAAGTACCTGTAAGGCAGCCCCCCTTCCCATGCTTCAGTAATGCTAAACCACCCACTTTGCCTCCCAGCTGAATGCGTGGGGTGAGGACCATCGTCATAACAATAATACCTGCCGCATCTGACTCACTGCAGCTCCAGCTGGGAGAAGTAATAAAATGTACATTTCTGCGTGCCAACAAGAACTGCCACAGTACAAGAAGGATTCACTTCCAAGTTCAGATTTTCTCATTGTAATTTTCCTCCCTCGCTCTTTTTGTATTTTTTGAGTACTGTGGGAGAACAACTTCAGGTTATGGTGTCTGAGGAAACTACCTGCAGGAGCTGAAAAAGTCTGAGATCTATATTCGTGCTTTCAGGAGCATTTCTTGATGGGAGTGTTGTGTTCTCTGCACCACAGGAAAGAGCAAACAAAGCCGAGTACATCTAGCTCCACAGCACAAATGAGAGCTGTGTGCACAAACCCCTGTCTGCAGCACACTTTCACCTGATGAACGTTCAGCACGCAGACAGTGACAATCTCAGTAGAAATCACTGTGGGGGAAAATTATCCGAAACATTACCATTTACCTTACAGCTGCAGCTTTGCATCTTGAAACATTGACATTTCACCTGTAATTTAATCTCTATTATTAACGAATTGTGGAAACTCTTTTCCCTAGGCACTAGACCATCAGACTGTGTATGGAGTCTGTCAGCAAATATTACTAAACAACCATGCAGTCTTTTAGACACTCTAAAAAGAAATAGCTGTACATACAAAAATAGGTATGCAGCTTTTTTTCAAATCAGTAACATACAGTAACTTCTAGGTACTATCGTGAGTAACCAGCTTTAGGTGGCCCTGCTTGAGCAGGGGAGTTGGATGAGATGACCTGCAGAGGTCCCTTCCAGCTTGAACCAGTCTATAATTCTGTGATATGTTAATTGCCTTTCTTCAATTCATTCGTATCACACAGTGAAGTCTTTCAAAATGATTGATCTGTCATGAACAACAAAGGTCACTGTTTTAAAGGACTTCTTTGGTAAATGTCCTAAAGGAGCTTTTCAAATACTTATAATTAAGTTCTGCACCTTTATCTTCTTCTGTGCTAAATGATATTTTGTCCAAATAAGGAAATCCACAGAAGATCTCTTCTAAGGGCATCTTAAGGATGACATTGTTAGATTCACAAGAATTGCTATATGCTAAAAATGTAATCAATCAGAGGTACAGGTAATAGTAGGCAGTGAAAGGGAAGATTTTATGAAACATTTTCAGTTACTTGTCACGTACAATGGATTGAACAAAAAGCAATATTCCACTCCGGGAGGATTTAAATGCCACCTTATTTAGTTTGAGAACAAAGAGCATTTTCAGTTTATCTTTTGTGTGTACAGAGAAGAGGCAGCAGAATGGATTTGTTGTGCACAAATCATGGCTAAGGTGGTGCTGAGAACAGCATAGATAAAGGGGTTAGTGTGACTACAGACAAACAATGATTATTTATGGACTTCAGTGTCCTTTTCTGCATTGCTAGAATGAGCAATGATTAGATCTGAAGCCTACAAAGAGTTTAAGGGGCTTGGTGGAACAGATACAGTTAATCTGTGTTTGGTTGTTAAACTGACTTAAGAAGAAAGTCACGTAGGTGTGTTTTATCCTTCTTAAACTCAAATTACATTAAACATTATGTAAGAGTCATATAGTAGAATTAGATTTGCGAATGCCTCAAGCAGATATTGAAGACTGGTTGCATCTGTTGCTTATAGAGAGTAAGATTTGATATGAAAGACTTCTTTTCCTAAGAACTGTGCTATAGATATTATGATCACTGATAACTGTTTGCAGAACACCATTTTAAATCCATTATCTTTGAGAATTTACAGATGAACACAAGGATTATATGACATTAATGATCATATTTTTCAGAAGTTTTTGAGTCGGTTGATTCTTTTTTAGAGTATTATTTTAATTACACACTAATGAGTTTCTTCTTTCACCAGTATACAAATTAGTTCCCACAATATTGGATATTATGAGGCCTACTAGCTACATACTGGTAGGATGCAGACAATGTGGAGTTACATGACATCAAACCTAGCCAATAGTCACATGAATGTATCATTATCAGCTCACTTTTGTGATGTTCTACCTTAGTAATGAAAGTTTTAAAGAACTTCTAGTAACTGTTCTTATATCTGAAGTCGTGACCTGTTTTCAAAACAATTTCATGTCATTTCATGTCAATTTCATGTCATGTTCAGTAATCAAATATATATTTTTAGACATTACAGCTAGCCACAGCATTTATAGCTGTGCAAGCAAAAACGATACGTACAGTCAGCTCTTAGGCTTGAAGATAAAGGGGAACCTGCAGATATCAAGAAAATCCAGCATTATCAGTGGTTCAACGCAGTGTAGGTTTTGAAGTATTTAGTGATTCATTACTGCAATTACACAGTATTCTTATATAATGTAGTAGTTGTTCTTATCATTATGTAAGAATATGTCCTACGACATAACACAATAAATGTTGAACTGATCTGTGCAGGATAATGCTGAGTACGTAGGCTCAATCCATGTTTATGATGGCGTCATCCAGAACAGACAGAACAAACTAGAGGTCCTTTAGAGACTATAAAAGAGTGTTCTTTTTCCATATTTTTAAAATTAAGGGAAAAATCCTGGCCTCTACTGAGGTCAATGTCAATTTTACCAATGGAAGCAAGATTTGATGTCAAATTGAGAAAGCAGGAAACTTTTCAATGTGCTTCCCTTGTCTCAGTTTTTTTCACTGGCCCAAGTTTTTCTGAATTAAGTCATAGGATGACTTACGTGCAATAGTCAAGACAAATAAAACTTCTTGCTGTATTTTTAAAGTGTTTAGCATATTCAGATCTCTAAAATGGATTGCATTTGTTATCTCCTTTCCTTGTTTGCCTTTCCCTTGTGTATGATATCCCTCAAAAAAGGTTTGGGGGTAAGACATCTCAAACATTTTATTACTCAAGAGTGTTTGATTACCACTGTGTCTGTCCACTGAGATCCGAAATGAGCTACACGACTTAATTGCCTGTAGGTGTTTGTAGCAATATGTTCGTCAGTGTGTAGGTTTTATAATAACAGGCTCAGTGAAGAGAGGTGCATTGTTATGATGCTGCATGACAAGTCATCAGGATAAGGGGGATGGGGAAGTTTTGGTGGGATAAACTGTGGTTTATAGGTCAATTAAGTACAGGATCTGACACCTTGTCTGCCAAAGTAACATTTACACTGCCAAAGAGGGAAGTTTTAGCACTCCTGCTGAAGTATCACCAAATCAGTGAAAGGTAAATATATTTTGGAAAATACGATTGAATCTGCAGTCCTCAAGGACCCTAAGAAAGAGATTGCTGTGAAAGCTAACGTACTTTACCAGCAAAGATTCTCTCTGGGGAATGCAATCTGAGACATAAAGCGCATGAAAAGACAAAATTTGTTATGAAGTAGGTCAAGAAAATGCCCAGAGTAAATCAGTGGCGTACAGGAACATTTTTTTAAGTTTGGTGGTTTTATAAAACAATTAAATAAAAGATTTTTTTTATTTGCATTCACATTTGTGTTTAAAAAATGTCCATACATTAAACATAAATATTTTTAATTTTTAAGGTTGATTTCAAAATAACTGGTTATTATTAATGCAGTTTTTGATATTTTTCATCCAAGAGCCTCACAATCTAGAGAACAATAGCAATGTGAAAGCATGTTTTCCTGTCTCCTTACTGAAGATTTTTAAAAGGAAGAGTGGGGCCAGGAGTGTATACCAGAAAAACGAACAGACAGAAAGTTGTACATATTGGCAGTGGTGATGTTATGCCATTTATGTAACCATACAGTTCCAGGGATGATCTTACCCATTGTCCATGTCTGACCTACCAGACTGCCAGCCCTTTTCCCCATTCCTAGCTATGGGTGATGGAAACCAATACTTTGACCTTCCTCCAAAATTTAATTTCCACTTCCATTCTTCAGCATCTGTATGCTGAGCAACTTAGTATTTTTTTTTTTTTTAAATCAGCCTCCTAAGTCTTTAGTTCACACGAAAGTTCAAAGAACAAAGAATCCATCGGTGGAGGCTAAGACACCACTCAAACCAGTTCAGATCATCTGCCTGCAAATCAATCTATAACATAGACCTAACTGTCTTGGCTTTGGGAAATGATGCGCTAGAGGTGGGAAGGGAATCATGTTGGAAGATGCACAGTTAAGTTGGCAAGGTGTCATGAGAAACACAGATTGATATTTTCTATAAACCTAAGCATGCACCAGTTTAGCAGACGCTCAACTATGTGGTGCATGAATACAGCGTTAATGAAAGGTAGTCTTGTGAGGAAAAGGGACTGTCCTGTCTGGGTTAATATAAAGTCCTTGTTTTGCTTCTATAATTAATTTCATTTTATTTTCATGAACATTTTAGGTGTATCAATACATGCATGAAACCATAACAGTTAATGGCTGCCCCGAATTCCGAGCCAGGGCCACTGCAAAGGTAGGATGCGTGCAACTGTTGAAATAAGTGTTACCAAAGTGACCTAGTAATTGACTGTGCGCGTGTGTGTTTCAGGTATTCGTGTGTACACTGTAAGAAAATTTAGACATCAGTGGCAGCCCAGAGTCTAGAACCAGTGCTACTTCCCAGGTAACAATCATAATGGAAAATTTCAACCTTTATGCTGCTTCTGTAGCTTAAGAAAAGAGAATGATTTTATGGAAATTGATGCTTTTTGAAAAGTTGCTTTGCAAAAGCAAATCTACTGGTTCGTTCTGTAGAAGTCTGCCTGCAACAATCAATATTTTAATGGACTATTTTCCCATACAGCTCATCTAGAGAGGACACAATGATTTGGAAGATAGAAACTAAACAGTCAAAATTCCACTTTAACTAATGGAAACTGTAGGTACTGAGCAAGTGGTAAGGATGAACAGTGACAAAAATGGCCTGATCAAGAGACTCCACAGCCAAATGCAAGCCCATTTTTTTCTGATGCATTATCTGTTTTAATAAAGCATATTGTCTCTTTGTCCATGTGGAGCTGCCTTTCTTGTATCCTTAGACCATGACAGCTACATGACTGCTACTACTAAAATTATAATTTTCTAAAGGAATTCACACAACCATGAAAGAACCCATTCTATGTGCCAGTATGAAATATGCTCTGTGTTCTCATAACATGCACAAAGATAGATGCTTCTAAACAGAGAGGTCCACCATGGCTTTCTTTTTCCCATTATCATTTTGTACTCAACGCTATCTTCTGGGTGGTATAGCGGATACTATGCAAAACAGGTAAACCTGCAAAAGCCACATATATATATATTTTTAGCGCTATTTCTTTATGGGCCCACTGCTGTGAAGTTAGTAACAAAACTCCCTGAAATCTTAATGGAAGATCTTACCATTATGTATTTGTGTTAAGAGATTTTCATTTAAAGCTGTATCAGAAGATGAAGTTTGGGAGTGTGTTACAAAATTGTTTCTGCAGTATTTTAGGGAAGCAAGCTGGACAGTAGCCAGCAAATAACCTAATACGCACTAAATTGCAGTGTATTGTCCTTAATAAGTAGAACGTTCCTTTCTGTAGGCTGTTCTGATTTTCACCTTCTTCTAATTGAAAGTTAATGGCCAATGTAAATTAGTAAGGTCTATGCTACTATATAGGGAAATGTATATATGAGATCCTGATTTGTCTACACTGCAGGAAAACATAGAAACTATTGCTATGTTGTGTAGTAAATGGGGAGAAATCCAATTAGTGTTTGCCATTCTCATTTCTTATTCATATAGAACAGCAGGGTTACAGAGCAATGTTTCAATATCGCAGTATTTCCTGGTTATTTCTGGGCTGTCTGCATTGCATTCTCCTAGTGCATTCATGTCTGACATAAAATGTATGCATGATGACAAGGTCTGCATGTGCAAAAACATGTAACAAAATGATCCATTGTGTCACATCATCCACTAGCTTCTATTAAGCATAAGCATTATTAGGATGCTTAAAAAACATTAGCTTAATGCAGAATTGTTCGAGCAGTTTGGACTACAAACTCACGTTGAAAAGGATAAAGGATTTTCTTAATGTTTATGTAATGATTTATTGACATCTATAAGTAGAAAATACTTGTAGTGAAAAATGAAGTATAAGATGTAATACTTTTCTGGATGCAAGCTTTATAATTTGTTACATGGCGTTTTTTGCCAGAGTAAGATTAACGGTCTAGAATTTTTCTAATTGATTTATAAACCCGTTGTCTTAATATTTAATTTTTCAATAAAAATTTTGATCCAAGTGTATTCTAAAAACTCATATTCCTGTTCCAGGACTTATTTAGTTTGCAAGATTTCATAATGATTATAAATTTAAATTTTTAAAAGAAGAATATTCTTTTAGGATTTTTTCTGTGATCAAAGAATAAAATAAATCATTCCGTACCTCTGAAAGCAGAGCAGAGAGTTAACCATTCAGTTCATCCACTTTGTTTCAACTAGGAACACAGCAGAGATTGCGTTGTCTTATCCTACGGTATTAAATTTTCTCCCTGTGAAAAGGCAAAGATGAAACACACCAGTGATCAGCAGTGTTCACCACCATGCAGTCAGGCTTCCCTGTGCCTACTTCTGGCTCTGCCGCTAACTTTCTGCGTTACCTTTGACAAGTCACCTAAACTCTCTGTTCCTCTGCTTATTACTTTGTTTCAAAACACATTGGCATGGAATTTAGTTTTTTTTAAAACGCTTTCAGACAATCAGAAAAAGCCAGAATAAGATACTGAAATGTTTTCACAGGAGTGAGTTCTTCCTGCAAATGAACAACAGAGTGTATATCAGTGTTCTCCCTACACAGCCAAATCACTCCGGTTTTTTCTTCTAGGCAACAGTTGCTGCTTTTGCTGCAAGCGAAGGCCATTCACACCCACGAGTGGTGGAGCTGCCAAAGACTGATGAAGGCCTGGGCTTTAATGTCATGGGAGGAAAAGAACAAAATTCACCTATTTATATTTCTCGCATCATTCCCGGAGGAGTGGCAGAAAGGCATGGAGGGCTCAAACGGGGGGACCAGCTGCTTTCAGTTAATGGAGTGGTATGTGGAAATATATTAGAGTTTTCATTTTCATCTGGATTTTCATTTTTCACAGCTGTTCTAATACCATGATTTAAAATGCAGCCATATGAAACAAAAAGAATTAGCTCTGTGAGAGACCTTCAGTGCGCATTTGTGATGCAGTGAGGCGAAGCTGCATCGACAACTTTGTGCCACTACAATTTCTGTTGTAGTGGAGAGCGTTTGAAGAGCTTCATTTTAAATCCACACCACATGCTTAATTTACAAGGAAGCTGTGTCCTTCTTAATTGATAATTCTGCAAATGCCTTTTGCAGTAAAAGTGTAATAACAGGCTTTGCCATTCTTGCACTTCATAGCCTCTGAGGCACACAGCCCTTTCCAAGCACAGTGATGCCTCAGTGGCACTTGTGCAGCCTTGTGACCTTCAAAGCATTTAAACACTTAAAAGAAATTTGATAAGCACATTTGGTGCTGATTTGCAATGGAAGTTACATTCCAGCTTGCTTTCAGTGACATTGACCCAGCTGTGATACCTTTGTCAGAGAAATCAGCTGTACAAACAAACACATACAGAGAGCACGTATTTTCAGTAAAAAGGTAGATTTTTTACGCAGTCATTTTTCGTGTAAGTCAATACTTCAGGGTGGAGTGTTTTGTAGTAGTTCACTTTGAATGTCGGTATGGAGGTAAAAATAAAAGGGCTCTTGGAATAAAGAGGAAAAATAAGGCTCTGAATACATGATATGGGTCAAATTCTGCCTTTCATTTTGCATTTTGCTCCCCTTTACAAGGGAGTGTAAGGTACTGAAAGGGTAAGCATACTCATTCATATAACCCTACACTTCTCTTACTGAAAACATAATCCTTTTTCATGCAAAACCTGCATCTAAACCTCATCTTTAAATACACCAAAGGCACGTAGGAGCAGTTTCTGAATCCAGTCATAAATATAAGACTTTCCAACTTAAATTTCCTCTTTGCTGCAAGCCCATAAAGAATGAAGAAAATGCTGTTTTCTGCATGCTTTCATGTTGTAATGTGTTTCTCTCAACAATAGCTATTCCGTTTCTCTTGAAACAAAATATCAGTGCAACACTTCAGACAGACTTTTTAGTACTTCTGTCAACCATCATGTTCTCAAAAGAGAAATAATAGCTCTGGAAGCTTACTTGCCCATGTACACAGTGAGAAAGAAAAGATACAAAACAAAAAAAGAACACCCACTGAAAAAGTTATTTAGTCTCAGGGAAAAAGAAATCAACTGAACTTTTAATAAATAAATTACCTGAACTTCACTGATTGGAAGTAGATCAAATAATTTTGCTGGTGTTCAGCACTTCTTTCAACATGTGAACAAAAAAACAAATGATAAGAGTTTACATTCGCTAATCGTTGGATGGTTCTTGAAAAATCCTTTTACTGTCAACAGCGTCTAGGCAAATACAGGGGAGGAACGTGGTGAACCTTCAGATGTCAAGATACACTGAATTTGACTGTTGTCACCTCTATTTCATGACACTGTATAAAAACTTTCATGAATGTGCTCTAGAATGTATATTAACCTAATGTAGCAAAAAAAACACAATATAAAATTCGCATTTGCATGTAGGCACAGCACATGAGAAAGCTGATTCCAAGATGCAACAGAAATATTTTTGTGTTCAGAGTCTAAACAACAGAAATTAAAGTTTGAATTGCAGTTGCATACTTAAAATAATGCCTAGGAGCAACTGTTCATATACTAGTCTTGGGCTGAATTAAGCCCATACAATATAATTCATAAAATGGCAAAAATTACAGAAGCGGTAATTTGCTTGCAGACAGCTTGAGACAGGAGGAAAAAGGTCTAAATTTAATATTGTTCACTGGGACTGGTTCACTCTGTGCTTCTCTCAATTTAGCTGGAGAAAAGCAAATAATATACAGTATGTACAATACAACAGAAGGCTCAGCAGCGGAACATGAATTGAAACTGAAATATCTGTAACTTGTTTGTGCTCAAAACTTGGGGGTTATCCAACTTTATAATTATCAACATAAAATTAGAGCTGTGTGTTCAGAATCCAGATTTGTTGTCCCAGCATGACTGGGATGACTGTTCCTTGAGCTGTTTCACCGGGTGTTAAAGAAGTGTTTTTTCACTATGCTGGGGGTTTTGTTACATACTTTGTCCCACACCCCCTAAAAGTAAAGGAAATTGAAAGCAGTAAGCCCAGCAGATGGCTCAGCAAAGGCACTTGCTGGTGGCTGTTCATATCTGGCAAAGGTTCTGCATTTGTCAGATACCTGGTGTGAGTCAGATACAGAAGGGGATACAAAACAGGTTTATAACAGCTAATTTCTCACCGAAGCATTTGCTTACAGATATCTAATAAAAATACTCTTCTCAGGTAACAATCAGATTCTTTTTTTTGTTTACAAGAGAGTGGGATTTTTTTTATATATATACTTTTCTTTTATATTTATGACAAGTGTGTGAGCCTGGATACAGTAACGGATGGTGTTTCCACACACCATATCTGCAGTTCTTTCAGCTGTTCTTGTCTCTGCAGTATTTTGCATCCATTTTTTTGATGCAGTCTGCCAATGCAGTAAGGGAAATACAGACCTAAGTATATATAAATATATGTAATCAAAAATTACATGTTAAATAAAGCTATACATTCCAAAACTAATTTGTTAAATCCCATGTTTGGTAGGCAGTTCTAAAATAACATGAGTGTCAGATCCTCGCAATGTCCCCAGCCAGTGTAATCCAGTCAACAAAATCCCTTGCACAGGCATGACTGATACCAGCAGGATTCCTTCGCCAGCACAGCCTTGAAGGTTTGCAGAGGCGGTAGAATTCAAACAGCAAAACAACGTCCTGTGCTGGTATAAGCTCTTTTCCATACTCCAAGGGGCTCTGCTGTGGAAGTTGTGTAGCCACTGCCACGCAGGTGAAGCATTTGTAACGCCTAGGAAATACGAGTGGAAGCATCAATGAAGACATTAAGAGCAAGTCTAGCAATCATAGTAATAGCAGCTGAAAACTGTAGTTGTGAAGACTTGAGTTAGGTATGTTTGGAGAGTAGGATTCGTATTTAGCAGCACTATCTTTTACTTTGCCTTTGTTATTTTCTGCCTCTTTGGTTATGGTTCAGAGCTTTAGGCTTTATTCTGTATCATTACTATTCAAGTAATGGAGTTTTCCATTGACCTGGATAGCAACAAAGTCAAACCCTTTGTTTCTAATTAGAAAATACTGACTGTAAACTGGAAGAAAAAGGCTGGAGGCAAATGGGAAAGAAAATAGGCAATCATGAATTAAATGCAGCTTTCTAAGTTGTATAAAGTATTAAAGTGCACCATCTTGTTATTCCCCTGCAGAACAGATACAATCACAATTGCTTGTTGATGTCAGTTAGAACCATCCAACTCTTTGAAAGCAAATGAATATTTTAGCTGCTTCATGTAGCTTGAGAGCTTACAATTTTTATTCATAGCCTATTCTAAGTTCATACTGTTCCACAGCAAAACTGATCACAACAACACTGAGTACACTGTCATTTCCTCTGAATGTCCGTGCCACGTCGTACTGACCATGATTCACAAGCGAAAAATGAAATATAAAACACTGCCAACTTTTATACAGTTCCTTTGAAGGTGAGAACTGTGTTTACAAAAGCCAATATCAAAGCCAGTCACAAAGCAATGAGTTATAAAAGATAGCTAGTATGTGTTAGTTATCATCACCTCTTTAACACTGAGCAGTTGTGGGGTAGGGGACATGGGGAAGAGGTTTTCATTTGTATCTGTGGTTGGCTGGTTGAAGCAATTTCACAAAACACCCCATGCATCTATAGCTTTTTATTTTAGCTCTCTGTGGAGCACTAGAATCATTCACTGTTTCTGATGCAGCGACAGTTTTCTCGTTTTCAAATATCTGTAAATAAACTCTTTTCTCTCCAAATTACTTCTGGGTAGCAGTGCTTGTTCAGCAGATTTATCCCAATCACAATTTCTAGCAAATCTGGTTATCACAGATCATGAATTTTCTTGAAGATCTTTAATAGAAGGAATTTTGTGAACATACAGTTCAAAAACATGAAGTCATTTATTTCAACAATCAAATGTCTGTTTACTTCAAGGTTTTCTCTGTTTCTGGTAATAATTTCAGCACCTGAAATGACATTCATTATTTCTCTAAGTTGCCTTTATATTTTTGAAGCATCTTAACATTTCTGTAGAAACTCCTGAGTCTAGTTAGTTGACCCAGACATGAAATAATTATTTGTGTTAATATGTTGAAGGATATTTAACAAGAGAATAAAGATAAACAGCAAGGCAATAAGCTTGAATTGTGTTGTTTATATTATTTATGTAGAAGTGTATAGTGTCTGCTTTTTGAAAATTTTAAATCACTATTTCTAGCTCATAGTGTGCCATGGCAGAATTAATTCTTATTCACTGTTCTTGCACAATGCTACTCAGTCAAATAGGAGAAATTAAAATGGAAAGAATTTTCTTCTGACAGTTGCTATAATGATGCTAAGTTATTCTTTTAGCATGAATCAAACTTCAAATATTTTGAATGCTGTTGCTTCTCTTTGGAAGCCTATGGGTATAGTTTCATTTTAAACAGCATGGTATACATAAGAGTTTTAAAACACAGCATGTAGTAAAACTTTGATTTATTGTATGTGGGAAGAAAATTACTTATTTTTTAAATGGTCTAAATCCATGTGAAGGTCTCAGTTGTGCGATCTTTTTTCTTCTGTGCAGAAATACTTTTGTTTGTTGGAATATGTCGTACAGCACACATGGGCAATCATACACCATTAGAACATTTCTCGCTTTCTCTTAAGGCGTGGAACAATCCACATGCCTGAAAGGCACTCCAGTCAGTCCACTTAATGATAGAAATTAAATACTCTTTTCACAGCCGAGTCACCTCCCCCTTTTGGAAATGTACCGTTTCAAACAATGTTAGCATAGAAATCAGAGCTCGAGCCCCTTTGGGAATACTTCTGATTTCACAGCACGTATCATCTTACTGTAAACCATTTTCGAGAAGGGGAGGGAAAATACATATTCCTTCAGCAAGAACTCGCAATGTTTCAGTTGTTAGTGTTTGATTGCTTACAAAGAACCACATAAAGACTAGTTTATTTCCAGTGGAGGACCCGTGTCACATAAATGCTGAGCATGTGAGCAATGCCATTAACTCTCCAAGACGCGGCTTGTCCCTGGGAGCAGCGGGCTTGCTCCTTCGCGGGCAGCTCAGTGACTGCCTCGTCACCCCGCGTCTCTCCCCACGGGATCCAGACAGGGCCTGGGCGAAAGAAAGGAAGCGCGATTTCAAACTGGCAATTTCTTCATTTCATACCAACATTTCAATATTTCGTTTTGTACCTTGCAAGGAGACTGTTTGGGTTTTTACTCCCAGGTCTGGGGTTTTTAAACATTATTTTTGTTTGCATGAAGCTTGTTGAGTATTTCCCCTCCTTTTCACACAGATCAGAAATCAGGTCTGTAATGCGACCTAAACGAGATTTGAGTTATTTAAAATATGAAAACGAATACATTCCCAGCAGTGCATGAATCTTACTTCACTCAACACTTTCCCTTAATGGTCCCTTGAAAAATGTAAGGTGTGGAAACTTCCTAAAACCCCGACAGCCTTTCCGTACGAAAAAGAGGACAGAGCTGTAGATCAAAGCAGTGTTTTCGTTATTAAATCTGTTCTCCCTGCTCCCAGAGCGTGGAAGGAGAGCACCATGAGAAGGCGGTGGAGCTGCTGAAGGCAGCTAAGGACAGCGTCAAGCTGGTGGTACGCTACACTCCCAAGGTGCTGGAGGAGATGGAGGCTCGCTTCGAGAAACTGAGAACAGCCCGGCGCCGGCAGCAGCAGCAGTTGCTCATTCAGCAGCAGCAACAGCAGCAAACTACACAGCAAAACCATATGTCGTAGGTGAGAGGATTCATTGGTCTTCCCTAAGGCCCGCTGACGGCACCCGGCCTGGGCTGGCAGCTCCCGGGGCCCAGGGCTCCGTCAGGGCCCGGCCTGGCGCCAGGGCCTGTCCCAGCCGGGAGCAGGGCAGCTGAGGGGCACCGGGGCAGCCCCAGCCCCGGGCGTCGGGCACCTCCCTGGGACGGGGGCCCACAGGTGGGACCGGCTCGGCGGGGCCCATTGCCGGGCAGGGCAGGGCTGTGGGGGGCTGGAGAGCGGCCCCGCTGCGGCATCGCTGGGGCGGGGGCTGATGGCCCCGGGGGGCTGAGGCGGGGTCCTGGGCCGGGGACAGGGTGGGGGGAGCTCCGGGAGGGGTCAGAGCTGGCAGTGCCCTCGGGGACCCAGCAAACCCATGCTGCAGGGAGTATGATCAGAGCTCATTCTCTGGTACATTTCCACGCGTTCTGTCCCAGTAAGAATGCATTTTAAAAATAGGTGAAAGGCCCTAACAAATTCTGGAGCCAATTTCCAACTAATAACCCCAAGATCAATAGGCACTGTGCAGCTCTGGCTTACCTGCGGACTAGACTGCATGAGAAGTCTGTAGTTCCTGAGAACATTTTTTAAATAAAAACCAGAGCGTTTGTGGCAAGTGAGAATATGCTACTGGATTTAGACACAATTTAATGTATTATCAAATACTGTGTTACAACTCTGCAACAGAACATGGAGATGTGCTGCTGGTAAGTGAAGAAAAACCTTCCTAGTCCCTTCCCTGCTCCAGGGAACCGCGACTTCATTCTGTGGTTCCTCTGCAGGGAACCCACAAGTGCTGACTTCTCATCCCCAGTTTGACAGGAAGCATTTCATTCACTCTTGACTGACATTCAATATTACAATAGCTTCCAAGAGGCTTGCAAGTTTCCCAGTGTAGTCAAAAGACATGGCATGTGAGGTACAGAGATTGTCCATACATACGCTTTTTCTGAAATCAGTGAGAGTTTGTGACATGAATACATTTATAGATATACTCTTATTTGCCCAGATGAAATCGAATAGGAAGCATGTCCCAGTGACTTACATCCCCATCCTCGACATCTCATACCAGGTGTTCCCCGGACAGGATGTTTGTACCAGTAAGAGTCTACAGGTGACTCAGAAAGTCTCCAAATGGTCAGAAGCTGAAGCTCCCAGTAATGGTTTCATGATTATTAATGTTGACACTGACCTCTGTTCATATTTAGGGGAAAAAAAACCCACCTTGTAGACCCCCTGTCCTGTGACAACCAGAAGTCCAGCTTTGTTGATGCAAACAAAGGCTCCAAGTGGGATCTGAATCCCACCTCAGGGCCTCGACTCAGGCAAGAGGTATAAACAGTACTTTATGAAGTAAGTTTTGGCTTTCTGTGTAAAACAGGTCCATTGCAGGAGACAAACATACAAGCGGCACAGTCTAACATGAATTCATGTTAATTTTCCATTTTTTCAGGTACCTAAATCTTTTCATTAGCAAGTAAGGTATTTTTACTGATTTGACATTTTTCTTTAAACTGAAAGGAAAGAAAGGCAGTCAGAGACAGCCGGCAACTGAATTCCTCAATTCCTTGTGCTTGCTCTGAGAAATGCGTTTCTCTTATTCTAGGTTATTCTCAAGGAAAAAAAAGCCTGGATCAAGAGTTCAGTAATCAAGCAACCAGAGCTGTACTTCAGTATTCCAGCAAAAGGAAAAAAACTACAGGAACACAAAATAGAATTCATCTGGAGAATGTGCAGTACAAAAATAATGTAGTTAAGACAGCCATAGGGAGGGTACCTTCATGATAAAGCTTTTCATCACACGGCTGTCACAGATACATAGTACTTCTGTGAATCTACTCCTAATGAGAACAGCATGATAGGTAAACCCTATGAAACAGAGAAGTTCAGGGCTTCCAAATAATTTTGTTTGGTCTAATCTTGCACTCCTTACTCTGACAAATTGGCCAGTTGGCTTTCTCTAGTCAGTGAAAGTTTTGTTTTAAGGAGATCAAGATTGGCTGCTTTTGGGGACAGAATCTTTCACTACCGTTATCTCCAGAAATGAACAACTACATCAGTTCAAAATTTTGCCACTGACATCAAACTCATACATCACACTTCATAGCCACTTTGTACTATATATTGTAGAGCTGTTTTAACCTAACTTCCTGTTTATAATTTTCAATTTTTCCTCTGGAAATAGCAATTTACTATATTTATAAAGTATTCCATTTGTAGAAGCAATTGGCTTTTTACTCTTGGTGTTCCCATATATTTTATTATGCATCAACAGAGTGAGAAGGTTTTAGGTCAATTTTAATTTTATTAGTAGCAAAGTTAGGGAAACCTAGAACTGTATTTTTAAATGTAAGTATTGCTTGTATCTATTATAGTCATTCAGAAATCTATAACTGGATATATTATATATTTATTCCATAAAATATATATTGAATGTACCTGTTAGAGAAGTAGGGTCTTTGCTTAGCATGTATTTCAAGTGTAGTAAGCTAATGTTAGCAAAAGACCAAGCTTTGTTTGGCAGATATTACTGTGACAGCATAATCTCAGCTTTTTGATATTCTTTAATTTATTTTTCAGTCTAATGTTAATATATTTTAGAGAAGAGGAAGTGTAAGTTGTTTCTTTTAAGACTCACATTATTGTTTAAATCAATTTAAAGTTAGAGTCCTTTTTTTTTTAATTAAACCAAATTGGAATGTTCAAATGAAATACATAACTAAGTTCTGAAGTTTACATGTCTGCTTTTCCAAAGAAAATAGTCAAAGCAGGAAGGCTATAAATGTCATCTACTTTCAAGAAAATAAGAAAATGGAACCCCCAAATTCTAAAAAATAATAATTTTCAGCATGTCTTCTATGCTTCGTTAGAAAAGACTGGGGAAGAAAAGGAGCTTAGGGGACAACCTTACAGTCCTTGCATGTTGAACACTCTAGCTGATGTCAGTGAAAGTTTAGTAACATGGGGAATGTAGAAATGATCTGAACCAGCATTCTGGTTGTGAACTTGGAAGAAAGCCAGAAACAATTAGTATTTTGAAGGACTTAATCTCAAACAGAGAGAGGCTAAAACAGGGGAAATTGCCAGTGTCATAGCATATGTTAGAAACTAAATGCAGGCTAGCCAACAGTCTTGACAGTGTTTGATTAGTGTAAGTAGCCATTGAAAGGAAATTACTATATTTTTAAAACCAAACAGCATGAATTCATCCAGAGAAGCCTCATTTTGTACAGACAAGTAATTCTATCCAGTGGTCGTTGGTGACAATTAAGACAGTGGAGTTTGAGAACTACCAGAATTAAAAATGAAATATATTGTATTGTGCTCTGCACGGTGTCTTTTTATACTTAATAAAACTGTATGTACTTATTTTAAAACTGTATTCTCAGACACTGCTATTAATATTGACGGCATATAAATTGTTATTATGACTGCATATAACTGTTCTGTATCTCATCAGTATGATTTGAATTGCACCGATATCTGTGTTTTCAGAGACCAAGTATTCAGATTTAGTCAGCCCACTGTACTGCATTTTTCCAAACCGCCTCTCCACCCCCTCCCCTCCTCTTCCTTAAAAAATTTAGGCTTGATGGAGTGGAATGTGCTGATTAATAAATTTCAGTAATAGAAAGTCATTCCTATAGAGAAGCATATAAATTCATTTTCATATATTATTATTCAATAAATTATTTATACACACTAAAATTAACATTCTAGTCTTTGCCAACATTTAACAATAAGATGAAAGAAAAATATAAGTAAAATACAAATGTCAATGAATTTGAAGTGGAAGCAGGAGGAAATAGTTTTTTAAGGCTCACTTTTTATGCGCCATACTGATCAATAAAACAGCATAATCTGTGTCCCTAAACCTATCATCATCTTCATTTAGTTGTAGACTGTCTTTTCATTTGTGATTTAAATGTCTTTAGTCCTGATGCAGTAAGGCACATCCACACATACATTGCTCAATTAGGACCTAAAAGAAGTGCAGGGAGAAGAAGACTATCCGCATGCAGGTCTGCAGGTACTTGTGCCTGATCTTTTCATCTGATTGGTCTGTCATTTGCTGTTTCATGACACTGAACTGATATTCCTTCAGTCAACTCAGTGAGTTTTATTGCTCACATTTACCCTTGGTGCTCCCTCATGTTTCTCTGCGTTGGCAGCAAACTGAGGTAGGAGATCGAAGTAGTCTTTCTGTCTGTTTATTAAGAGTTGCTGTGTGATTTTTACAAGCTCTTGCATCATGTTCACTTATGCTAAAGATGCAGAGGTAAGATCTAATAATAATAGAGACTCAGGGCTGGTGGCATTTACTTACTGAAGTGGATGGATCTTCTGTGCTAGCCGTAGTTTTTCTGTTTGTGACATCTGATCCAACTGGCACTTTACTGGGGATCGAAGGATTTCATAGCGGTTGATAAAGCAAAAAGCTCACCAGGTTGCATTTTCTTCTTTTCCTTCTACAGTGATAAGTCATAGATGAAAGGTCAATGAATGCCCGTGAGTGGAAGAAATTACATAAAAATCTACCGATGGTTCCCTGGTGAATAATACTGCAAACCTCTTAGTCCTATACATCGTACCTTTTATATGTATTTGTCACAGCCAAGCTTCCAATCTGACTTAGGAACCTTTGTGCAGAAGGCACAAAATTACATGCCGCATTTGCAGGAGGAGAAACTGTTGATTTATCTACTAATTTGAGGGATTTTAGAGTTCTAAATGAAATTAAGATCTCACGAGGAAACAAGGTTCCTAGAACAAAAAAATGCTGAACAAGAAGGGTGGTTTTGCCTGTGTTTGAAATAATGCAAGATTTTAAGCATAATTTCAGATTTTTAAAATAGTTATTATGCTCATAGAAGATATGTTTTATTACAGTATGAGAGACTGTTTCAGAAATTAGCAGTTCTTTCCGAATCTTTCCAAAAATGGGGTAATAGAAAACAACGGACCAACCAGTCTCCGAATGCAGAACTGTCTCTAGAAGATCTAAGGGGATCCTTCTGTATACAAGCCATGGATTATCAGCTAGAAGTAGCACTGTCCCTGCATAAGCATTAGTGAGACCATTTCCGTATCCAGCATTCACTAAACCAAAACAAGTTTCAAACCCAGAGAGTATTCTGGGACAAGTTGCAAGAATGTGCTGCCTGCTGCTACACGTGTCTGATGAGAAATACAGCCCATTACGCTTTTCCATGAGAAGGTCAGGATGAATTAGGGATGTGTTCAAACAGTCTTGCGTGTAGACCCAAGCTCACCCTGCTTGTCCATGAAGCGAATTCAGTCTTGTGCTCTGAACCAGCAGAGATTTAGACATTTCATGGATTCATTGCTTCTACCTTCAGCAGTCTAAAAGCAAGCTGCAGAGCTTAAGCTGATTGCTTCCATGGTCAGCGGGGGGCTAGAGGCGTCCCTCAAATGCAGTTCATTCCACCTGTCTCTGACATCTATCTCAAAATAGGATAAGGCATCCCATAAAAGAGTTTGTAAGCAGAGCCACTGACTAAACAGCCTAAATTACTAGCTTGAAGTAAGTAATGTCTTTTGGGGGTTTTTGCTGCTTCACTCGTACACAGCTTCCTAGTAAAGAAGTAAATATCCAGCCACCAGCGTTTGAATTCCCCGGTCTAAAACCTCTACGCACATAGCTCGGATGGCTAGCAGGACTTACACATGATTTGTAAAGAGGTTCCTGTTGCCACAGGTTTCTGTTCTGAAACATCCTAAGAAATTGAAGAGCTCTGTATAGGTATCATTAATAAAGTGCTTTGCTTGTGGTAGATACAGGACAACAAGCCTCAGTCCGTGAGTGCCAATAGCAGGAGGCTACACTGCTGCCCGTAACGGGGCTAGCATGTGTGCGGTTTGCAGTACCTGCAGCCAGAAAGATGAACAATTGCTTTTGATTTCTGATTACAGAGTTGCACAAAAATGAAGAGCCATCAAACTTCTAACGTAGGAATTTGTGATACTGAGAGTTGTAGCAAAACTTGACCTATTCTGAAATCTAGAAGCCTGCAGCTACCTAGGATTAACAAAGAAGATTACAAAAACAGAAGATGTCTGTAAGGAGCAGCCAAAATCCAAGAGAAAAAAAATCCCATAGGGATTTAATCTCTGATCTGCTTTTAATTTACTTTCTTATAGTTGCTTTAGCAACTCATCTGACCAAAAGGGAAGCATATGAATCAGCAATTGCACTTAGCTTTTATGAAAACCATAGGGAGCTGATAGGGTAGAGGAATACCTCTTCCCTTCCTTCCTCCTTCCTCTCTCTCAGGCTTGGGTGAAGCTGGGCTCTGTCTGCAAAAAGGGGACACCCAAGCACGTGCCAGTGCTACAGAGAGAGTTTCTTCATTAGTCATACTACAGTTCCTCCCCACCAGCAATTCTCAGTGTGTTTCCTCAAAGTGGGCATGTTTTATAGAGCCACAAATTTGTGTTTATTTCAAGGAAAACTGGATGTTAAGCCTGAAGCTGTAAATCTTGCCTAACCTTTTCATTTTGACATCCCAATCCGGACCAACTATTGCACCTGTAATAATCCAGCTGGGAGCCTGGGATTAGCTTCTAAACTGGTCCGGTTAAAAACTGTATCCCAGGAGTCATTTCTCTAGAACTTCTTTTGAAATGAAAGAAATGTAAAAGACTAACACAAAGTACAACTTCTGATGTACAGAGAGTAGCCACTGCAGTGCTACAGAAAGAGAAAAATACTTCGGATTTTGCACACATGCATAAAAACTCCAGGAATATATAATATTATCTTTCTCTAAACAAGTTACTTTTCTATGTTGGGACGACAAGCCAATCCTCTAGCAGCAGGTTTTGGTAAGAATAAGGCAAGATGCCTCGGTAAAATGAGAAACAGCATGGGAAGAATCCTGGGTATGTTAAGCTATGAACGATTCGGTGGGTAAGGGTGAGTCCACCTCAGGTGAGAGTAACTCAGAGATACTTCTCCTACTGATCTCTCTCCTATCCCGAGTGTATTTGTATCTAATCTGCCCACTTTTTTGTCCCCCAAATTCCCTCTGACCAGAGCCCAAGTATCAGCACAACGCTATTCCAACTCTCCCACTGCAGTATTCCCGTCCCCTTCTCTTGTGTGAGTTTTCTCTTAGCCGAGCAGGGACACTTCTTGCCCACGTGCCATCTCCTCTGCCAGCTGTGGCATTTAGGCCTGGCCAGGTCTCCCTCCTGGAGTGCTCTGCTACTTCATGTGCCCTCTGTATCCATTAGCTGCCCTCTCATGGCCACCACAGTCAGCTGTCTCGCTTCCCCCACACAAAATAATTTAACTACCCGTGAAGAATATAGGGGGAAAAAATAGGTTGAGGGGGTAGAAAAATGGTAGATAAATCTTGGACAAAAAAATGTTGTCAGGGTACACCGAGAATGTGCCCTCTTTCCTGAGTCAGCTGCTTTTCAGCAGGTGATGACTTTCTCCTTCATTCAGTTCCGTGCTGACGAAGCACGGTATGCGATGCCGCTGTGGAGCAGCCATACAGCCTCCTCTGGCTGAAACAACAGCTCCCCGCCTGGGACCGATGGACATGGAGACCTGCTTGAAGGCATTGCACAGCGAATTCACAGGCAGGCAGCAGGTCAGAGTTACTGTCCGCGCGCTGACCACGTGAGTTGTGCAGGTGAAGAAGATCCAGCACATCGGACACACAGATTGCTGGGGTTTTGGAGATGGGAATGTGGAACCAACCCCTGGTAATACCCTAACGTAGAGTCTTCAGTCATCCAGTCTGGAAACATTTGTATTAGAAAAAGACATCCAGGAACCAATGCTTCATTTGTTTCAAAATTCTGTTTCAAAGTAAGTTTGCAACAAGAAGCAATTAGAAACCAAGAACCTTTCTTAAACTCTTAAGGACCAAATGTGCAGAGGACTGTTAATTTCTCTACTAACTTCGCGCTTCAAGTGCAGAACTTTTGCCAGCACCACATTTCAAGCCTCGGTTTTGTGCCTGTCTGTGCTTACCTTGTCTGTAATGTTGACAGAAAGAAGATAAACAGTTTACCATTGGGCCTTAGCACCCCTAAAGGAAACCATAAACTTGACTGCTTACTGGAAGGGGGCTTGGGCATCAATTAACTCAGACTAAAATGTAGGTGCTGACTAGGTCCTTTGAGTCAACACTTGTCTCCACTGTTTTGTGTTGCACTGAATGGACAGTTTCAATAATTTCTTCCAAACCATGTTAGATGTGTTTGCTCTGTATGCATAGCAAGCTTGCAGCTCCGTTGTACAAATCTGTCCGGTTTCCCTTGCCTGGGTTTGCCCATGTCCAGCTGGGCAGCGGCACCGTGCAGCTCGCAGTTGCATAAATACGCTGAGGGAGACGCCTGGTGTAAAGCGATGCTCATAGCACCCGTAGCTGCTCACTCACTTCTTTTCTCTGCTGGCACCGGAAAGCAGACAGGCACAGGGGTACGCAGTATCCGTCCAGCGCTCCGTTTAACGTGTGCAGTAATACCACCTGAGTGAATACTCTTGTGTGCTCCGAATGGCGAATAGCAATAGGATAGCAGCAATAAAGGCAGTATTCTTACCTGAGTAAGAGTTCTATGGTTACTGTATATATTGCTTAATATGATTGGTGGACTGCAGTCAGGGTCTGATCACACTACACCTGCTGCTGCTGAACATCGTACATGTGCTGGTGAGAAAATGACACAAATCCCCATCAGAATCATAGAAATACAGAATCATAGAATCATTAAGGTTGGAGAAGACTTCTGAGATCATCAAGTCCAACTGTCAACCCAACACCACCATGCCTACTAAACCATGTCCCGAAGCGCCACATCTACATGTTTTTTTAACGCCTCCAGGAATGGTGACTCCACCACCTCCCTGGGCAGCCTGTTCCAATGCCTGACCACTCTTTCAGAAAAGAAATTTTTCCTAACATCCGGTCTAAACCTCCCTGACAGAACTTGAGGCCATAGCCTCTCGTCCTATCACTAGTCAGGCAAGCGTATTGCACACGTCTTCGTACCTTGCTGAAGGGAGCGGTGTGAGCCAGGTGCAGTAACAGTTTGATGCAAGCCATGAATCTCACACTGCAGCAGGGGGGACTTGCCAAAGGTAGTGATCAAATTTGGTTTCCCTTGTAGCTGTGATTTTCTCGAAGATGTTAACAGTCTGTACCACCGCCTGGCACTACCTCCCTCAGAGTGGCACCCAAACACAGTTCCAGATCAGTAGAGGCAGGTGTATCTATGGACTAGCTGTAGAGGCATTTTATTTCTCCCCTTCTAAACACTATAATTTTTTCCTCTTTCTCCCCAAGCTCCAACCCAGGCTTTGATACTTAGCTTAAGCATGCAGCTATTTGAAAGTTTTCCCTTTTTTTAGTGGGGAAAACAAACTAGGAGCTACGGTTTGTACACCACAGCTTATCTTCTTGGGCATCTTCCTCTCTGAAAGGCCTGGGAGAAGGCCCCAAGGCCCCAAGAAGCATGAGCCTGACAAATACAGGAAGCCTCAGAAAACTGGCACCAGTGCTGGTAAGATAAAAGGACATCGCCAGAGGAAGGCAGCCAGGGTGGTGAAACAGTCCTACCTTCGGCAAGCTCCAGCGGTAAAGCCCAGGCATCAACTAACTTCACATTTTTTTTCCATGAAATATAAGATGCAAAGACAGCACCTGGGAGGGAGGTAAGGGCCAGACCTCCTGTTCGGTCTTCATGTTCTGACTATGGGGCTGAACAGCAGCCCAGATTCTCCAGTTCTGTTAGGAAGGTGCTTACTCTGATAAGGGTTACAATCCTGGGCAAAGAGTGGTAAAATAAGACCTATGCTCATCCTGGAACTGGCCAGTGTGTGCCAAGCTTAAAGTCAGACATTTTAAGGCTAAGTAAGGCCAAAACCAGATTTTGACAAAATAAATGCTGATTCCTTGAAAGCTTCAAATAATAACCTCCTGACATCTGTAAATAAGTCTTCCACCGAGGCTGGTGCAGCTGAGACTGGTTTCTTCCCTGTGTCCCTGGCTAAATCTAGGATGATTATCCTAAATATGAATGGAGCAAGGATGTGAGAAATAAGTCATTGGCTCTAATGGAAGTGCAAGCGATTTTCATGAGATGATACTGAAGAGTTTCCAACCAGATTCTTTGCTGAACTAATGAACCGTTTGCAGCTATTTGCATAACAATTAGTACACCTCCAAAACATGATTTAGAAGCAGTCATCTTGCCTCTAGTAAATCATTCAGCTCAGCTACTCAAGTGTAATACTGATCTGGCTTACTAAGAACACGAGTGCAATCTTAAAGCAAATTTGCTCTGCAAGCAAAGAGTCAAAGAATTACAATCTTCAAAGCTGGAGGAAAAAATAGGAGGAAAAAAAGAATCCTTCCAAATGTCAAATCAGATGAAGATTTGACAGATTTCTCTGACTATAAATGTAACTGTTGAAGTGGCTGAAGTGGCTCAGGAGTCAGTCAGAACACCTGACATTATTTTTTTCAGAGGCCAATGTCAGTGAAGGTGCCATTCACCGCAGCTAACATCTCTCTAAAATCGAGGTTTCTGGTCTAAGCCAAGCGTGAGCCTCTGCAGTTAATGGAGAGAACAATTATCTCCAAGGGGTGATTCACCTCATCTGTATAAGGGTTACTGACACAATATAATACTTCTTTTTTCCAGTGAAGACAGCAGAAGAATTTTCTAATCATCCTCCTCCATCCCTCTTCCCTCTGCATTGCCAGTCTTTATTCCCAGCCCAGCTTTAACGGGTTTCTGCTTCATCCGCTGAAGCAGCTAAAACCTTTCTCTCACCTTCCCCATTGACTGTGATTTCTTGGTTTGTCTGTGTTCCTTATTCCCACCTTGTCACTGAAGAAAATGTATTGGGTAGTTGTATCTCTCCCATCTCAGAAAACTGTTAATGGGAAATGCCTCTTTTTCTTCATTCACTACAAAGGGAATCCGGATGAACAGATCAGATAGGAAGCCTAAATTTTAGATGCTACATAATGCAAGAGTCTAGCTGATGAGCACAAAAGCATTTACCACCAAGACGGTAACTGCCAACGATTAGTGCACAGAAGCCAAGCAAACTCTCTGACTGTATGCAGTGAATGGGCAATAACTGAGACAAAGAACTACATCTGCACATTGTAGCATACAGGCGATATTTAATCAACAACTGCTAGGACGTAATTCTAGGAAATTGCATGCTACCTGGCTATAAAACCATCTGGTGATATGTATTTTGTTGGTTTCAAGAGACATAACAATAAAGATCAGAGGGATCACACTGGCTGAAACCAGGACTAGGAGCCTCGTAATCCAAAGAGCAGAAGGTGGGGCAAGCGTTGCAGTGAGCTCCCCACCCGCCCCCCCACACACGCTGTCTTCCAGCAAATTGGAGATTCCTTGGAAGCTTCTCGAACCAAAAACGGGTGTCACTGTATTTTGTAGCCCTTGATGAACTTCTCTTGCATTAATTTTTCTAGGTGCTTTTTGAAGACAGTGTTTTCAGCAACCACCCATCCTGCAGCAGAGTTTCACCGTTTACTTACTCATGATGCGAAGAGTATTTCTTTTTGTTTTGAACTGACTTTTTTTTAATTAATTTGGTGCCCTTGTTTGCTCTACTGGGACAGACATTAAACAATCCTTCCCTCTCTGCCTTCCTGTGCCATTCATGGACTTTTATCATGCCTTTATCTTTTCTCTAGGTCTTTTAATATAGAACTGCATCTTCCTTGAGTCATCAGGCTTCTCATGTTGGATAAATAGTAATAATTAAAAATAAAACTGAACTCCTAGGTTACTCTGCAACCTACATTCCTTGTAGAGAAGCTATTCAGGAATCTTTAATTACATTTGTTGCCTTGCCATGAATCTTCTCCTATTCTGCTACAGAAGTCTTCAGATGGGAGTACTAGAGGAGCCTGTACAGTCTGAGGGGACACTGAGATTTCTGTAATAGCATAGTGATGTTTCTGATTGCTCATTATCTCTTTCTCTGTAACACCGAATACCATTTATAACTCTCTTCTCTTTCCTGAGTGGCAGTTGGTAAAACAACACACAATTTTATACATGAAGTTAGCAGTGTTTTTCCCCATGTGCATTATTTTACATCTATCAACACTGACTTTCATCTGCCATTTTACATCTATCAGCACTGACCTTCATCTGCTATTTTAACAGCCAGTCACTGAGTCCCATGAAGTTCCTTCTGCAGTTCTTACAGACAGTCCTGATTTATTATTTTATTTTATTTTACCTTTTCCTTCCTCCAGAGAAGTTTCACATCCCCTCTCAAATTTGAGAGCTGCTGGTAGAGGGGGTTCAGATGATCTGCTCAAGGCTGTTGCTACTTCTACTTGATTCTTCTGAGAATGCATATATGGAAAGCAATATGGAAAGAAAGATTTGTTTAAAAAAAAGGCAAACCATGTAGTAAACAAAATAGGTCCTTGTAGTTTACATTACATTTTGCTTTGTGTAATGGGTATTTCCCTCTTTTTTTTATTTACAAAGCAATGCTAGCTACAAAACCCCAACAAGCAGAGTCTTACAGTCTCTCACAGACTGAAAGAGACATATGGCCAAAAGAACAAGTTCATTAAAACTTGAGCAAAACAAATGTTTATATTGCAAAAAAAAAAAAAGATTCAATTTACTTTAACCACTTGCCTGGTGCCTTCTAATAATTGCTTTGAGAAGAACTAATAGGAATGACAAAAACCCGCATGCACCGCATTTCCCGCGTAAGACCATAACACACTGTTAGTGTGCCCAGTGGCTCCTCAGCCCCTTATTTCCCCACTGCTGTTGTCACCTGGTGGGTTTGGGCCCGCACTTGGGGCATGCCATGCTCCCCGAGGAGTTGTCCTGCTGCCTCTGCTGAGCCGCTGAAGCACCACTGCTCTCGGAGATGCTCTGCTTGCTGCACACACACACGTCCTCACTGCACGTATATATGTGCTGCCCTATACGGCTGCAATGCCTGTACAACGTTTAATTCTCCCTCCTATCCCTTACACTTGCCCTGAGGCCAAACACTGCCTGTTTTCCTGTAGAGCTGCAGTCACTCTGTTTCATACCTTTAAGTGCAAGAATTTATGACGCTTCAAAGAAAATCAAAAGCAAGTGAGCAGGATCTGTGTCTTGAGAACTATTTGCTCGTGAAATGGGGATCCAATGCTGTATTTTCCAACTAGATCCGCAAATCCTCTAAAAAGACAAATCCAAACTCTGTCCGAAATCCGTTCCCTGAGCGTTTGAAGCACCACCTGCCTCTTGCTACAAGAAAACACTCCAGAATCCAACTTCATACTGAAAATTGTAACCATATCTAGGCAGAATAAATTAATTCTACCAAAACCCATAGCAGATGGCACATAACATCACAAATCATTCTGCAGAAAGTTTACCAGTATAAAACTAGATACAATAGCAAATCATCACAGAAACCCACCACGTACAGATTTTAAGCTACTATTTAGAAAGGTGACAAAATTACACTTATGCAATCAGCATATGACTAACTGTGCTTTTTTAGCACTTTTGAAGTGCTATTATTTATTAGGTACTGATTATCTCTTAAAGGTACAGATCAAAACTTCATTGCAAAGTATGGTACTAAAAAAACAGAAGTGATGATTGCCACCTATAGTCCAAGGCACACAACCACACACCTGGATTTATAATGCATGCCCCTGGCTTCACCAGGGAGTCCACGCCATCTTAAGGTGGCCACGCACAGAAATATCCTATTGAATTGAGATCTTACAGACAGATTGTCTAAGATGTTCAGGTGCCTGTAAGTAGAGGCAAGATCCAAGGACTAGATCCCAAAGGCATCATGAGAGCTAGGGAAATCCTTCCTTTTAACCATTTAAGAACAAAAATGAGATTTTTCAGGGTAATCCCTCAAATGTTGATAACCCTGAGGGTACCAACAATTACCAGCGCCTCAGTCTCCACAAGGACATTTCTGGAAGCTTGCTCTTCCTGACAGCGCCCTTTCGCATCTTACCTTGTTTCACCCTCCCTGGTGACCCTGAATCCCAACCAGAGAAGCTCCCACATCACCCACTTCCCCAAAAGAGGCATGTGGCCACAGCAGCCCTGTGTTCACACCCACTCTGTGTGGCCCTTTGCCCCTTGTGGGACCAGAGTTGTAGATGTGGTGTGATTTACCCTGTGCTACTGTTACACAGCCCAACAAATGGATTGTTGGATCAGACAACTCTTCCCAGTTAAACATTGCTGCTGCGGACAACTACTCGATATGTTACAAAGATGGTGGTTTAATAGCCTGGCATGCAATCAGGAAGTGCAAAGGGAATGGGAACAGTCCGTTGGTGAAAGTTTGGGTGCAAATTCAGGTGGGAGACAACAATTTCAGGAGAATTGATCACAGCTTTATCAGTGCCACGAATCGAGTTACAAATATGAATTCTTAAACTGATAAATTACAATTTAACGGGCTGCAGTGAGCCAAGTGGTCAGGACAGTCTGGGTCATCTCCCAGGGTGGGGACTGACACTCTATGCCCTTTAATTTCCCACTTTTTAAAAGATTTCTGTGCCTTTCTGTAGTTCAAAAGAAAGTGTCTTTTATTAACTGGTTTCCTATTTGCAGTTTTAAAACACATTCTAAACAGCTAGGTTGGGTTGTTTGTTTTTTTTGTTTCAAATATTCCTATCATTTCTGGGGTTGATTTTGATGGATAAGATCTTTATAGATGTGGGCATTTCCTAGCTAGCATGGAGCCATATAACAAACTTAGTTCTGCCCATCTTTACTCCCAACATAATTCCTAATACTTGCAGAACAAAGTCCTGGAAAATGTGAGAATTAGATTAAAGGACAGTTTAATTGGATGAAGTCCAAAATTTCAAAGTAGGACTGTGGAGGGAACCATAATTTGGAGAGATGGTGCCGTTTGGTGTATTATCAGCATTATTTCTAACTGAGAAGATCGGGAGGCAGCCGATAAAAGGGCTCAGTTTAAAGGCGTGAGGACAGCATCCACATTCATTAATCCGTTTCCCCAGTGACTCAGGTGGAAAATTGCTTTGTGCATTTTGCTGCCTCTCCACATCACAACAACTTCTGAAAAGTATAAGCAGCAGCCTGGCTCTTTGTCATGCATTAGTAATAGAAGATGGATGGATTTATTAAGGCAGTGTACACTTTTCAAACAGTTTTTCCTTTGGGGAAAGAGATAAGCAGGTACAAACAGCATAAGCAGTTAGAAGCATCCTGTGTACTGCGAGATGAACCTTGCTGCTTTAGTGCCCTTAAACGTGCAAAATCCCA
Organism: Opisthocomus hoazin; assembly: GCF_030867145.1. NCBI lineage: Eukaryota > Metazoa > Chordata > Aves > Opisthocomiformes > Opisthocomidae > Opisthocomus > Opisthocomus hoazin. The sequence continues at coordinate 28,734,245 of NC_134421.1, forward strand.
GGAATCTGACAAGGGTGACTGCCACCACTTTGTCACCCCATCACAGGATTTTAAAGGATACAGGTTAAAAAAAAAAAAGTGACAACTGCTGGTACCTGATAAGTACAGACATGTAGGCAATCATGCCAAATTATACTCCCTATGGTGTAGAGAGAGGACAAAAGAAATCTGCCTGGACATTGCTGTATCCTTCAGCATTACTCCGTGAGTGGTTGCCCACACACAACATTCATTCTGAGGATATTCAAACCAGCAATTACTTGAGCACTGGAAAAAAGACCGCTACATGCTGTGCTCTGCTGCAGGATCCCGGGGTTACAGCGTGTCCCAGCAACACTGAGCTTTGCAGCTGAATTTTCTCAGTAATATAACAAACACAACACAACACGCTCCAGCATGTGTGCCTGAGCTAAGTGCTGATGCCATTTTATCCTCGGTTCATCAACCTGCTTCCCATACAGTCACCGTTCAATTCAACAACAGAGAATAAAAAGACCTGTAGGTAACACAGATTTCTCTTTCTGTGTTTCTCATTCAGTGGTCTGGGCTGCTGCAGCAGCTACTATGTGTGATAAGCAAACCTGTTCATCTTGGACATTACTATGGTCACTGCTGGGAGGAGACCTCCTCCAATATTTGACAAAGGCAGCAAATAAGTTATTACAGATTGCTATTCCGGTATGTACACTTGGTATTTATAAGCAGCCTTGCTGCAACCATCCTAGAGCTCCAGCTTGCCCAAAGAGGACCAGGTTTGGCAAGAAGACCTGCTCTAGAAAGCAAGGTCTGGAAGCATTTATCTGAGCCACTTAGCAAACAGTTGTGGTGGTTTAAGACCTCCCTGTTACTATTGCTTATCCTCCCTCCTGGGTGGCAGCGGACTCAGTGGCCATTCCTGCCACAAGAGCTCCAGTTTACAGCCCAGCATTGGAGCAAAGATCCACCTTCTGCAGCAGCCCAGTGGTTGCAAAGCTCTTGTTCTGGGATATCCACACAGCCTGGCTAGGAGGCTTTCGTGGGCTGTAAGCCCTCATCCTGGCTGTTCTGCACAACGAGAAGCATGCCTCCTCTGTGACCAAAATACATGTCTTGTTACACAAGGGATACACAAGAAAGTCGGGATGAGCAGATTGCTCCCATCACTTGCCCAAGCGTACACAAGCGGCCGTGAGAGCATGACTGGACATGCTCTCGTTGCAGGAGGGTGAACATCAGCAGTTTAGCCATTTACTAGCTGTGCTTCCAGCCACGTCACCAAAAAAGAGCCCTTCAGAAAAAGGGGATGACATGCCACACAGTCCATCCACCCCACAACCCCAGGGAAAGAGAAGCAGGAAGCTGACTTAGGGGCAAATTAAAAGCCTGAGAAGCCAAAGTCATCCTGCGAGCTGCAGGAAGGACAACCTGGTTTAGTCTGTGCAGCGGAGTAGCTCAAATACACACTGAAGACACCATGCCCACCAGCCTCTTGGGAAAACACCCAAACTAGCCTCTTCTCTCCTGACCAATGCACTCCCTTCAACACAGGCAGAAAAGGGCACTGACTCGTCTTCACTCATCAGGCATTAGTGCCGCAGGCGATAACCTGTTTAATAAAAGGGGAACAACTTCACACCCCCATTCTACTTTGTAAATGAGGTGTTTATTCCTGCTTCGACCACGAAATGCAGGGTTGAGGCATATGAAAGAAAGAACAGTCTTGGCAGGGGGAAGACACTGTGTTCCAATCCAGGGTAAGACGTTTAAGTAAGACATGTTCTTCATCAAGTTCTTCTTGCTTTTTAAGCAGAGCCCTGCTTTGCATAATGTGCTCCCAGACATTACGCTGGGGCCCAGGTGCCCTGCTGTATGTTGTGAATTTCCTGTATTTACAGCGTTCTGTAAAGTCAGGCAACGTGCTTGGCACTGGGCACCCCTAACCTCCCCTTGTGGCTCTGGAGTCTGAATCTCAAATATATTTAAACACCTAATCCCACTGGAGAATTTGAGCCTTTGCCGGCCATAGGATTTTGGGAAGTGCCTAACTCCTATAGATTTCAATGCTTTAAATAGCACTGTTCATTTTTTTAAAAGTCATACATTTAAAATTCTGCACAGCAACATTTTAAAGAAACAGGTGTTTTTTTTAAATCCTAATTCTCTACACAATCCGTCCCTTAAGTTAAAAAAAAAAAAAACCACAACAGACCTCATCCTGCATTTCTTTATATTTTTATTCAGACTAGAAAGATTTTTGTCATGATTAGAACTACTACTGGGCCCAAAATAGATTTACCATTTCCAAATACTCCCCAGTGACAGCTGAGTAGCATAATGATGCTTTATCCCATGTTAGTGGCAAAATAAATTGCTTTTCCAGCACACACAATGAGCTTTATAAAAAGAATAATCCCACTGGAAAAAGGATTCTTCAGCTTTGAATTCCTGCACCCAAAAGGGCCTCAGCTGCCGCAGCCTCCTCTGGAGAAGCCAGAGGGAGTGAAACCTCACGCAAGTGTAGGACGTCCCTTGAAGGTAGGCACTTCTGTTCAGACCAAAAGAAAATAGATTATAGTACTCTTATGTCTGGGTGCTGCTGAATTATTTCCAATTTTATAAGCACTGGTGCGTTATACTATCTGCTGGATCAGTGTTATGCTTATAAAACCCAACTTTCAGGCTACAGCCATTTGAGTCACATTTCGCTGGGATGTACAGCATATGCTTTCAATATGGACTGGATTTTTTTTTCCATTCTCTTACCAATTGCTTCATTTCATTTAATTGCAGTGAGAGAATTACAGTGTCAAAATTAATTCAGAGGCTCTTCTCTGCACTTCCAGCTCTAAATTAGAGCCCAGGTCTGCCAGTCTGCCACACCGACCAGCACCGATGTAGCTCAGGACCTGGCCGAGTCCTGCCTGAGCATGCAGGTCATCCAAATATTTTGAATTATCCAGGCAGAAAACCCCACTGCGTGTAGTCCTTCGAGTGGAGCCCACCGGCTTGGGACTGCACTGACCCATGGGATATAAGGAAGAAATTTTTGACAATGAGGATGGTGAGACACTGGAACAGGTTGCCCAGAGAGGTGGTAGGTGCCCCATTGCTGGAAACACTCAAGGCCGGATTGGACATAGCTCTGAGCAACCTGATCTAGTTAAAGATGTCCCTGCTCACTGCAGGGGGGGGTTGGACGAGATGACCTGTATAGGTCCCTTCCAACCCAAAGCATTCTATGATTCTACATGACATATTGCATGTTGCAGGTCTCCTGGGATATTTTAAAAGGCAGTACAGGCATATTCCAAGCAGACTGAAATGCTACAGTTGGAAATCTGTGTCCCAGGTGTGCATTCACTACAGGGTGACAGCAAAGAAGACCATGTTGTGTGGGGAGCTCAGTAACTTCATGTTGTGTGTGATGGAAGGCTCGGCCAAGGCCCAGGACTGTTCAACGCTGAAGTAATGCTCGTTTGCTGCTCTAATGTTTACAATGCAGGCAGCTCTCAGAAACACCATGTTTTCAAATGGGTTATACACCGGTTTTCTCTTAAAGCAAACAAGAAACAGGAACCTAGAAGCATTCACAAAACATAAAATATTTTCCAGGCACATTTCTTCTGGAATTAGAGGAAGAAGATTTGTAGGCGTTGCTCGCAACTTTTGACCAAGTGACCTTCAAGATCAGAATTGAACGGAGCTCTTCACATCCATAAAACTTGCAGAACCACCACCTGCCACGAGCCTCTTAGTTCTCTAGTGAAGATCCTGAGCTTTCCAAAACAGTTGCCTGCAGTAATATGATAATAAAGGTCCTGTGGAAAGGCTTTGCCAGAGGCACTGTGGACATTTACACCCAACGTGCCAGGATTATTTATAATAAAAATTAATTGGGGCTTTAAGAGTCAGTCAAGCACAGAATGACCAATCTCCAGACAAGGCTGTTCTATGTCATCTTACATAAATAATCTAGTAATACTTGCATACAGTTTCTCTTCCTTCCTCCAAATCACTATAATCAAAAAGAACGAACTCCTTGCCTCTATTTTTAAGCCCTGAACTTGCTAAAACTTGCATATGTAAGTATGCTTGTGCATAGGTATTTCCACTGGTTGAGAAGTATGTAAAAATAAACTTGGTTCCATCTTACTCTACCATCTTATGCACTGTGATTTCTTTTTACGGATTCTAAAATTTGTTTTTAAAAAGTGAATGGTTTTATCATATGTTCAGCAAAATTTTGTCTCTGACTATATTCTAATTTTAAAAATACAGATAGGCAAATTTTTAAAAAAATTAGGCTGCAGAGCAAGAGATCTTCAAGAATTCCTTGCAGTTATGACCTATCCTGGTATTCGGTAAGAGCCGGCTGGCATTCGAGACTGTCAACAAATCACTGCAGTTACTGTGAGCGCAATTTCAAGCTCCTACTTCTGGAAATTACAGCCAAATAAAACAGAAAACATGATTGTGCTTGATATTCCATAGTGCGTTAGCAAAGTGTGGGCCCTGGCTCTCAAGCACGCTGCAAGCTGTGTGAACCGCTGTATCCGTTCTAATTGCAATAAAAAGCAATTTTCCACAGCACTTTTCATTTAAAGAAAAATTCCTCTCAGCGGGGGTTTTTGGGGGGTGGTACAGCAGATCTCCCAAGAGTCGCTGAGCCGAAAGGGTCAACCCGCGAAGCTTCTGCCACAGGAGCAGGAAGGCAGAGCTGGCGGGGAGGGTGCTGGGCAGCGCCTTAGACCCAGGCTCCCTGCAGCTAAGCCGCGGTATTAGCCAGGCTAGTCCTCATTTAAGCTTGGGTACTAAAGCTGCGCCCCTGCCCTTGTTTACCCTCAGCAGCCGTAGCCCCCTCCTTTTGAAAGGAAAGGAACAGTTTCGGATACCAGAGGATTTGGAGCAGAGGATCTGGATATTTTAATGTTGTTCAGGCTTCAGTCATCATGAATATCACTTTACAGCTTGGCGCATAAACAGTCCATTTCTGAGGCATGAGAAAATGAATATATTGTAACTATATTCTAGGCCTTCTGGCCCAAATCTGTTCCTGGTGAAACTCCAGGGGTTTCAGCAGAGTTGCAGCAAGAATAAACTTAGCTGTCTAGCTGTGCTTTATAATACACTATTTCTGATTAAAAGAGTTTATGTGAAGATAACGATTTGTTTCCATACACACTAAACCAAAATGGCATTCAAACATATTCATGTAACCAAGTGCATTGCTTATAAACAATAAAACTTTTTATAGATGGAAAAAAATGGAGAACAAAAAGCAGTAATAAAATTAGGACTATTCATTTTATAAGTAGGAGTGTAAGGAAGTGTGGCATTGCCGAAATGATAAATTAAAGCAAGGCTATACGCCAAAACACATAGATTTTTTTTCTCATAGTCTTTATCTTTTACAGAAAAGAGAGAGGTGGGGACACAGGTTGTGGGAGGCAGACATGGTCAGCAGACCCCTCAGAGCAGACCGCTTCTGCTTGAGAAGACTAATTTCACAAGCACTTTTCTAAAAGGAGCTTTCACTGTCCTGCTTATTAGGAAGTTTAGAAATAACAAGTTTCACTTTTCAAAGCTCAGTCATTTTTGTATTTCACCCAAGCGATAAACACGTGAGAAATTTGCACCCTGTGAAAAATGTGCATTTCAGGCTCTGGTAGGATACAGCTGTCTCGGCCCTTGTTTACTTGGTTTCTTCTCTACTTCATGCTCAGCACGGGGGATTTTAAAGTTACTGAACTTTTTCCCAGCTGCCCAGAGTCACCATCCTTTTACTCCATACTGAGCAGCCACGCGTACAACCGTGTCACAGCAACTGCCCTCCCAGCTTTCAGCGCTTACCTTTCCAGCTTTGCAGGAGCCCTTTTTCCTATGACCTGGAGCATCTTCAAAAGGAATTCTCAATTTATGAGATAGTCGCTTTTCCCGGGACTGGGTGTTCAGCCACCCACATTTCCCACAATCAAAGAGCTTCAGACTACCAAGATGTCCCCTCTCCCACTGCATGAGACACTTGCATGGGACATGTCTTCATTAGCCAGTCACATGACAGGAATGAACAGCCACTGTGGCCAGGTAGACAGCCTGACAAGAGTTTTCCAAGAAGACAAGAATGGATGCTTCAACTCAGGATGAGGTCCATAAAAATACCCATTTAATCATGCAGGGATTATGAGCTCAAATCTTACCAGTTTAGGTGCTCCTCAAGTCTTCACTGCTGAGGTCCTGCAGGTACCCAGGTGGAGGGTGTTCATCCATTTGCAGAAGCTTTGCAGCTAAGCCATTCACTGTCCTGGTTTTGGTTACAACAGAACCAATTCTCTTTCAGTGAGTTCTTCTTACAGCTAAATTCTTCTAAGTAACTGCATTTTTCTGAAACTGGCTGCACATTTTACAGTGTCAGCTCCAAAGCTGATAACACCTGATGTTTATAGTTTTACCGAGCCAACGGTAGGAATGGAATGCAGAAAAGGCCCCTGTTTATAATTATTTCTACAGCAGCCAAGGTCGTTGATAGAACTCTTATATTCCACAGGCAAGGGGTCCTAAAGGGTCGTCCTTGCCGGGAAGGGCGGGCAGGACCAGTGACCCAATACTGACCAACGCGGTATTCCATGACGTGCACGTCGTACTCAGTTTAAAGCTGGGGGATCACAAGGGTCTTGCTCTCCTCGTCCACAGCCGGCTGCTGAAGAGGACCCTGCTCCCTGTCCTGCCTGCGATCCCGATCCAGATATCGATCCATGCATTGCTGAATCCAGTTCCCATCTGCCGGGAAGTCCGGTCCGTGACTTCCAGGTGCCAGCCAGCTCCGGGAAACTCTGTATCCGTCTTCTAAATTTTGTATTATTTCTCCTATTATTAGTAAAACTGTTTTAATTTCCAATTTGTAAGTCTCTCTCCCTTTTCCTCCTTTTTCCCTTCCCCTGGTGCAGAGGGCAGGAGTCAATACAAAGCATCAGCCGCTCTACTTGTTGCTGCCCTGCTCTAGACGGTGACAGATTCACCTCCGCTTTTGGGAGCTCACAGCATCATACACACCTGGGAAGAGGCCCGAAGGACTCCCAGCTGCTGATTTTGGACACAACTTTAATGAAACATAGGAGTCATAGGGCTGGAACAAGAGCCTCTGATGGGCACGCACACGGGTGGGAAGGGAGTTTGGTGGTCTGCTCCTAGTAACAAGGTGATACTATCTTGTGTTTACCACAAGTCTACACGTAAGCCTTAACTTTGGGGAAGGGACTTCAGATGCGCGCTTTGGGTACATCTTCATCATGGCCAGCAGAGACATTTCCTCTTCTGCTTTTCAAAGCACTCAGGCAGCGAGTTTCAGAATTGCACTGTTAGCTCACTTTGAAGATGGTCCAAAACAGCTATCGTAGAAATAAGTATTTTTCAAAATAGAAATAAATACTTTTCAAAATGGAAAAATTTTGAAATGGAAAAATACTCTTTGTCTTTCTATTTTTTCAAAGTATTACAAAGTGGACAGGAAAATAAACCAAACCTTGTATTTTCTCATGCTATTAAAAAAAAAAAAACAAACCATTCACAAAATCTTGCATATATGGTTACTTTAAACATGGAAAAGAGGGGAACAGAACTGGTTTTCAGCAGCTTCAAATGCTTCCATTTACAAAAAAATGAAGTTCTTACTGGAGCAGTGGTGCATTTGCTAATGAGGTCTTTGCACTGAGCTACACACAGGTGTAATTGAAGTCACAGTCATTGTTTGCTCACTGTTAATTAAGGAGTTAGCGATTTATTAATTTAATAAATTCTGTGGAATCAAACCATCAAAGGCAGTGGGCTGAATTCAAACTTGATTTAATCCACATTTTCGCTCCATATAATGTATAACAGGCGCACTAGCTTTAGTTTTACATTCCAGCCAGACCTTTGCTGGGTTCCTGGGTCCCGGGTAGGTAGCTGAGTCCCACTGCAAGCAGTGAGATTTGGCACTTTACAAAAAAAAAATCAGAACTAAAGATTTAGGGCTTCTTTGCAGATTTAATTTTTTCTTAGCCTATATGCTATATGCATTTTTAAAACAGAAAATATTATCAGTTCAAAAGCATATATTTACAGAAGAAGATCAGAGAAATAAAGAGAAAACCCACACATTTATTCCTCTGCTGCTACTCCAGCTTTGAAGGCCTCTCAGAGAGTATCAACTTCAAATGCACTTGATTTAATGCAGACACTGAACTACCTTTCTGCTCTCTCACTGAGCTTGCTGACCCTCGTATATCACGCCCACTATCACCTTCTTCAAGCACAGCTGACCAATGCCTTTGGCATCACGGCCACCAACGCCTTCCAGCAGATTGCCAGGCAGTCTGTGAGTGTTACTGATGCTCAGAATCAAACCAGACTCCAGGACTGGATGGTGCCTGTCAGCTGGGGTGGGGAGCAGAGAGCAGAAGACCTCTGAGCAAGTAGCTGGACTCTGCAGGACAGTGGGCTCGGCATGAGGTGTGCAAGCACCCAGGATGCGTAACCTCCTGCTGGAAGGCAAGCAGGGCACCCGCAGAATGAAGAGAAAATGTATCACGCTGTGTTTGGGAATGGGAGCAAGCCCCCAGCCCAGCCCTGGTCTGGTGGATGTATGTATCTCTCGGACAGAGTGGAGGAAACACCATGAGATGTAGCACAGGCAAAGAAGGCCACTACTGACACCTAAGCTAATACTGAACAGAAAACTCAAATAAAGCACAAAAAAAGCGCCTCTACAGTTTCTTTTTTACTCATTCCACTGATCCGGCTGGCTGCAGGAGGAGCTGGGCCCTGATGCCCCGGGGCGGCACGTGGATAGATGCACCGCTCACCCCCTCCACGTTTGGGGGTGAACTCCTCCATCCCTCACACAGGGTCAGATGAGCCGGCGGGATCCCAGCCCAGGCTCCAGCTGGCCAAGCTCATTAGGTCTTCAGTTGCCAGGCAGGCAGTCGCAGCCAGCTGTAGGGCTGACACCTCGGGCAGAGCCTGCCAAAGGTCAGCAGTCGTGGGCTGGCCAGCTGCGGGTCCTCCTGTGGGACCCCAAGGTCCAGCTGAGAGGAGTAAGGAGAAGTGATGAGCGAGTCAAGGGCTCTGCGGAGGAGAAGGAAGGGAGGGAGCAGGTCTGGGGTGGGGAAAAGTCAGCTGCCTGCTGTGGTTAGGTCTGGCTGCTCCTGACACGCAGGCTGAGCTGGGAAGGCAAAGATGCTGAATTTCCCCCAAAATGCAGCCATGAATTTGGGGTGTTCCTAGGCATATTTTGACAAACAGTATGAGTTAAGACCCCTTCATCCCCCAAGAACTAATTAATAAAAGTTTATCACTTTTAAGCCTTACCACCAGAGAAGAAAGAGGTTGATCTTTCCCTAAGGGGAAAATGAGCTTTTTTCCCCACAAGCAACTTCAGAAATACAAACACAGAGCAAGAAGGATTTTTGTCCTTACGTTGTATTTAAGAGATATTTGCTAGGTTCCTGTGTTAGTTTGTAATGTACAGTGGGCTTTTCGATCTGAGATTAAATATGTATTTCACTGAAGATCTCTGCTTGTTTTCTTAACAAAAGATACGAGAAGGTCTTCACACACACAAATAAAAAAGCACAACTGTCTCCTTCAGTCAGAATATAAGCCCAGAAAGCATGCTTTTCAGAGGTAAAATAAAAAATTGATTTTGTTTTTAATATTTGCACAGAATTATGCCATCCGTGGCAGTGGGTGACAGCCAGAAAACTTGCAGCTTCTGTGTCGCATTATTCTGATGCTACGAGGCCTCCCTCCACCTGCCTGCGAGACCACTGCCTGCCATCAGGGAGCCTGCAGCACTCAGCCAGCCAGCAGAGCTGAGAGAGGTGGAGCTCAGGTTTTCTAGACCATCATCTCCTCACGTCTTTGTGGGCACAGCCTTCCCTAAATTAATGTGAGTCGCACAGAATACAAATATTTCTTTTCGGTTCCACATTATTATTACTATTATTATTATTGTTATTATTATTATTGAATATGCAAAATCTGACCACAACAGCGTATCTCCCAAGACAGCAGTCTTTTACATCATCTTCTTCCCGATCCACGGGCTGAAGGTGGTTTCACGGTGCTAACTTCCACTCCTTCCGAGGATCGCAGTACATTTTGGCTCACGGGAGCGTTGTTTATGATGTCCTGTAATTAAGAGCTTGTTTCCTACAGGCATAGAACAAAACCCTCAGACTGTAATCTAGTCTAGTAGGACTGAGGAGGCTGTGGCCAAACATCCCACAGACGGGATACTTCTCCTCACTCTCTGAAACGTTGCTTCTCAGAAGTCTTGACCTTTTTGCAACTCTTAAAATGTCTGCCAGCCAGAGAGAGGTGTACATTACCGACATGTGATTTGCTAGTGTTACTCTGGGTACATCACAGGCGATCGCTTGCCAAGGTCAGCACAGTGCAGAATGAAACGCTGAAAGTTCTCCAGCTTAGCTCATTTTAAACCATCATTTAAAATGATCTGCGCTGTACCAGATCCTGGCCATAAGCAGCATCCTTGGGACTTCAGTCCAAAATCCCTGAGTATTTTGGTTGAGAGGAGCAAGCACCGCAGCAACGTGTGAGAAATCATGAATAAATCCAGTGATGTTCCCGGTCTTGCATAAGGATTTCTATGAACAGAAGGCTCAGGAAGTGATCGCCGTAAGCAAGAAAACTTGTGTTTGAGTTAAGGCACCTGCATACTCCTAAAGCACCTGTAATGACAAGAGTGTGCAAGTACCTTGTTTGTACCCCTGCATGACCTCAATCCAGGGTTTTCAAACCACGTTTTTTCGCTCGGCGATTGCTTGGGACCTATCTGTACCACAGAAAGCCCATTCTGGAAAAGGCTCCTCCTGAACTACTCCGCAGGAAAGAACCCACCTCAAGGTTACACAGCAAGGGCAGAAAGCGATGCTGAGGGAAGCAGCACGGGACGGGGCAGGCTGGCCTTGCCTCACGTCAGAAGCCCAGCCGCCGGCTGCCCAGCTCAGGCAAGTAGGTGCCACCTCGCCTCCTCCGCAGCCCTTTGTGGGAGACACGGTCCCCGGGTGTGCTGCGAGGACGGGGCCAGCCCGAAGCTAGGCTTCCTTCGCCCTCTGTTCAGAGATGCTGCCAGGGAGCAGTCAGGTGGTAGCTTTTTGGTGACATGACCAAACGGGGCTGGGTTCAAGTGAAAGATTTATCAGCAGTGAAAGACCACTTCCAGGCCCCTTGGCCACCCAGTGCTAACAACATAAACCACAAATGGCAAATACATCCTTACCCCACGCCCGTGAGTTGCGTATCCCTTCCCCCTCTGGGTCTTTATCACATATAGCATTTCTGGATGCACTGGAGGAGCCCATCCCTCCGTCCCATCTCCGTCTTTTTCAGGGGAGCCAGAAAAGTTTTGGATTACTGCTAGGGCAGTGCAAAGGGCCGGAAATTTTTCATGGTAGACAGACTCAGATTTAGTGCCTGGAAGCAAATACTCGTTAAGCCTGAAACTTATGCAGACCTGACCTGGCTATTTCTAGACCCACGTAAATAGTCTCATGAATTTTCATCCCAGCTTGTGGGACTAAAGTCATTAGGAGCAAACAGATCTCTACTGCTTTCCGAGTATTGTGAAATGCACCTTGTGGGTTGTGCAAGAGATACGTGCGGTTTGTTCTTACTCACTTCACTAAATTTGTCTCTGCCGGCACCGAGAGCAAAATTCCCCGATGGGGTATCAGGGCTGGATCACGCAGTTGTTTTACGGAGGAGAGTCAGCACGCAGTTCTAGGGCCAACTCCTCGAATATGTGTGCAGCCTTCACGCCCAGGGTAGCAAACAGGGTGGGGGGGAGGAAGACAACTATCAAACATTTTTACTCTTGAAGAAAACAAAGGAAGCTCTGCCTATAGCAAGAGGGGAACGGCAGGAGAATTTTGCTTCTCCAGGAGCCGTCTCTGAGCAATACCCACTGGTGAGGGGTGAAACAAGCTCCCAGGCCCCAGCCCGGCAAGGCGCTCCGTCTCCCGGCCCGGGACCGCCGGGACGAGCAGGTCCACAGGCGGGTCCACAGGCGGGTCCCCACGCAGGCAGGGCCCGGGGGTGACTGACTGAGCCTGGGCTGAGGCTGAGCCCCCCGCAGCCGGGTCTCGCTGCTCTCCGGGGTACCAGGGGAGGGCACCCCGCCACGGAAGAACCAGCAGGCCCGGCGGCTCTCTCACAACACGTTTTATTCGCGGCGGGGGTTGCGGGGCGGCGCGCCCGACCCCAGCCCCGGGGGGGCCCGGGCCGGGGCCTGTCTGCCGCGGGGGGCCCGGCGGGGTGCTCTGCCCGGCCCCGGGGGCCAGCGGGGGCCCAGCGAGGCCGGGGCCGCCGCTCTCCCCCCGGAGCTTGCGCGGCAGGCGGCGAGGCGGGACGGGGCGGCCCCCGGCCCCTCATAGCGCCTGGTAGGTCCGGCGGGGCGGCGGCGTCCCTGGCGTGCCCGGCCCCGAGTCGATGCTGGCGCTGGGCGAGAGGGAGCCGGCGTGGCGGAGGCGCAGCGCCGGCTCCTCGGCAGGGGAGAGGCGGTCCACGATGCTGGAGAGGCAGTCCAGGCTGGACAGGGCGCTGCTCTGCTCGGCGCCGTACCCTGCGGCAGGGGATGGGGGGGTAGAGCGTTACAGCGGGGTCCCACGCTGCCCTCCCCAGGTGCCGCGGGCAGCGGGGCGGCCCCCCCCGGATCCCTCCCCCCCGCGGGCCGGGCTTACCGTGGGCCATCTCGGAGCAGTACACGGCGTCGAAGCTGCCGCCTCTCGCCGACCAGACGGGGCTGCCGCAGTCGGCCTGCAAGACAGCGAAGGGGCGAGTGCCGGCCCGGCCGCCCCTCCCCGGGGCCGGTGGGACGCTCCCCCGGGCGAGAGCGCCTCGAAGCCCGGCGGGGATGGACCCCCGGCCCCCCCTCCCGCCGGGCAGCGCCTTCCCCGCCGCTCTAAGATGGGGGGGTGCGAGCCCTCGGGTGCCCGCTGGCAGCGTTCCCGGCCCCCCCGCGCCCCCGCAGCGCCCGTGTGCGTGCTCGGCGCTACACCCGAGAAGGGGCCTGTCTCACCGCCAGCCGGCCGCCCCTCCCCGATGCCCGGCGGCGTTCGGCCCGCTGCCGCGACGCTGGGCCGGGGGGGGGGACCTGCCCGCGGGCCCGCCTGGGGGCCTCCCCAGCCCCACGGCCCCGGCCCCTCTCTTACCATCCCATCGGAGCAGCTGGAGGTGGGGCTGGTCGGCTCGGAGCAGCTCTGTCCCGGCAGGTGATAGTAGTTTTCTACCTGTTCCCTCAAGAGCTCCTGGAGGCTCTCGATGTATCTGATGGCGTTCCTCAGGATCTCTACTTTGGGGAGTCTTTGGTTGGGGTTGGCGGTGGTGCATCTCTTCAGGGTCTCGAAAGCCTGGTTCACTTTCTTCAGCCTCCTCCTCTCCCTCATGGTGGCCGCCTTCCGCCGGTCCATCGTGGTGGACTTTCTCTTGCAGGCTTTGCAAGCCCACATGAGGCAGTGGCCGGCCTGGTGGTGGCCGGTGGGAGCTCGGACGTGCTCCTCTTCCTCGGAGCAGGCGGGCTCGGGGGCGCCGAAGGGAGCCAGCTTCCGGGGCTCAAAATCCTCGGGGAACTCGCCCTCCGGGGAGGAGAGGCAGGAGCTGTCATAGAAGAGCTCGGACGGGGAGAACTGGCAGCTGTCCATCACCTCCATCCCTGCGGCGGAGGCGTCGGGGCGGGGCGGCAGCCACCGGCTCTCGGCAGCGCGCTTGGGGCAATTTCCTCAGTAATTAGCGACCCGAGACGGAGTGTCCTTTGCCTGATGCGGGGGGCCTTTATATACGCCTGTGAGGGAGGGCTGGTCCGCGGCGGCCGCTCTTTATTAGCATACCCACCACATCCCCCGCCGGGGGCTGTCTGGGCAAGCCCCCTCCCGTCCCCAGGAGATTATTTGCTCCGCACCGCTCCTCTGGGCCTTTCGCTGGCAGACGGCCTCGCCGGAGCCGGCCGCGGCATCTCCCGACCCGAAACCAAGTCTGGGAATCTGCACTTTGGGGACGGAAGGAGAAAGAGGGGCAGCGGCCGTGCAGAAGCCACTGACACATGTCCCTGTGTTCCCATCGCCCATCACAGGCTGCAGTGGGAGAGGGCTTTATTCCAGCACCTACAGTGACTACTCACGTGTCTTTATTCCCCACAGCCAGGCCTAACCTAACCTAACCTAAACAATTTACCCCTCTTTTCAGACCTAAAATTTGTGCGTTTATCTCGGGGAGCGCTTTGTCCTGTAATTAAAGCCGTGCCACCAACCGTTTGAATTTACAAACCGGGCAACAGCTACGTGTGGTCAGGAGAGACGAGGAGGGGGGAACCCCAGGTTTTGGTGCTGTCGGATTGGGTCGCGGGGAAAGGTACCTGCAAAAGAAAAGTGTATGTGCTCGCTCCGAGACAAATCCCCGTCCCACTCTTTCCCCTACTCGTGCGACCCGGCGCTGCTGAAGACACAACAGTCGAGCAGTGCCTTGGGCTCGCTAATTTTCTGCTTGCAGGCAAGCTTGTACCGTTACAGATGCGTCCCAGCTGCCGGTGCAACAGGCCCCTCCTGGAAGTGTAAAATTTCTAACCCCGCAATCCCTAAGTAACTTTACACAAGCCGGGGACAAAAGCTCCGCCGGGCTGCAGCCGCAGCAGTAGCTGAGCGGAGCAGCGCAAGGGTCATTAGAGCGGTAATGAAGCCATTTAACAGGCGGTCGCTAACGCGCGGGAATCCTTTGGTTTCATCCAGGTGGCTTTTGCAGTCGGGGAAAACAGCATGAGCAGGCAAAAGGAAACCTTCCCTGCCCGGGAGCAGAGTTCTGCGGCCTAGGTTAACTCAGCAGGGAGAGCGAGGGAGCGGTCTGTGCGCCCGGGGAAAGGCGTCCTCGGTCCCCTCTCCTCGGGAGGAGGTAACGGGGAGGGCCCTGCGGTCCGCCGGCCCCAGGAGGGTCCAGGCGGGGAGGGAGCGGCCCCGTGAGAGGTCCTGGCAGATGCGCGCACCGCTGGACGGGCGCCCGCGGGCTGCGGCTGGGGGTCCCCGTCCGCCCCCGGCCCCTGCCGTGCGCACAGCCCGCTGCCCACCAGCAGAAGCGGGGCTACCGAAAGGCGGGGGAAGGCTGCGTCTCGCCCTGCTTCGGTGTATTTGGGGCCATAAAGGGGGGGCCCCCTTTGAAATGAATACTGCAGGGGAAGGCAGAGAGCGGGTAAAGGAGTAAAGCTAGGCAAGGGGGAGCTCAGGGTTTCAGGCTGCGGCCGCTCCGAGGTGCAGGCTGGCGTGGGGCCGGGCCGCACCCGAAGCAGGGCCGTTCCCCACCGTTTTCCCAAGCGACCGGCCGTCGGGAGCCCGGCTGCTCGGCGGGAACTTGAACCCCTCACCGGGCACAACGCACAGGCGCAGGCAGGCAGACCCGTCCGCAGCTGGATTTACCGCGTCCGCTCTGGCTAAAATAGACCGGCTTACAGATTTGCGCTTTGTGCACAGATAAACTCGATCTCTAGAAGCGCCGGTGGCAGCTCCGATCGCCTCTCGGCGGTTTCTCTCCAGGCGGGTGTCCCGGCGCCGAGTGGCAGCCCCGGGCCCCCGCTCCCCGGCGCGCAGGGGTGCAGCTCCCAGCTCTCACTCCTCGTCCAGGCGTGAAGAAACCTCCCTTTCCCCAGAAGCCTTTCAGGAACTTGGAAAATTTGTTTCCTTTTTCCTTGAGTGTTTCGGGGGAACGAGAAGGAAGGATGGAAGACCCTGTCACTCGGGAAGAAGAAAAAAAAAAAATCTGTAATTAGTATCCCTTAAGAGCCCCCGGCTCCTCTGGTAAAGTGATCTCAAAACAAATTTGTGAAAGTCCAGTAGGCGAGTGGAACTAAAGAAAAGAGAGAAAAAAAACCCCAAAGTAGGAGGCTGGCTAGTAGGGGGGCGGGGGGGGACAGTGCTGCATTTCATGAGCCGGGAGGCTCAGGTCCGCAGAGCGGCCCCAGCGTGCGCGCCGGGCGCTGCCTGCTCCTGGGAAAGGGCAGGGAGAACGGGATGAAGCCGTGGGGACGGCTCCGAGGGGAGCTCCCGGTCCCTGCCCCCCGCTCCGCAGCAGCGGCCGTGCCGCGGGGACCCGATCTCGCGTGGGGACCACCTCCAGAGCCTCCAATCTGCTCCCAAGCCCCGTCCCTTTCTATCGAAGCGTCGAGAGTCAGAAAACAGAAGTCACCAGGTCGGGGGTGGGAGGTGGGTCCGGGGTCCCCGCAGCCGCGGAGCACCCCCAGCCCCTCTGCAAAGCACTGCGCGGTCCCCCCCCCCCTTGGGGTGAACTCCCGGAGCAGCAACCGGCGCACAGCAGCGATGTTTCGGGGTGCGTTTGGTTTAACGGTGCGTGCGGGAATGGCGACGGCCGACCGAAGGGAAGCCGCCGTGACCCCCGCCTCTCCCCTCGGGCGGTCGGGAGTGCCGGTACCGGGGGCTCCTCCGCCCCGCGCCCCGCCAGCAAAACCCGTTCCCAGTCGGTGGCAGCCGTGTGAGAAACGTTTGGTTCCCCCCAGCGCTGGGAACGCTGCGCACCTAAGTAAACACATTAGTACCTGCCAGAGGGATTGGTGTGGAAGACAGCTGAGGAAGGCATTGGCCTCTGCTGGCACCCCGGGACTCCCAGGAGAGATCAAAGGGACGCGGAGGGGGGGGGTGCGGGGGTGGTGGGGGGGGTAGCAGCCTTGAGACTGGGAAAAGTCGCTGGTTCTTGCTAGCTGGGGGACGTCCCGGCGAGCACACGGTTCAGTTATTCCACCCTCTCCCTCCCCCCGCTCCCATTCCCCGCCACGGAAAGGTGGGAGCCGTGGAAAAATCGTGCGGGTTCCCCCGAGCCGCCGCGATCCAAGCGGGAGTTTCCCCCGCGGAAAGCAGCTGCTGGGTCGACGCCTTCCCGCCTTGCCCCCAGCCTCAGAAAATACAGCCGGCTGCCCGCCTCCCTCTCCGGGCTGCGGGCGGTTTTGCGGAGGAAAATACCAGATGCACAATAAAAAACAATTTAACACTCGGCGTCACTCCGGGGGAGAGCGGTGACAACGCAGCGGCACCGCAGGGCCCCGTCTCCTGTCCCCTCGTCCCCCCCCCACCGCTCCCGGGCCCGCAGGCAGCCGAGCCGGGCCCCCCGCACCGCTGCCCCCCCGCAGCCCGGCCCGCCCCGGGGCGGGGGGGGGGAGCAGGCGGCTCCCGGGCGGAGCGGAGCAGGTGGGGGGGGGGGGCGTTCAGCGCTCCATCCCGCTTGCCGGCGTTAAATAAACTGGGGGGGGGGGGGGGGGGCACTTGCACTCCTGTAAAAACTTCGGTGGCTTTGTGCGTGGCCCCAGCGGAAAAAGACTCCATTAAATCACAAGCTTCTCGTCCTTACCCAGTTATTACCCTTTGATTTCGCGATTCCAGGGCCCTGTTTGCTTTGGTTGGGGGACTTAGGTAAAGATTATCAAATCTTAATATCAAACACAAACATTTTAATTGCGAACACACTGAGGACCTTCACGGGGAAGCCCGGCACGTCAGCCGCAGCCGCGGGGGTCACGGAGAGTCTCTTCCGGAGGTATTTTCTTTATTTAATGAAAAAAACCACCCGGCCTTTAGGCAAACTTAAGTCGCTCGGGTTCCCCCGGGGCCGGCGGAGACCCCGCGGCGGGGCTCGGTGCTGGGCTGGGGGGACCGGAGCCCGCCCCTCGGACCCGACGGGGCGGGGAACCGGCTGCCGAGGCGGGGGACGGCTGCTAACCCCGCCGGCACAGGCCGGGGGGGATGGAGTCCGTCTGACACCTTCGCTCTTTTCCCCAAACGCGGGGGCTGCGTGCGTTCCCCTCAGCGCCGCTTTCGGAAGGGCCCGAGGGTTCCCCGAGGCCAAGGGGTTTATTTGGAACGGGAAAAGGGGGGAAGGGGGGGAAATCGTTGTATCACACCGTGCCGCCGCAGTTACTCCTTACAACGGAGCATCTCAGCCGGGAGCGACTGGAGCGAGGACTGAACTGGTTTAAAAACCAGTCTGCCCACGGGGAGCAAAGCGGAGGGCAGGGCGACGGGAGCCGGCTTCGGGGCCGTCTTCTTGCAGAGCTTCCCTCCCCTTCGGGCGGGCGGGAAGGGGCAGACCTTCCCCAAGCGCGGCTGCGACCTTTCCGAAAAAAAGAAAAACCACAAAACCTTAGAAGAAATCAAGGGCTAAAGCTGGCGAGGGGATGGCCGGCGGGCAGAGCAGCAGCGGGGTCCCTTTGCTTTTGCCAGCGCTGCGGCGAGCCCGGGGAGGGGGGGGGGGGGGGGCAGGGGGGGCAGCCGCGCCGTTCCCCGGTGGTCGCTCCTTCCCTTCCCGGGGTATAAACAACCCGTTACGCACCGTAACGCTCAGAGAGGCTGTGTCTTTTCACACCACTGAGTGAAAGGCTTCACATGTTGTTACACCCCCCCCGTCCCCCAACCCCGCTTAACTCTCTCCTCCCCGCGGGACCCCATTCTCTTCCCCCTCAGGCCCCGGGCAGCCGAGGGGAGTTCCCTCTCCCGGGCAGCAGCCGGAGCTGCTCCCACCGCCCTGGCGCGGCCCGCCGGGGCGGCAGGACCGACGGCTTCGCCGCAGACCGGCCCGGGGCTCCCCGGGGGGGGCGGCGGGAGGGACCACTGTAACACAAAGAGCTTTATTTTACAATCCGAGAAACCCGTCTGTTCTTATATACAATATCACATTTAAATATATATTTGTTATGTTTACAAAAGAGAGGACAGTACTAAAATTATTTACAGGAACGAAACGAGGCGGAAACTCTTTAAATACGACTAACACGACACGCAACCGACAGCTTCACGCAGACAGGAATGAACTTTCCGGTGAGTCTCAGACAAAGCGGGTCACCGGCACGCAGGTAAGGATCTTAAATAATTAAAAGAAAAAAAAAAAAAGAAGAGGGGTGGTCTATGCAACACAATTTAAAGAAAACTCATGGGGAACAAAAAAAAAAGGGAAAGAAGAAGGGGGAAAGTCTGTGCGGCTGGAGCCAGGGAGAGCCATTTTCTCTGGGGTAGGTGTACCCCGACTCGACCTTACCAAGGCCCCTGCCTGGGCTTTCCACCGTGTTAATTCGATTCGTTAATTAGTGCGGAGGGAGGGGGTTAGGGGGCTCCGTCTCCGTTAACCACACTACCAGAGCCACCGGGTTTACTTCTCCACCGCTTCCTCGGCGCCGGGCGGTTTGGGCTCGTCGGAAGAAATACTGTCCACTATGGAGGAGAGGCAGCGAAGGCTGCTGGAGGCCGACGACTCGACGGCGGGGCCTCCTGCTCGGCGAGAGGAACGGGGTTAAGGAGCGAACCGATCCCCCCGGCCGGGCCCGCGGGGCAGGGACGGCGGCACCCGGGGGCCGGAGGGTGAGAGGCCGCGGGGGCAGGGGAAGGGCGCGGGGCCGCGGCGGCGGAGGAGGAGGAAGGAGGAGGAAGGAGGAGGCGGGCGGCCGCGGAGCGAGTTACCTTCCTTGGGGCCGGCTCCGAGGGCTCGGGAATGGTCGGGAAGGCTTTGCCAGTCAGAGCCGCAGGTGCTGAGGAAGTCCGGGCCGGGGATCTGCGGCGGGAGCGGGGGACACGCGGAGAGAGGACGCGGGGTTAGCACGGAGGGCCGGGCGGGCCGGGCCGGCTGCCCGCGGGGGCCCGGGGAGCTCGGGCGTCGGGCGAACGGCCCTCTCGGCGCCCGCCGGGCCCAGGAGGGGACGGGGGGGGGGACGGGAGACGGGCGACGGGCGCGGCGGTTTCGCGGCTGGCCGCCGGGAGGGCCGGGGCGGCGGTGCTTACATTTCCCTGCTTGGGGCTGAGGCTGAAGGGGTCCCCCCCGACCTCCTGCATTTTCTCCTGCTGATCCAACCTGTGCAGGAGGTCCTGCAGCCGCTCGATGTAGCTGATGGCGCTCCTCAGGATCTCCACCTTGGGCAGCCTCTGGTTGGGGTTCGCCACAGTCCGCCTTTTCAGAGCCTCGAAGGCTTCGTTGATCTTCTTCAGCCTCCTCCTCTCCCTCAGCGTGGCTGCTTTCCGCCGGTCCGTGGGGGCCGACTTTCTCTTGCAGGTTTTGCAAGCCCAGATCAAGCACTGGCCGGGGCAGTGGGGGGGTTGTAGTCCCGGGGGTGCCAGCACATGCTCCTCTCCGCTGCTGTCGCTGCCGGCCTCCGGTGGCATTTGGTCCTGACAGGGGGACAAGGTGCCGTCGCTGCCTGGGTACAGCGGGGATCCCTCGGCCATCTCCAGCTGCTGCAGGACTCCATTCTCCCCGTCCAAGTAGAAGAAATAGGAGCCAGTTTCAAAAAGGTCCATCATCATGCTGTCCCTCGGCCTCTCTGCCTGCTTGAGTTGGGTTGCAGGCTCAAAAACACCCCGAGGAACAACCCAGATGGAATTTAATTAGCGCGGTGACATAAGTCCCCCCCTGCTTTATATAGGAGCTACTGAAACCCTATCCAACTTTTAGCTGTCGCGGTGCATCACCCTCCAAAACTGATTCCAGCCAGTCTCCTGGGCGCTGTCCTGAGAACATCTCCTATTTAGAGGGGGGGGGGGGGGGGGCACGAGGAGAGAGAGGCAAATTAAAAAAAAAAAAAAAAGGAAACAAACGAAAAATCAAATTACAACCTAATTGCCCCCCCCCCCATCCTCCCGAAATCCGTGAGCCGGGGTGCAGCGAAGGGACGTCAGGTGGGGGCTCGGGATCCAGTGTGGGTGTGGTGGGCAGCCCCGTCCCCGCTGCCGAGCCCCTGGGGGCACGGCTGGAGGGCGAAGGCTCCTGGCTTCACAGGGAGCCCTCCCCCAGCCCACCCCTCACACCCCGCAGCCCACGGTCCTTGTGCCCCGCTGCTAAGTATAGATCTATAAGGAGAGATTTCAAAGGCGGCCATTGCTCTCCAAATAGATGGGTTAATATCTTCAGAAGAAGCCCCTGCTATTCCCTCCCTGCCCCCCCCCCCCCCTTGAAGCATGCCATTCCTGTGACCCAAGCCACCCGGACCAGCCCAAGGTTAGGAGCCAAGCTCACTGTTCCTCCACACACAGGGGGAAGGCTGCCAAGGCAGAGCCTTGCTGCGGTGCTGAAGCACCCACAGTTATTGCACCTTTGGCTTAGTCTTTTAATTGGAACTTTCCCACGTTGCCCATGAGGTGACAGGAGCGATTCCGGGTGACCGGGTTACAGCCTGATGGGGCTCTCAGGACAGCCCCTGTCCTTGATGGTGCTTAGGACAAGCAAAGCCCAGGCATCTGGCGTAGCTGCAGTTTAATCCCTTAGACCTGGCAAGGTACATAGAGCTTCCTCACCCCTGAGACAGAAATGGAGCTTGTGATCGTTCTCTGTTGGCATATACTGTACGGTCACGTCACGTCTAGGGTATGGGAAAATGGCCTGTTTGCCTCTTTCCCTGCACTGCCTTGTGTCCCTTAAATGCCATGTAATTTCCCTCTGGTTATGTGAGTGTATATATATGCGTATCTGTGTATATATGTGTGTCCATATCTGTAGACACACATATGTATGTTTGTTTATGTGGATAAGTCTATTTCTGTGTGTGTATGTATGCGTGTATACATGTGTACATGTATATACACACATATATGTGTACGCTTTTTCATAGAAACTCATGAGAACATTTATGAAGAGTGGGTGAAGCCCCTGGAATGCCCCAGCATCTCTCAAATGTAGCCTCTAACTTCATTCCTGCTGAAGGGAACTGCGACAATTTTGTTCAGGTCTCAAAAGCTACAATGAAATCGATCACTGACTTGATTGTTTCTCCAAAACTGATCGCAAACCAATTTTTCGGAGTACGAAAATCGTAAAGAGTAGTTGTGATTTTGTTTTGATCAAACCAGTGTTGTTGGACTGGATCTCATTTCTGTTTTAATAAGGCAGAGCAATATCTAGTCTTGGATGAAAAAGAGGAATTCAGACTGTTCTCAGCAAAACTTATTTTGATATTAATATTCCAGCACTGAGGTTTTTTCATCTTCAAATTAAAGAAAGAGTAGTCTTACAGGTAAGGAGCTGAACATAAGACACAGTTTCTGTGCTCTGCAGCCTGCTTTCTGTTTGACCTTTGACCAGTCACTTAACTTCCCTGTGATTTAATTTTCTACCTTTAAAAAGGGATATGATGTTGACCTTTACCCGTCCCTCGCGTTTCTCGTTTAATTTGCTGACTGTCCAGGGAGGAGCTGCCCCTTGGCGTTACATGCGTTAGAGTCCCGCGGGGATGTTTGTCCCATACCATTAGTGATGGTAATAATACAAAGAATAATGGTAAAAAAAAAAGTCTGCTGATATTGTTTAAAACATTTGCACATTTACTACAGTCATTTCTTCTTTTAGTCTTTAGTTTCTTCACTACTCCTCTGGGAATATTTGGACAGGACAGAGACTAGGTCAATTTATTGGTAAGGAGCACAAATGAAAACTTATTGTAAGGGAGAAATATCATTTACCAAATTGTTGTTGTCCTTTCAAGAGTGTTAATTGGATGTAGGGAGCTGGGAAACTGGAAGTTCAGGAGCCAGATGCTCCTTCTGCTGTCAACACATTATTTTTTTTTTTAAACAGGAAACGAAATAAGAAGTTCTTTCTTTCCGGCACTTAGTGTGAGAGTAAACAGATTTGGTTCCTCACAGTAGCATGGGCACAGCGTAGTTAGCTCTTTATCAAGCAAAACTCATTTCAAGTGTAACTGAATTCTAATTTGAATGAAGTCAGCCAATTCCCCCATCATGTGAGCAACTGGAATTTTGCTGTAGCAGTCACACCGCATCTCCCATTCCAGCTCCTCGGTGAACGTAACACAGCTAGCAAACAACCCTAGCACATCTGAACAAAATGTCCTCAGTGATGTTCTCCATTACAAAAGTGGATCAAGTGGATGATTCAAAAGTTGGTGCTGGTCTTTTCTCTCTTCATGTCTTGCATTCCAGGTCATGTTAGATATAAACACAAAGGCACAAGAGGAAGTAAAAGCACATGAACAAGAACAACTGGACACGGAATTGGAAGGGGGGGTCACTGCTGAACTCCACTTGTAACTTCAGGTGACTTGATAGCCCCTTATAGGAAAACTCACTCTCAGTCTGTGAAGCCATTTATGCAGTTGTTACTGCTTCCACCAGAATACTGTGGTACTCTCCTAAGAATGCACTTTCAGTATATTTACACAAGTAAAATACGAGATGCACTGTGTTTCACTGGTCTACAAGAGGTGTTATCCTACCAGAGTATTTCAGTGAGTCAGTGGATGCTAAGTTCAGTAAGTGGTCAGGATGGCCCAAATCCAGGAAAGATACACTGCATTTGAAGTCACAGCTAATCTCCAGAACTTTGATTCCTCTGAATTCCATTTTCCACATAAAATTTTCTGCATAATTGTGGTTGCGTAATGAGCCTGTAACTGCCCAGGTCACTCTTGATACCTTATGATTTAAGCAGAAGTTCAGTCCACAATTATAGAGAAATATTTTGTCATCTAGGACCCACGTAGCACTGCATACCACTCCAAATACCTCCTTTTCCTCCTTCACTCTCCTCAAGAGTCTTCCAGCCACAGGAACAGTGTATTTTTAATCTTTAATCTCTTCGACGCTTCTTTTCAGTGGCATCAATGAGCAGTGGGAATCAGGCATACCCGCTCCTCTTTGGAATTCTGAAAAGGGCACATAGGTGCAGGTGGAATTTTCAGCCTGTCCTTGTGACAGCCCTATTCTACTTGCACAATACCTGCCGTGATTTGGGAGATGGTTAGGTACCTTGGCTACTAGGTGATGGTTCTGAAGTTGTTTCTTGCAGATGTCTGAAGTGCAGGTTGTCAGTGTAGGGCCAGCTGTGGGCATACTGAGGTTCTCAGAGTTTGTTTGCCCTTCAGATATGGAAATTCTTCTGTTCACATTCCCGTTCTCCTTTTCTTCCTTAGACGGGCAAGTTCAACAGCATCTTTCTTAGCAGAAACTTTCCCTTTCAGCATATTTTAATGTTAGTATACAATGCTATTCTTCCACCTTTATTTCTGTCTTTCTCAGTTTGTATTCTTCAACACCAGTGTTTCAGCAAGTTTCTGAAATCAGTCTAACATTTGACTTGATGTCTTCTGCTGATATTTCTAATATGTCCATTTTTTTCACAGGAACAATAACACCTCCTTTTTAAATTTTAGCATTTTTCATCTGATTTCTCAACACAATAAAAATTACATGCTGTCCTCGCTATAGTCTCAAGGCAACCACTTAAAGTATCTCATTGCTACGGAAAAAGTCTAGGCTCTTTCTCCTGTCCTGTTCTCTGTCAGTTCCAATTCACACAGAAGACCTTCTCACCAGAGTTTGGTGGTGTATTCGAGTCAGGGTAGGTGGCATGTCTGGGGATATATGCTAACATCCATGTTTTGTTGTCACTTGTAACCTGTACATTGCATAGTTAGGGCACCAGTCTAAGCTATTGGAGAGTTCATTGTCTGCCATTCCTTCTGATGTGTCAACAGATGCACTCAAATACTCACCCAGGATGTGTTTACATTCCCATTTTAATTCGTCACGAATGCCCTCACGGAGCAAACCTCGGAATAGCCCCCACTTACTGCACTTCTGACACGTTTGATAGGGTGTGCTCTCAGAGTGCATCATCTGGGTTCTGTTCAAGTGAAACTAAGCTGGAAGGCACCCTGAAATGTGAAGTGGGTGCTAGCTCTTCTGCACTGCCAGTTTCCACAGATCTGCTCCTGATGCACCTACGTTATCTCCTAATGTATTCGTAGTCACAGTTTGTTGCGGAGAACTAGAGGAAACTTGAGACGTTGTGAGATTTGCTGCTAAAATAGTGTATTATGCCAAAGATTGCAATGAGCTAAGCAGGATGAGACACTTCATCTCTCTCCTTTCCATTCAGAAGGAAATTTTAAGCAGATGGGAAAGATAGAGGTATCTTAACTTTTTAAAGATGTTTGAAATGGCTGAGAGGTGTGGAAACTGTAAGGGGAGAGTTGGTGCACAAAAGATAGGTAGTCTGGTAAAGAACACGTGTTTATCTCTGAATCTACAACTCGTTACAGAAGTGTTTGCCGAAGAGAGATCAGAGATTTGCCATGAGTTTTCTTGAAAGTCAGGGCAGTGGAGACTCTGAGGGGGACCAGCATTTCTTATGCTGACAATGAGCTATGGGAAATTTAAGCAAAAGAACTTTACTGACATTCATAGAAGTGTAATTCCTGCTGCTGGAACTTTGTGACTTGTGGTATGTAGGAGCACTTCTTAGCTGAACGTCATTGTCTCTTCTTGCCTTAGAATGTCTGCAGGGTTAACACAGAGCAGCTTTAATTCTTGATTATCATTTATATATAGTGTTAAACCATCAGCTGACTTTTGCTTACCTAGACTCTGTTGTTTACTTGGCCCTGTTCAAGTTCTGCTTGTCCAAGGAAATGATATTATTCGCATATCCACATTGTCAGATGCCTCATGCTGGAGGTTTAGGAACTGACCAGAGGGAGCGTGTGTACTGTGCGCGCCAGTGCTTGTGTGGAAGTATGTGCCATTTCAGACAACTTAAAAGCATGTGGGAGCCACCATCCTTCAAATGCAAGTTTGGCAAGCAGAGCAGTGGTGTAGTGTATGCTCTGAAGCTGGGAAGCCAGAAAGGTAGAAACCTGGAAAAGACAACTTTGTATGATTTTTCACTCTTTGTAGGGGAAGATTTAAAAATTCTTAATGCACAGAGGCCTTGACTGTATAGCAGTTCCAAATTATTGCTGTTTTCCTTTGATTGGATATGGACTTTAGTGTTCATATCAGTTACAGTCCTGTTAGTATCTGAGAGGTGCAGCCTTGCTAACTAAACAGACTTCACTAGTTCAATATGGTAAGGTAAGGTTTCATTGCAGCTCTCATGTTGGGCAGTTATGAGACACAGTTCTAAATGGCAGGTGCTTTAATGCCGGTGTCAGGGTCTACAGTGACAAATAGTCACCACTGCACAAACACATTTATTTTACTACAAGACGTTTTCCTGGGGAGGAGGGAGTGCCAGTCAGAAACCGGAGGCCCGCTGCGCTGTTGCTGGCTGGGACAAGCATTTTCCATGGTTGTATCCACAAGGAGGCATTCCTTGCAGGAAGAAAAGTAGTAGTAACGACAGATGTCTTCTGCTTGTGATTAGGCAAAAAGTGGGAGACATGAAATGTGACCGAAGTGCAAGACACATGATGTGCTATACAACCATATTTTTGCCATCACATTTTTTGTGATTACATGAAAGGCCATTTTCACAGTCACATACTTACTTGTCTGTTTACACTACAACCTGTTGGAAGCATCGAGTGCATTTTCACACTGCGTAGTTTCAGAACGTGATGACTGTGACATCTGAACCTAATCTCAGTTGAAAGGGCAATGTTTAACCATAGTCGCTGCTACTAATTAAAATAAATACTCATTTTAATTCTGCAAGTGAAAGGAAGGAAAGGGTGTGTGGAGAGTTAGTTTCCATATCCAGTACTCGCACTAATCACGTTCCTGCTGTCTGTGGACAGAAAGAGAGCTTAGTGCTCAGACAGTGGAAAAACGACAGCTCACTTTTCTAGGACTCACAAGGGATTTTTCCAGAGCCATGGATCCTCATGGAGAATGGGGATGATAGTGACTTGGAAGTGGAAGCTGTGAAGATCCAGCGAAGGTAATGGATGTAGACAGCTTCCTCCTCAGCAGTAATGTAGGGGTTGGTTAAAACAGCACATCACAAAACCATGAAATGATTATGCAGAGTCATTGCTTTTTATACAGAAATTATATTCAATTTTTTCATCATCCATTGCCAAATACTCTTTTGATTTCGTGGGGTAAGCTCTCTGACATATGGGCGTGCCAGCTTCATGAGCTGTTTGATTATAGATACATAGTATTGGATGATAAGGTAGAGTTAATAAGCTGTAGTCAAATGCAGGCATTACTTGGTCTTGACTTATTTCCTGAAGCTGCATTAATTCAGTCCTCAATTATTCCATGCACATGTGGATTTAAAATGCAGGAACAGCTGAAATGGGAATCTCTTGAGATATTGCTGTTGCCAAAATGTAAGTACAGTATTTGAAGTAATGCAATCATGTCATAGCCCTATAGAATTCCTTGTTCCTGAGATTTTATGTATTTTCTTTGCTGTCTGTAATTTCAAAATTTGTTCATTATATTTTCAGTAGTATTGTGCCTTTGTGGACAATCAGTTTAACTCATAATTTTGAAGAAATATTTTGTACCTTTTACACGATTTTTACTTCAAGGTTTTGTTCTCCATGTGTCATTGTTACCTCTTGCTTTCCACATCCAGTATGGCTCTTAACTGAACAAATAAAGCTTGTGTCATTTACTTTGTTATGACTTGAGTGAGATCCTTTGGGTGGCATGCCATCGATCTTTTACAGTGTGTGTTAAATACACAATGTTAGTTTTGCTGTTCTGCCACAATTTTCTGCTTTAGCAGAGATGATTGCTATGCCCTAAGTGCTCTCCTCCAAGTTCTTCCTTAGGTACAATGATTAGCTTTGCTGAGTCAGTCTCAGGTTTGAAAAGCATGTATGCACCATCTTAATTTCCATAAATATGCTCCTGAGTGATTTGAATGTAATGTTCACAGCATGTACTTTGGGTAGTCTGGTATGTGACCATTCCCTTTCCAAGCATCAGTCAGTTTCCTTTCTCAATGTAGCTTTTCACAAGTCTTTTGATTACTGTATATCCATAATCCTTGAGCTTTACTGAAAAAAAAGGGGGGGATTGTGTATTAATTCTTAAGAACATTTCCTATTTTCTCCCTTTCTTTCTGCATTGTAGCAAGAACAAATGTTTTCACAGATCTACCTTTCTTTATCCCTTAAGAATACACTGATCTGCAAACATTTTCATTATTCATTCTAAATGATTTTTACCATCTCCGCTTGGTTTGGCCTGGTTCACCAGATGGTGTATTTTGGGGCCCTTTTGCATCACCTAGTTTTTCCTGTGTCTGCTGGCTTTTTCTAATCATTGAAAGACAAATGTCCTTCTGTCTCTTCCTGGTGATAACCTAGTCAGTTGTCCACCCAGACAATACCTCAAAAGTCCTTAAATTTTATCTCCCATCAAATATAGGGACAAAGTGCTCCAGGTGCCAGAAATTATTTGCCACACTGCTATGCACCTAATCTGTCATCTGCATTTTCTGAGAAAGGCTAGCAGCAGATGCTTCAGTGGAAGATGCAGGATGCTCCAAAGAGGTTTCAACAGAGAAGTTTTTTCCTAATCCCTTCAGTTACAGTGGTGTGAGCCCTCGACAGCCTGTGTCACCTCCAAACTTAAAAAATAAATTCTGCATAATGCATCTGGGACTAGAGAAAATGTTAATACAAAATCCATTTTATCTACATGGGCTTTCAAAAGGGAAATAGCTGCTGCTTTTGGGAAATAGAAGCCATTGAGAGAAAAGCTTCCGGAAATAAATTTGCTCTGTATTAAATAGCAATAATGACCTTGAATCCATCATATATTGTATCATGTTGTTATTGGAACCCGTTGCACAGCTGCAGAACTGTTTTAGGCTGTGAAGGTCATTCTGTTATTCGGCCGTGTGTCGTTTAAGGTACATGCTTGTAAACAAGGGTGGTTACCTGTGATCTGCCAGTGCAAGAAATAGCAGTCCATCTTGTACTCCTTCACCTTTCTGTTCTGTTCATTTAACATAATCTCACTTAATAACTTCTGCATGTTTATATACTAAGATTTCACCTGCTTTGAGATTCCTGAAGACTCAAAGATGTGTTCTTCAACGTGCACTGGGATCTAGATGTTGTAACATGGTCTCTTGAACATGCTGTGGGTATGTGGCACAAAGAGAATCTAGAAATTCCATGGTTTAGATTTTTGAAATAAGTAAATAGCTCTGACCACTAGTTCTGAACCATGTTAAAACACTCTTGTGATGTTCCAAAAGTACAAAGGAGTCTACAGCCATTCTAAAAGAGAACATGAAATTTCTCAAGGCATGGAAAGAATCTGGGCTGAGCTGAAACTCTTCCTTCCCCGTGCAGTTCATCTGGCACACAGGACACAAGACAGGAATGAGCAGAGGATAGTATTCAGAAATTCTGCATGGAAAAATGAGCCTTACCCTTCTCATTCTAGACAGACTTCACACAAGCATGCTCAAAAAATGCCTGTATTTCATTTTTCACCAGACCACTCTGGAGAACGTATCAGAGAAACTGCGGAGACTAGAAGATTGCCAGATGTCCTCTCTGCCTGCAAAAGCCATCAGAAATAAAGCTTCAGCTGACTTGATGTAAGTGCTTGGATTCTTGAAAAAAATGTACTAATTATGTTTTTATGGGAGATAGTTTGTTAATTAAACATTGAGAAAAAGTTCAGAAGAAAGAAGCACAATCTAGTCTGATTAGATGAAGAATCCCTGGAAGAGCAATCTTAGATCTGTGTTCTGAAACTGTTAAGTGGACAACATACAGTTATGTGTAGACTTAGAGAAAGCAGTGAGAAAATATTTTTGTTGTGAAGTGTGAAACAGCCGGCTTATAACAGAATCTGTTGACCTGCAGTGTCATTATTTGTAAACAACATTTGTGTATTACAGCAGTCTAATAGAAATGTTTGGCTGGAAGTGATAAGCATTACGATTATTACTGGTAAGTATTATTGATTACTATAATAACTGAAAAATAGAACAGATGGAAGTAATTGTGCACCAGCAGTATTCCTAAATAAACTCCAAATGACAAAAATTAAATGAATTTTATTTTGATACATAGTATCCATATATTCCACGCATAGCAGCCTAGTCAAGTTCTGTTTGATGGCAGCTGCTGAGTGCTTTGGACTTCTGAAAAACTCAGTGTTTAAATGAGATGACTACTTACAGATTATAAATGTCATTTTATGAGAACACCATTAATTGTAAAAACTCTGTGTTGGGACTGCTGCCTTTAGCTTGGGGCGGCCATAGTGGAACAGCACTAGCTTTTCAGTAATGTCTGCTGGTGGTTTCTGAAACTGGATAGTATGTGAAAAGGGAGGACTTAAAACCAGGTAAATTCAGAGTTTACCAGTTCGTGTAACTGCACCTTATCTTTCTTTTCCTTCAGAATTGGTTACTTGTAGCCTTGTTAATTAGCAAGCTGCAAATTCAGTAGCAAGGAGAGGCAATGAGAGCAGTTGTGCTTACAGCAGGGAGGCAGTCTTTAGGGTACAAGCCTAACTGCAGGTTGCTTTCTTCTGGCATTCACATTGTTGTCAACAGTAAAAAACATGTCTTGCTTTCAGGAATCCAGATCTGTTGAATTAAATAAAAGGCATGCAAGACAGAACTTACATTTCAGAACTGATTACCGGTCTGCAAACTGCTACAGGAAAAGCGGGAATCCAGCTGACCTGGTCATCATAATCAGGAATATGACCATCACTGATAAAGTCATTGGCGCAAACACTGAAAACTCAACATTTACATTCATTGGACAATACAAAATCATCCAGTTTCCTGCCTTGGCTGTGGACGACAGCATCAGTGGGTTTTGTATACCAATTTAAAGATTCTGAGTGGTGTTCCTACAAAGTCTGTTGAGCTCACTCAGCAGACTGAGACAGAATCACCTAACAAAGATTCTCATCTGCAAGCATCAAACAAGTATTTAACAACAGGATAAAGAAGCTTTGGCATATTTAGAAGGTACACAGTGAAGAATATAACGGCTCTGAAATGTTTACAAGAATGATCATGAGCAGTGACATGGGTGAGACGGAAGTTGTCTCTGATGATGATTGTTCATGAAGACTCAGCCTTTCCTTTTGGCATTTTTCAAGCTTCAGAGTCCATCCTGCATGATCTACTAACCTTCAAGTTCATTATGGTAAAGAAACTGACATTGTGAAAAACCATAGATAAACTTTTTTTACAGCTCTTTCCAAGGAAATCACTTTTCATTGTTAGAAGAGAATTAGGAAGCAGCATCCAAGTTATCAGAGTCATTAGTGAAGATTGCCAACTAATTAATAACTACTTAATTGAATTTGCTTTTGAAGAAGAGAGCCCTCAGAAGTTTCTGGATCATCAGTGTTGTTCTATTTGGATCCAGAGGTCATGTCAGTTTACAAAAAGACTTTGTATATATACACCTTGTGTCTTGAGTCAGCTGATGCGAGGCCTGAGTATTTCATGGAAGAAGAAGCGATTAAGGTGATCACACAAATGGCACCATCTTTACAAGTGGTATCATTCATTATACAAGCTGAAAGGTAGTGTGTGAGCACACAGGTAACATCAGTGCCTCATGACTACTTATCATTAGCTGTCTTTCCAGGTAGAGGGTGTGTCTTTGCAGAATTTGATTTTATACAAGCAGCAGCAACAGTTTATAAAGAACAAAGAGTCTGCAGATGCTCAGATTGTCGCCTCTCACCAGGGAGCTCTGTCAGTGAAGCATCTCAAATTTGATGTTTCGATGGTTGAGGGAATTTTGTATCACTTCACATAAACTGTTTTCTGGAATTCGGACCAGTCAGTACTGTGATTATGTCCTGATGCTGGGTTCAGTTAGCAGTGAACTTGCTAAGTGTATTTGGGAAGTTTTAAGCTGCTCATGAAGCCATGTATCTGAAGTGAGAGGAAAAAATACAAGACTGGAAAAAAGCAACGTCACTTTCTTGAGATGTATGACATTCTCTGTCAGAAGATAAATGTGTGCTCACAGTGTCCCTGAACTGAAATTCAAGCAAGAATTTGATGATCAATAGAGAAACTGTCTGAAGTGATCAAACAATTTTTTCCTCACCAAAGTGAACTGTCTAATAAAAAAGAAATTTTAACAGTGTTTTGAATTCTGTTAAAAAGTTACTGAGTCATCTTAGTTACACACAATACATTCAAGAACTGCATGCATGCATGCACAGTCATGCCTGGAACCAACACCA
The DNA here is from genome assembly GCF_030867145.1 of Opisthocomus hoazin. Lineage (NCBI taxonomy): Eukaryota > Metazoa > Chordata > Aves > Opisthocomiformes > Opisthocomidae > Opisthocomus > Opisthocomus hoazin. The sequence goes on from NC_134421.1 coordinate 28,766,194, forward strand.
GTACCTAGAGAATTGTAAATAAGAGTAACATCGGTCAAACTACTTGCTGTAGCTCCTCAAGAGCCCCAGAATTTCCCAGTAAGCCATGATCTAGATTGGTCTGATCAACTGTACCAGGCCCTTCCAAGGAATTAGCTTTCTGACTGTGATAGCTTTTGGCTTGAAATACCTTGAGATTATTTTAATCACAAATACCTGAGGTAGTAATATGAATTCTTCATCATTTATTTGCAACTTAATAGTATCAGACAGCTGAATTTATTTGTGTCTGGTGAGACCCATTGCACACTGCTGAACCCAACATGGTGAAGACAACCAGCAATGCACTGCAGGTATTCTTGAAAGGCATTGCATGCTAAGACTTTTCAAATTCTCATTGTCCTGTGTAGCACTCCTTGTCCAGTTTACTAGCATCAGCTCAGCAAGAGGCGTCTTAGTTCAGAGCTGTCTGATCTTAACGCTGTCATACCTGAGGCAATGCAATACCAGCAAAACCAGACTGGATTAATCTCAGCCATCCTTACGTTCCTTTTTGCCGCAAGAATTTATATGTGCTAGAAACTAAGGAACTGAACCAAGTGGCTTCCTTCAACAATTGTCAGAGTCATCAGACCTGTCATATATAGTCTGTGTCCATCATCCACATACTTGTTCTTTGACACGGTAAGCTTACAGAAGTAGTTAATGGATTAGTGTGACTCTTCTAACTTTTAGTACAATGGAAAAAAATTAGTCACATATAAGAAATAAATAATATGTGAGAAATTCCCTGCTGGGTCAGCCCATCTAGCAGAATATTCTGACTGTCTAGAAAGTGCATATGAACCTGGCGTCTTCTGGTCGTCCATCCCCTTTGCATTTCCCCAGTATCAAGAACTGTCTCATCAAAGATGTTATGGGGCACATCCCTGCCTAGTTCTGTCAGTATCTGTTTACGGACATGTTGCCCATGAACTCATCTAATCCCTTTCTGAACATCTCAATACTGTCTCACCTCCCAAACTATTTTTTGTAATTCCTTACATCAGGTAGTGCCTGCAGGATCAGTTCCCAAAGAACAGACCAGCAAAGTGAAACCTAGACAGATAATCCTTCTTGGCCTAACCAGAACACACTTTCTTGGCTGGGCCTTGAACCGAAGGCATTTTGTGTAGCAGTTCAGGACTGACCAGAATGTCATTCTTCGTGACGAGACAGTACCTGTCTCTTAGTGAAACAACAAGATAAGTGGTGATTTTGACAGAACAAGACCGTGAGTAACCTGATCAAACTTTGAAGTTGCCACTGGGCTAGATGACATCCACAGGTCCTTTCTATCCTGAATTATTCTATTATTCTGCTCCAAAGCCGAGGAAGAGCAGTCATGAACAAGACAGGGAAAAAAGAAGACGACAGAACTAAGGCTGGATACTAAGGAAGAACTAAGAAAAGGCAGCACAGACATGTTAGAACAAAATCAGAAGGGCAAAGGACAAAGCAAGAAATCACTATCAAAATACATAAAAAGCCAGAAGAACCCTTCCTTAAGTATTGCAATAGCAAGAGAATGAAGGGAGACTGAATGGAGAGAAAGCCATTAACAGATGATGCTGTGCTAAACGTCTATGTCACTTCAAATTACGATGAAAAGTTGAAGTGCATTTAGCTGCTTAACACAATTGTGAGCACTAGTAGCAAAAGGAGAAAGCGTCAAGACAGGACAGGAAAACCAAGAGGTAAAACAGTTAGATTAACTTAACGTGTTACTACTGGTCTGGCTTCAGTGTACTTAGAGAATTGGCTGATCAGATCTCAGTGCCATTTCCTGACATCTTTGAGAACTTGTGGATGATGAGTGAGATTGCAGAAGAGTATAGATTGGAAATGTAATACGTATTCTTAAACAGAAGGAAAGAGGGACTTGTAGATGAGGAGTTCAACATAAGTTTCTGTGAAAATACTGGAAAATGATACAGTATTTGTGTACACCTGGAAGAACACAAAGGGGTGAATACTGCCAGCATGGAGTGTTCTTGTTCCTATTAAAAAAATCTTCAAGACTAAGCAGTCCCAGATTAATTTGTTGTCCAGCCATAACAGGACAACAATACTTGTGGTTATGGGATAAGCAGAAGTCACTTACTTGATTGGAATGAATTTTTTTTATACAGCTTCATATGACATGCTCATATCAAGACTAGGAAAATGAAACTCCTATGGGTATTCAGCTCCTTGGAAACTCATCAAAGAAGAGCTCTCAAATGAGGGACTTCCCAGGGTTCCGCTCTTGGAAGTCATGTTTTAATTAATAACTTGGATGATGGAATAGAGAATATACTCGGCAAATTTGCAGATGTCACAGAAATGGTACGAATTATCAGTTTGTTGGAGGACATGGTTACATTTCAAACTGACTGGGATGAATCAGAAATATGGTCTTTAATCGGTTTCAGTCTGACAAGGACAAGGTCACAGATGAGCACTTAGGCAGGCCAGATCACTGCAGAAATATAGACTGAGTAACTAGGTAGGTGGTAATTCTACAAAAGAAGGAAACTGATGGTTACAGTGAATTGTGAGATGAACATAGGTCATGCTGTTGAGAAAAGCCCACACATCCCACGAGGACATACAAACGGGAAGGAGGCACACAAGGTAGTCCTGCCGTCCTGTTCTAGGCTGGTAAGGCTTCAGCTGTAATTCTGTGCCCATTTTCAGGTACTGCACTGCATCTCAAAACAGACACAGGTGGTACAACTAGAGAAAACGTAGAATGCTAGCAAGAATGGTGAGAGGCTTAGAAACCTTGTCGAAGTATATGTTGAATGAGTGTGGTGGTTATAGACTAGAGAATAGAAAAGTCAAAGTGCTGGCAGTGATCAAGCAAACAGTAAACAATTGCTGCAGAGAGTAACAGAGTAAACTGATGTTGGTGACTGTGTGGATAGAAAATAATATATGCAATTAGTTAAAACAAGGCACATTTAGGGAAGTCTCCTGATGGAAGGGAAAACACCAGACTGGCTTAGCTGCAGAGCAGCAGCTGTGTAAACCTCTGCCGGGAGTGATGTAGCCTTCAAGCAAAATATGACAGACTATGGGACTTCCAAAGTGGGGTTTTTTTTGCTTTATTTTGCAATGAACATTGCTGTCATTGTTCCCTGTTAGAAATAATTCTACTTTGTTTGAGATAACTGAGGAGAATTAAGGATGGGAAGAAGAAAGGCAGTCTAGGTATCAGAGCTCTTGCAGGGAGGGGAAGATCCAGCCAGGCTCCTGTAATTTTTTTAAGTACTTGGGTTTTTGAACAGCTGCCTTCCACATTTCATGTGAGAGCCTGCCCCCCTCAGGCTACATCCCTTTCTGGATGAATATCTGAATATTCTTGAAAGTGGCACTACTGGAGCAAGACAGGTAGCGCGCATGCAGGTCCTCGGCAGCCTTAGCCCAGGGATCAGCACATTTGCCTGAGATGTGAAAAAGAAGGATGAACAGATCCATCTTCTGAATCGAGCAGAGGATGTCTCCTATGTATTATATGAGTGCTTAAAATACAAGCCTGGAGATTCTTTTTAGAAGGGGAAATCAGAATTTGTGATTACAATTGACTTAGACAACAACTCAATGACAATTAGATGCTGATTCCCTAACAGGAGGGTGCAACAATCATAGAGCTGTGTGGGCGTGTACATTTTGCCACTTTTTATCTACATTATCAGCCCTTGTTGTCTCCTAAGTCCCATTCATAATTTCTGAGAGTGCCTTTCTTAAGCGGCTGTTTCTACTTACTTTGAGTTTGGGCACCTGTCAGCTACGGATTCTGCTGAACAGCAGGATGTTCAAGACTTGTAACACTTAAATGTCCTTGAAACTCTCCAGCACAAGCCCACCTCTATTTTATGGCATTACTTGTGTCTCAACAGCTCTCTCTTTGAACTTCAGACACAACAAAAAAAAAAAAAAAAAAAAAAAAAGCAGGGGAAAAAAAGAGAACTTCACACACGGAAGAGCTCCATGGAATATGGAGTGGATTGTAATCGGTCTGGTCTGTATACTGAAAACTTCCTGTGCCCCAGAGCCACAAGTGTTTCCAGTATCCAGACAGGCCAGAGAAGAGCATATGTTTGGAAAGGCTGGCCTGCAGAAGATGGCACTGACTGCCCAGTGATCTCACTCCTCCGCTGTGCAACAGGGCTGGGCTGACGGGCTGGGCTATTTTGGTGATGTTGGCCTCAACAGCTTCCACTGGCTCACTTCCTCCCGGAGCCAGGGTTTGGGTTACCCAGCAGTGCCAGCAGACCCTCGTTGCCAGCCACGTGACATTTCGCTGGCATGGAAACTTCATTTGGATTGGGTGTAAGCTGCGTGCAGCATGAGGCTAGCCTCTGCTGAAATAGAAAGCCTAATGATTTTTGCAGGCCTTCTCTCAGAGCGAACTACACTTAGTTCTTCTACAGTATATGCTCTCTTGATTTCCTAATTATGGCTGAAAATATTCTATATAGATCATAAAGGATTATTTAAAAATAGTAGCAGAAGGTCTTGTTTCATTTGATTTGCAGTCTCTTAGAAAGAAAACCATAAGGGCTTTCTCATAGATTTGCTTCTTTGGAAAGATGAACTTTTTACCAAGGGTCATCAAAATACTGAGCCCTCACGTTTGGAATTTCTTTCTTAGGAAAAATGAAAACACATCATATGACATTGAATATCAGTGGAATGTAGTATTTCTATATTTAATTAATACACTATTCTTTTCTCATAAGTATTTTAATACATGCTGTGTCAAGCACGTTGTTTACAATGGATTTTTCTTAAGTACAAGGTTCTTTTCATACAGATATTGGCTCTATTAACATGGTTTCTTCAAGCTCATGTCTAAGTTTTAAATCCTTCTGGAATTGACACCAACTGTCCATTTTGACATTTGTTCATTAGTTTTCTCTCAATGGAAGCATTCTCCTTCCTTCAGCTGTTGTAGCAATTTTATATTTCACAATGTCTCCTTAGAAGACCCTGCTGAACATTTTTCCTGATTTTGGAGACCCAGTTAATACAACAGCCCAAAGTATTTCACAGATCCTTTAGAGCAACTTGCCACTTGTTCCAGTGCACGTTCAAAGAACAAAAGCTTCAATGTGACCCCTTGCAAGTTCTTTTTTTTTTTTAAATCAGAATCAATTACTTCTGTAGATCAAGACAAGTCATTACAACTATTCATCCAAGTCATGCTTCCCTTTGCTAACCTGAAGAAAGCCAGTCACACCTCACCTGACTGATTTAGATGTGCCTTTACTTTGGAGAGCTTTGAGTACCTGCTTGTGCACGCATGCGTGATAAAAACCATGTGGATGTGGTATATCATAACAGGGATCACAAGTTAGAAAAAAATGTTGGCATCTTAAGTTAATTCTTGTCATCATTCTATTATTCCAGACACAGATCTATGCTAGTTTTGGCTGGGATAGGGTTAATTTTCTTCGTAGTAGCTAATATGGGGCTGTGTTTTGGATTTGTGCTGAAAACAGTGTTGATAATACAGGGATATTTTCATTACTGCTGAGCAGTGCTCGCACAGAGTCAGGGCCTTTTCTGCTTCTCACACCACTTCATCAGCACATAGGCTGGGGGGGGGGGCACAAGAAGTTGGAAGGGGACACAGCCGGGACAGCTGACCCCAGCTGACCGAAGGGATATCCCATATGATATGATATCGTGCTTACCTTATAAAGCTGGGGGAAGAAGGAGGAAGGGGGGCACATTCGGAATGATGGTGTTTCTCTTCCCAAGCAACCGTTATGCGTGATGGAGCCCTGCTGTGCTGGAGATGGCTGAACACCTGCCTGCCGACGGGAAATAGTGAATGAATTCCTTGTTTTGCTTTGCTTGTCTGTGTGGCTTTTGCTTTACCTGTTAAACTGTCTTTATCTCAACCCATGAGTTTTCTCACTTTTACCCTTCTGATTCTCTCCCCCATCCCACCGGGGGTGGAGTGAGCGAGCGGCTCTGTGGGGCTTAGCTGCCAGCTGGAGTTAAACCACAAGACCCAAGAGATTTTTGCCCCAAGGACTGAACACAAATGAAGCAGTGATGCTGTCCATAGTGGCTCTTGACAACCTACTGGTCATTTGTTTGTTTTGGGATCACGTTGATAGGAGACAGAATTTCTTACTTTGAAAGTATTCTTAGTTGTGATAGGAGGTGTGCAAAGACATGTTGGGAGAAACTGCTTTCCCCACAGAGCTTCCAAATATCAATAGATAGCACACATAAATGTTAGGAAAACAGGTTTAATACAAATTCCCCCCCTTTTTTTTTTGGCATAGGGAGTTGAGATACACAGAAATTAAGTGATTTGTTTCAGACATGCAAAGTTTGTGAAGACTTGGAACTAAGCACAGATTTTCTCCCACACTAGCACAGGACCGTCTTTCTCTGACTGCCAGTTGGCTCTGGTACTGATGTCAGGGATCCCTTCTGGTTTCATAGAGAACACACCAGTATGCAGGAGAGGAATGTTTGTCTCATTAAATTTTGTACAGAGTTAGTACAGCTGACACAATCTCCATTAACGGGCAACCTGACATGTCCCCAAAAACCTGCTTAGGAGTGCCAGTAAAGAAGAAGAATTGGGAAGGCAAAAAGAATGGGAAAATCAAGCAGTGATAAATGCATCTGCCTTCTTGAGCATTCAGTCACACTCTTCATGTACAATAGTAGATATGTTCCATGATAATGGCCACCCCACAGGATCTAGGTATATTTCTGAGGAATTGCACAATGTCCATTATTACAGAATGTTTTTTTTTTTTATCAGAGCATCTTCCTTATGGCTGTTTTATCAGGTCTGCTCAATATTTTTGTAAGACAACCTGTAACTATTCCAAAGTCAGTATTTCAAAATGCCCGTTTTGAAAGAGAAAAAAAAAAAGTTATGAAAAAGAGAAAATTGTCAAAACTTCAGATGCGAACCATGAAGACGATGGTATGCCTTTGTAAGCTTAAGGCACTGTTAATACCAATTAAATGAGAGGTTTTGCTTCTCAGTGTCCTAAGCAGCAAAGATGAGTTCCTGTGACATGCTCTTCTCTGCACAGGGATTTGGATAAGGAATTATGTATTTGCATAGATGCTCCATTTCCTACTGATGTCAAACTGCATTGTACATTTGGTATAAAGGGTACATGTTGTTTAGAAGCTCTCCTCTGCTGAAATGTACAAAATACAGTATCTGGCGGACAGCTGAGTTGTCCGAACTCCTACAGCCAAAGGAGAGAGACACAAAGTAAATCCTCTTCTGCATAGGTGTGTATCTCGTAGACATCTGTTCTAGATCTGGCATGAACTGTCATCTCTGTATGCCCAAGTCTCCCCACTGAAAATGGGAGATGGCTGGCTGGGTGAGTGACAATTGCATAGCTAAAACTAGGCAAGATTAATTCACCTCTAACATTCAGGAAGATTTAGAGTGCTGATCTAGGCCTTATCAAGGTATTGTATCAAAGAAGAGCATAAGATAAATCACAGATAATCAGTGATCTTTAGTGTTCAAGGTATAATGCCCGGATTGGAAAGGGGTATCTGTTTGCCTTATTACACTATGTATAGAATTTTAGCTCGTTGCAGGATGGTAAGTGAAGCTTTCGGTGATAATGCTAGCTCTGAATTTTCTTATTTATCCTTAGCAGAGAAAAGCTCAGATTAAAACTCTGCATATAAATGTCAGTCAGCTTTAGGAACATTTTTCTGCACTCCGTGCCTGGGACAGTGCCTTGTCAGATAACTGTCCTGTCCTCAAAAGGGAGTAAGGTTACACGCTCAGCAGCCAGTTTCCCCAGGTCAATTCCTTGCCCGTGCCTGGAGTGTGGTATTATGTTATTGCAGCTCATAAGAATTCTGTGCACAATATGCAAGCCCAGATCCACACTGTTTGTATTGTCTCTAATACTGACAGAGAATTAGTAGAAATCCGTAAGAAAAATAGTTAAATGGAACTATTGTGAATGTCAACACAAGACTGGTAAATAAAAAGGGACAGAACTGTCTCTTTGATGATGAGAAAGGGATTACCAATATATTATTCAAATTAACAGTGGATAAATTTAATTTATCTTCAGTTATCCTCAACTGGTGAACACACACAGACAGCAGACTGAAGGAGAAAGACACACATGCATGTTTAATTGCTTTTCTGCTTATGCTTCCATTATTGGAAGAAAATCCTCTTCTCTGTCTGCCCATGTCCTACACTTGTAGTACCAAAACATTTGTTTATATGTTTAAAGATTAGTGAATTTACTGCAGTCCTTTGGTTCCCAGCACTAACTTGAACCACGAAGGTCGTTAACCGCTGCCACAATAGGTGCTTGCTGTGTTTATGTTTTCCAGGTGAGCTGGGGACATTTGGTTATTTAAGTAAAGCTCATTTAAACACGTTCCTGCACAGATGGCAAGAGCTCCCTGTATCCTGCAGTGTTCAGCTCAAAGGTTGCGTTACACTGTCCCAAATATGCTCTGCGTGTTCTAGGACACCCTTCCTGCTCCGCGGGCTTCATGGAGTGCAGCTGGGAATGGCAGTCGCATCTTAAGTTTCCAGTAGCCAAGTATTCTTTTTATATCATTCAGAACTCCATCACCTGCAAAATATTTTAGGAACATCCTTGTAAAACTTCCTTCAGCTCATTGACTGTGAAGAGTACTGGAATGGTTTATTCGTGCTTACAGTGGATAGCCGGGTGCAGCTGTCATCCTACAAAAAGATCACCCTGGTAACACCAATCAACAACCAGAGTAAGATGATCCAAATATAACTGAAACCTTCTAAATGTTGTCTTTCAGCTGAAATGCAGAGGCACAACTTCATCCCAGACTGTGCCTGATGATGTGGGATCTGTTGTTCACTGCTGAAAAGCCACTGATTTTCAGTTTTCTCTCCATAGTGGAATCTGAGAAAGGGCCTACGTGATAAGGGAGCTGTGAGAATAAATAATTAAAATGAGTAATAATTTCAGCATCGTTTGGGAAAAGTTACTGGGAAAAGAGAATTGCCATGCAAAATATCAAACATTGGATCCATCTTGCTGTCTTCAGCTGACACTGAACCATGACTAGTGCTAAAATTTATATCATAATTGAGAATAGCCGAAGGCAGAACTTCTGGATAGTAAGCTGGTTTATCCTGACACTTGCATACAGCGCCTGTGCTGCGAAGACATGCAACAGATACCACAGTCCCGCTCCGAGATCAGCACAAGAGGCGGTTCGCACTTGTCTCCTGCCTCGTAACCATAGCCACACAGAGCAGAGGGCAGAAAATGTGTTCTGGGCAAGAGCCAGCGCGAAAATGCAGCTGATATTCCGTGACGTCATCTGGAAATCGACTCACAGGGAGGGGGACAGACAGTAGGTTTGAAGTGAGACCGCGACACCCCTTACCTGAGACTGACACATGCCTATAGATCATGCCTGCAGTGCTGGAATTCAGATGATCCATGTTACTGTTTACAATTCCTTCTCATGTAGTCACACATGGACAACAGAAAACAGAACAAAACACGAAGAACAACGTTGGGAGGACTTCTCTTTTCAGCACCATCCGTAAAATGGTGACACAACAGTCATGGAACAGCCACAAAACGGTGGCTCACCCTGCCATACATTTTCTCTGACTCGGTTCCTTAAAATCGAAAATGACAAAGAAGTGGCCAGCACCACGTGTCAAAGGTTTCCAGCTACAGTCTACTGCACTCCGTGCACTGCAGGTTCCGCGGTACTGAAGGGGCATGTTGGTTAATTACAAATCAACCCTCAATTCATTATTACTGTATGCATATCCCCTAAAACGGAGAGCTAACTGGATACTTTTTGTAGCTCTTAAATCAAAAATTAATTTGGATCTGTTTATTTTTGTTGTTTCTTTATTTCCATGGATAGACAGTTATCTTGTGTAATGCTTAATACACATGTAGTACGTATTCTGAAACCGGTACTTTTCAAGTTTTATTTTAACTTGCTGTCAAAATATTTTCAGAAAAAATCTCTTCTGCCCACAGACCTCCCAGGACATTGTGTCCTGAATCTCTGCATATTCATGTCCACATCTAGGAGGCTTTGGAATTTCCGTATGCAACCAGGGAAGTGCACTGTCATGTTACCTTGGTATGAAATACAATCGATTCATTGCTCTTTGCTACCTCGTCTTCGTAACTGCATATGAGGATACTTTGCATTGCAGCAGTATGCAGATGGTATTACACAGATTAATACACAGTATTAGTCTTTCACATAATGCTATGAAATTAAATTACTGAAAAGCTCCGTGTGTACAGTAAAAGCACATATTTGAATGCACAATTATTTTTATTAGCTGCTTTAACAGCATAAAAAAGCGCTTTAAATTCAACATGAATGTGATGTTCTGCTGTCTTCCTATTACTTTTGTAAATAGATCAGTTTTTGAAAGCACTGAGTAGCTCTTCTAATGATATCCAACAGAACTGTCTATAAAAAGACTGTTTCTTCTATATATATATCTCAGTCTCTATAGAAATTGCCCGAATAGTTTAATACAGTATGACCTAATTTCAGTACATTTGTATCATCCTATAGAATTTGTGTATTCTTCTCCAGTTTTTCTTCATTCAGTTTCTAATTTTGATAGAGTATACTTTTGCTATATTAGTAGCACCAAGAATCTGTAGAAAATTGAGTGGCAAAATTAAAAATGAAAATGGTGCGCTGCTTTATATCTGTGTATATTTGTAAAATAGCGATTGGACAAATTCTGCTTGCCCCCAGCTTTCCAGTTCTGCCAGTAGCACCAGCATAGGTGCCACTAGGTAACGGAATGAGGACTGGAAGGCAAGAGAGTATGTGGAAATTTTTTCTTCACGACTGCACAGAGGTCTGGGGGATCTCCTGATATACAGATGCTCCCCTATCCCTGTAAATCATTGACAGGCACACGGAAGGGCAGCGAACTACCGCTGTGTTTGTACTGAAAACCAGTTCTTGGAGAAAATTTCTTGGAGATATTTCTTTCCCTGAACACGTTCCTTGTAAGCTGTGGCCAGTTTATGCTTAATATTGGCTTTTACCCTAACGACAATACCAAATGTGTCAAGGTAGCATGTACCAGATTGCTTACGACAAATTATACAATAAACCACTTGAATTATTTTTCTGTTTTTCACTTTGCCTCTACAGAAGAGAGTCACATTTTCTAGCATCTTACTAAGCTGTCAGACAAACATGCTACTGAATGAGGTGTTTGACCACAGGCACAGCCCCTAAAGGAGGATGTAGAAATCTTCACCTTTAAGTATTTTTTAAAATAGAAAACACTTAAAAACATTTGGAAGTGCTGGTGTTCATCTGTAAGTTGCATAAGACTTCTTAGCTTTTTCCTCCGATCGAAAGAGGAATGGCACATGGCATACAGATATTCCACCACTGTGGATATAAGATTATACAAGATTATGACTTGATAATGTCAATTTATCACAGTGCTGCATGTACTGCTACCAAGTACAAATACAAATCATGAAAAACATCTGTAAGCCCCTATAAGCAATTTGTCAGAATACTTTAAAGTACATGTATAATAAATGAAGAACACATGTTTCATAGGAACCAAATGAAACCAGAGCTGTACCGAATGCTTTGCCAGAGACTTGAACAGCTGTGGACATCACCTCTCTCCCCCTCTATCCAGCTTTAAAAGGCATTGTTTCCCTTTTAGCTTGACAGGTGATGTTCACAATACCGTCAGTCTTCCTAAAAGACAGATAGCCCAAAATTTCTCTGTAGACCGTTTCCATCTCCTTAAGTGCTGTCTTTTCCTTCTCATTTTAGATATTTGGCACTTTCTGCTAAATTACAAAGGGTCCTCACTGCACAATCCCTGCCAGCTTCTAAAAAGACATGAAACACCTACTGTCGTTTACTTATGAAAAAATACCAGGTTACATGCTGTACAGTGTTTTCTGTCTGGTAGCTACAGTTACAAGATGGAAAGTTTTGTTCATTTATGATTCTGTTCAGAGTGTGCGCACACAAACACACCCAGAGGTACACGTCTTTCAAGGTTCAAAAGAGGATTGTCTGACTTCTCTGAGCTTGATGCCTCAACGAGGCTATGGATTTCTTCTGTCTAAACAGAATACAAGGTGTTGACTCCAAACGCTCTTTGCTATCATGTTTTGCATCTTAGATTCAGGGACCATCTTTAGCGTTATCCAGAATGATACATTTCTTTACACAGAGAAAAACCTAGCAATTAACCCTCCCGCACAATAATACCAACTGAATACTGTCACTTCCATGTAAAACCAGGGCGCATGGTTTAATAATCTCTCTAGTCTTCCTACTCCACCAGCTTTTGCTTTGCTTTTCAGATAAGAGTTTCCTGCTTCTCTCATTCCTGTTTCAGATCTATTTCCGATAACAATAATAATTGGAAGTGGAAGATATTTTCTTTTATTAAATCTCCAAATATTAGCTCCCATACTTTTCAACATCTACAGTGATTCACCAAACCTGAGGAAGGAGTAACAATTATTTTACTTGACAACTCTGTCTTATAAAATATATCATTGCTAAACTTTGAGTAACCTTTCAAAATACTCGTGTTATAGTTAAGAAATAGGAATGAATTATAAACATTCTATCACTGAAGTCAATCTAACATGCACTGAAATATTTAATAAATTTATAGTTTTACTTCATTTTATCTGCTTGAAAAAGCAACAGGAATGTAAAATACTTTCTTCACCACTGAACATATGCAATCACCACTGTATATTTAAAAAAACAACCCGCTGATTATAAGATAGCTTAAATAGCCCCAAGTGTCCCTGAAGAGCTACTGTGTGCTGTGTAAAAGCTGAATAATCCTCCCCATGTCAGAAGGTGACTCTTCAGCTGTTCAGGATCATGAGCTGATATGCTACCACTCGTAAAAAGATTCAAAACACAAGAACATACATTTAGGTGAAGATCACTGTGATGGTATTGGAATTAATCTGCAAGAGCTGACAACATTGAAACCAATCTAGCAGGAATGATTCGAGGAATTGTAGCTTTTACTTAAAGCCAAAACACAAAGAACACAGCAAATTCACACCAAAATAAGTTCAATGGGAATATGAAATTTTTACATCATATTTGGCTCATCTTTCTTTTACAAAGATAACTGGGAAAAAGGAATATGTTCAAACACACTTTCTATTTAAATACATACAGAGTGCAGTATTCGTATAACACCAGAAGTGCAGTTTGTGCAAAAGGACTCCATTATTGCTCAGTGATTTGAATAAAATACTTTAACATATTTATGAAGGCACATTGATAGAATAAAAGCTGTTTCAATCATCTGTGTTTGTTTTAGTCATCAAAATAGGGGAATTCACTTTGGCCCATGTGCTTAGAAAAATATGACTTTGACTTTCAAAATCTCATTATCGTCAATATTTAGTCTTAGCTATTACATGGTAGTTTCTTCCCATTCAAGCTCCACATCACCTACAAAAGAAACAGATACATTTGTAAACAGACAGTAATTAACAGCAGATAACTGTTTTGGCTTAATTTAAAAGGTCCTGCAGGGAAAAAAAAGTGGAAAGCTTGAGCAATGACTGTTACCATGAAGGAGACTAAAGGGCAGCAAAATGCTAGAAAATTACACTTCTGAAGCCAAAAAAAGCATGTCAAAGTATTTGTTTCTGCTTCTTAGTCTGGTCAAGTCAATGCACCTGCTATGGAAAAATAATACTCGAGACAATCTATACCTCCTTACCTTCCATGGCATCCAGAGAGTCCATCTTTTGCAGTGCTGAATAATTTACAAAACATACGGGCTGACTATTTCCCTTGGTTGTCAACAGATCCAACACACATTGATGCAAAAATATATACTGTGCCTGTAAGATGTGAATTTAAAGACATTTGATTAGAAGAAAAATGTACTTCTAATACAAAAAAAACTTTTGAATTTTTTATATAACATCTAGATGTTCTGCAAGCAACTGTAGTTGAACTCAGCAACCTCCATACTTCAATGACCATATCATATATGCTTGGTCTGATTTTATTCATTGTGACGCATAATGCGTTAAGATTTGTCAACACGTTAATCCTTATGCCCAATAAGATATTTGAAATAAGACTAATCATAACTGAGACTAATAGGCTGTTCCATAATTTTCTGTAAAGGTTTGTTCTATGAAAAGATGCTTGACTACTTTTTGCCACTAGATTCAGACTGAAAAAACTGAACCACACGAACTCAATATTTACATAAGAAACTTTTCCTCTTTCTAGCATAGAGAAAACCAGCAGGGTGCACTCAAATGCAAAAGTTCAAGTAAATCTAAATCTACATGTTCTAGGAGCATGCATCATCGCTAAGAGCAAAAAACCCACATTATTTTTAGTGTTACTTCTTGAACTGCAGCATCATATTTAATAGACTATAATGCAAAGAGTGGGCAACTAACATGAATTTGGCACTTCCAAGGACATAAAGTAACTCTGGGTAATCATTGCTGAAAAGACAAAAACAAAATAAGGCAATGTAAGAATGAAAAAAAGAAAAAATCAAAGAATGAAAACGAAAAGAAAATTAATGGATTAAGCGTCTCTTCTCACAGGAGAAGCACTGTGTACGTAGATGCAGAAAATGAGTCAGATCACAGTATTACAGATTCATTCAGATTGGAAGAGACCTCCTGAGATCACCTAGTGCAAACGGCCCACTGCTCCAGCTGGGTCAGCTAAGGCACGCTGCCCAGGACCTTGTCCAGATGGGGTTAGAGTATCGCCACAGGTGGAGATGACCAAAAAAACTTCAACTTCCTCGACTTCCGCGCAGGTAAATACATAAGTGTAATTCTTCTGCTCAGTAATTGCTATTTTGTTTCAGAACTGCCATCAGTCTTCAGTTCAAGTGTCTCAGATTTATGAGAGAAATTTTCCTACATGGATATGTTTTAGGGTCACAGCTCCAGAGCCATGGGTAATTAAAACAGACTTTCACGGGCCCCGGAAGTACACAGTACCATTACGCTTTTCAATAGCTCACTTACTGAAGCAATAGCATCGCATTACTTCAAACAAGCCATTGTACTTGACTTGCCAAGGTGATAAACTTTAACGGATCCACTGGACAAATATGGATTTCTAAAATGAAGGTCTTAAGTTTCAGTGGAGTTTAGAATGATTATTCCAATTCAGAAGGCAGACTCTGAAAGCTCTGTAACCTCTTGCATTCATACAGCTACTTGCGAGCAGGTAGCAATGAAAATCTTTCTGGGTTTGCCAGGGGAGAGTGAAGCAGGATACCTGGGGAACGTATGTGTGACAAGTTATTTTCCTAGTTAGAATTAATGACATTCTTACTTATTTGAAAGTCTTTTCATGATTGCAAGTGGGAGAAAGAATAAAAAAGTTCACTGAAGACTAGGTTATGCACTTTACCTGGAGTGCAAGGGCAGGCCTTGGTAATGCACAGGCCACCAGGCAGAGTACCAGGATATTGAAATTATTTCTACATTAAGGAATTAAATGGTGTTTGGGTCCATCACCAACCAGTGGAACTTGATCATCCAAACGACTTCAAACGGGTTGGACAGTCCCTCACATAATTTTAATCCCTGCGAACCAGCACTCTCTCAAACAATTTCCAGGCGTGTGTCAGGAGTTACTACAGACTACGGGTCGTTCTCTACAGAGAGGTTGGATGCAGCTATCTTCTGTGACGAGAGTGGTAACTGCAGAGGTGTTTAATTGCACAGATGTGGGCCATTCTGTGCCCATTGACTACAGTAACAGAGAGTGACTGTTGTCAAAAGGAAAACTATTTTGAAGCTATAATAAAGCAAAAAACAGGTCTAAGAGCATCCAGATTTGATTTACTTTACTCGTAGATCTTACAGACAGTTTGACTGTGGGATCTCTAAACTGCATTCTGGGAAGGAGTTGTTCCTCCCTTCTTATTTTCTGTGTTGATCACACAAAATTTGAATTATAGACCACTAAACAGTATTTTGTAACAGAACTGTCAGAATAGCTTGACTACCGAATCTGCCACAAAACTTTGCAAGATTTGATTCGCTTTGGGCAAGTTTTAATGCTGATCTGCATTTTGCAGTCTTACAAACAGGACCTAGAAATGGCCTCGACAGAGAACAACCTGTCTCAGGGTTTTGCAGCTAGCATATAGATCAATACTTGTTCTGTCTGGAAATCAGAACTATGAGACCACCGTCTTCTATTGCATTTTGGCACATCTTTTTCTAGCCCCTGCCAAAATATGCAAATGAAGAAGTATGCAAAAATGACACACATTTTAAAAACGTACACTGATCTTATTACATGCCTTACTGTTTTAAGATTTTATTTGGGGGGGCCTCCAATTAAATTGTCTTTCAGCCTTCGCCTTATTTTCAGATGATTCTATTTCTAGTCAAAAGTGTAAAATGACAACCAAAAAAAGTATTCCCAGAATTCATCATCACGGGAAAGTCCTGGCAATTGTTTAGCTGCATCAAGACTTCAAAAGGAAAAACTGAAAGCAATTGCTAATAAGACAGCACCTTACAAGAAACGGCATGACATGGTATCACCACAAGGTCTCACAAAATCTTGCGAAATGCAGTTGCTGAAGAGAGGTTAACCTCTCTTTGTATATTCTGACACATTTTTCATATATTCTGACATGATACAAAACAGCAGAATTGTATTCCTAAGGGAAAAAGTCTCCTTACGTTAAAATCAGTTTAAATCCATCACTCATGTGGACGTTCATCCTCAAACTGCTCACCCATACTGAGAAGCTGGTAAGTCATGCTGTAGACTTAAAGGCTTCAGGCAGCAGCATTGGCTTAGTCCTGGCCTGCAGAAGGCTTATGCCAGCAATGTTGTGCAAATACAGCTGGATTTCCATTCCACTCAGCATTTAGGATCAGCTTTAAATTCTGCTATTACTCCTTTACAAATACCCAGACCTCCAGGTACAACAGAGGTCCTCCTTACTAGCAGCTCATCACTAACTTATATCCATACTCAATAAGTCTGCAAGAAATGCACTTCTTTAGACCCCAAAACCGCCATTTCCTTGAGTTTGCAAACTCTGGTCTGTGCTTAATTCTATCCATATGTTCTATTTTATTGGAAACAATTTAAAAAGAATCGAGGAATCATCAATGACGTCAAAGGCGAACAAACATTTAAAAGTTTGGAGGACTATGCTACATATACTTACAGAAAAATACAGTTAAATTCTAAATAAAGTCAAATTAAGTAGTGCATGAGCAAATACATTTTTTATTTAACAGCTGTTCTTCACCCAAAACTTGAAGTGAACTTTCTCAAAGTCTGAGAAATTATGATTTAAGTTCTAAAATCTAAATATCTCAGCACTTGCTTCAGCACTTGTTAAGATTTCGCTGGCCAAATAAACAAATACAAAGCATACATTTGGGCAATGTTTGAAATCCAAACAGAAACAAAAACTGGCAGAAAATGCATTAGGTGGCCAATTGCTTTCTAGTCTTGTTTTGTAGAGGATCAGATGATCAGATGACTAACTTTTTAACAACAGGAAAACAGAATAGGTAAATATATAAATCTTACCAGGTTCTGTACCATACACATTCTTTCACTTCTTAACTCAGCCACAAGTCCATAGATATCCACAAAATCGTGGTCATTTACATGTTGAGTTAAATGGTCAAGTGCAATATAAACACCTGTTCTTCCAACGCCAGCACTGCAAACATAATCCACAGGATAAAATGATGTTTTAATGTTAATTTTATAGTAGAAAATATTTTCTTAGAATGTTATGGCTAAATTAAGTTTATTGTGAAAAGAAAACTTCAGAAAATATTAAATCTTTTTCAGTTTTTACTTCTGTGTTTGTGTCTACTTGCTGAATGGTATCAAGTGAAATCTGGATTCGAGCCATGTTTTGATTTTGATTTTACAAAGGGTTGCATCAGGCAAACAAGCTATAACTAAACAAGAACTGTGTAGGTGGAAAAATGACCCTACAGCTTGTCTGTGAATTTTATAGAGCTCACTAATTCAAAGAAAAGAAATCACAAAATCTTGTGAAATCACACCTGGATTCTGTGATGCTTTTGGTATTTGAGACAAAACAACATGAGATCTAGCAAAACATTTCAAAGAAAATACTTTTAAAAGGAGGATGAGTGTGCAAGACATGCTGCTGGCAAACGTTGTTTTATTTAAAGATTTGAAAATGAGCATGATGTAATAAATGCAGGGTGTATCACTGCAGACAATCAGGAAATGTGTAGCAAAACTCTCTTGAAGCTGTAAGATCTAATGAGCAGAAAGTAAGGAATGAGTTTTCTGGATATGAGAACACGTAACGCTGCTTTATAACGATCAGGAATTTGAGCACAGGTGGAGTACCTGGCCCATTGCTGGCCCCTTTATGTGTCTGTGTTGTGAAAAGGGGATCGGATTCATTGCAGAGGGGCCCCAGGGCACGTAAGTGTCCTCCAAACATGAAGTCCATGTAGTTCTCTCCTGTAATAGTCTCTTTGGCCCTTGCAGTAGAGGGAAATGTCAAACTGTCAATGATAATGATATTATATAAAATGAGGCTTTATCACCCACTGCAGATGGCACCTGTAGGATACTGAGGACAAATAAAAAGAAGTCCCGTGCATGATAACCGGGCTGTGAGGGAAGAGATCTGTGGCACCAATTACAGCTTTTCCTTCCATGTATTTCCAGATTCACACCGAGTGAGAATGACGGAAAGAATTAACTGCAGACCTCGGAGTTCAGTCCGCCGTTTTGGAGTGTGCCCACTCATTCAGTGGGAACGCTGACCTGCATACAAACCGCAGACACACTCACCACCTTCCTGAAGACTTAGCCTTCCCCACACACTTACTCTTTGAAATAGCAGTTTAAGGGCGTTGCGTATGAAATCAATGGGAACTATGACAGCTGAACACCTCTAACCACCAGACCATTTTTTGAAGAGCCTAAATACAGATTTTAGCTGTTTACAGGCATCCAGGCTTGAAATCTGGCACGTGCAAACCCTTATTCCTATTTGCCATTCTCTGTGGCTCCCAAATAGTTTCTTCCTCTTGATATGTGACACATACATTTTAAATACAATTTTTAATACTTATTTCTTAAGAAGAGCTATAATTATAATAGAACTATTTTAAAATAACATGTCAGTTCCTATTCCTCTTCTTATGATAAAAGACAAAAATTGAGATAAATCCAGCAGTGCCCTACGGTAATTGTTGAAGTAACTATTTCACTGACATCACCTCAATGGGATTTCCATGAATAGAAGAACAGACACACTTTGGTATTTTACCTTCTAGAAAGGACTAAGGAGCACTGCTAGAGAAACCTTCACTGCTGTCCGTACTAGAACCATACCCGTGCACTCGGTTTTCATTGTTCTTCTGGCAACTTCCCTAAGCATTAACATGCACTTGAAATTAAAAGATACTACATGATGATTTGGTGAATATGCTCACCTGCAGTGAACCACCATTGGCGTATTATCATGTGCTCGACTTGCACGGATAAGTTTTACAAAATGGATAATTGGTGCAGTAGTTTCAGGGACTCCATGTTCCGGCCAAGAAGTAAAGTTGCACTGCCGCACCATCATGCAGTCTCCATGCTGAAAAACATAAAATAAGGCAGTTTTTGCAGAAGAAATGTGACAGAAGATCCAGTAAGCTACATGTAAACTTCTCAGCAATTTCATGTAAAAAGAAAGCCAGAGTAGTGTAACAATTGTAAGATGTAATTGTATCAAGGGGTAATTTGTTGTGCACAGATCTCATGGCAGGTTTTTTGAGAGATGGCATCAAGTCCATATTTCAGGAAGTATTAATGACTTCAGCAGTCACTTGCCATCTGACTTCAGTCACTATATCAATGTCATTTGTAGACTACAGGTTGAAGTTTCTATGGATCGTTTAGAAGTTTAGTGAACTGGAATAACAAATTTATTTCAGGAAAAGCAACCATTCTAGGACTGATGTAATGTAATGAAGGCCAAACACACACACGCTGGTAAACACAGATGTATTTTCTAAGTGTTTGATGCCCTTTCAATCAGAGCAGCAGCAACAGTAAGTCAAAGAAAAGAGCTGGTTATGTTCAGATATCTAAATTAACTATGAAGGACAGAAGAATGAAAGCATAGCATGATGTCAAAGGCCTGTCTAGACCCATATACTGTTTCCAACAGTAGTGAAGGAAAAATCTTATGGAAAAATATAAAACATGACAACAATGTATCTGTAGTTCCACAGAATATCCTTTCCATTCTTAACAGTTTGCGACTTGTGAAGTGCCTCAGTCAGAGAAAGTATATCAACATTTAATAGTACTTGTCAGAATTTTCTTCTACCAGTTTCTGCACATTTTATGAAGCCCTGTAAGTTTTTAGCATTTACAGTATCTTGCAGCAAGGAATACCACTGTTTAATCAACTGTTGTGTAATGAACCTGTTCCTTTTATTAAAATTTATTTTGAATCAACCACTTGCGCTTTTCATACTGCAAGAAACAATGAGCAACTGTGAACAATTATGTGTAGCAGCTACTTTGGGTCTATATTTTCAAAATGGATCAACATAAAAGCAAGAGAAGTGACTTTGGATGCAATATGGCAATAATTATGAATGATTTGCCTCACATATGCTATTTACCTTCACTGGAAGATCATCAAGAATCCATCCATTTGTGAATGGAAGATGAGGTACAATCTTACAGCCAGCAATATGGCACATTTAATGACACGCTTATCAAGGCCATGTAGTTTCTTGTGCAGGGTAGTTCAGCTACAGTAAATGTATCACTTACCCAAGTCAGGTTATGTTTTGTTTTCTTTTCACCCTCACTCTGGTTAACACAGGTGACTCTGCATTTTGTTGGCATGCATTTTTACTCTAAATAGTCCCTTTTCCAGTCTTATTTACTCAATGTCTTATTTTAGCTGAAAAAAGTTTATCTTCTCGCACTCAATTTAAAACGTTGAATTGTCCCATACTATGTGCACAACATATCCTTATGGGGTGACCACTGAGACAATCCCGTAGCTGCTGTGTTCCTTTCATCATGTGCACGTGCCACAGGATGGTGATGCATCTTTGAACGTGGACAGCCGAGTTCAGGTCCTAGGATCTGGCTGCACTACATACAAAACAGGTCAATGTTGGGAAGGCAAATGAAGGCCGACTTCATCTTGGGACATTACATCCAGATTGCTTTCTCAGCCCACCTGCTGATCTGACTGAATGCTGGCTGCTAATTTTTCCAAAGAGCGGAAACTGTAGTTGTGGATCATGACAAAGATGAACATCCATGCTGTACCCCGCACAAAGAGTGGGAGTAATACTGATGATTCTCATTTATACTGGGTGAATCTCCTGGGGGTGGAGGCCAATACGGGTGGTGGTACAATGCAAAACAGCTGTGCTGTACCAGAGAATCTTGCCCTTTAATCTGAGAGGGATACATTCAAAGGGATTTGTCTGATCCCAGAATGGTTAGGATTACTCCTTTCTAGAAAAGACAACTGAGGTGTCCAAATAGAAACTTCACCTCCCACCAGACCTGAGGTTCAGTAACCTTGAGAGGCACTTCATAGCATGTCGGACAAATATCTGAGCTCTTTGTGACAGAAACTGGAGAAAATTCTCAGGAAAAAGAAACCACAAACAAACCAGGAATGAAATTAAAATGGAGGAAAAACAGGCAGTAGAATGCCTACGCATTAAAACATTAAAAGAAGAATAGTGAGGGGTAGTTGGGTGGGATGGAGCACATCTGATACTCTTTGAGGTGTTGGATGGGTTTTATTCAATCAGCTTCCTCTTCTGGCTTACCCTTTCAATTTTTAGATCTCTGATGGTCCAGTCTATTTGAATATCTTCCATCAATTTAGTAATCACTATATCCCCAAACACAGTCACTGGTTTATTATCTTCTGGCCAGTACTGATGACATCTTATCTGCAGGGAGATGATTACTAATTAACAATGATCATATTATATAATCTTGACAAAATTAGATATGGAATTTACAATTATATGAAATGATGTTAATTGGTACACTGGTAACTTACCCGGCCTTTTTCAAAACATTGTGTAAGCATCACAAGTGTTTTTGCTCTCGTCTCCCAAACCATTCTCCAGAAATCGCCCACTGTTCCTGGTAATGGTCCCTGAGTTGCAATAAACTCATTTGGACATAAATAACCCTAAGAAAAAGAAAATATTTAATGCATAGTGGTTGGTAAGGAGAAAACTGGTTTGCACGTGATTCCTAGTTGTGCCTGCAGCTACCATGCCTAAGGCCAGAACCTTGTCATTCATACTAAACAAATTGGCATAGGTCTGGTTAATCATTGCATGGCAGATGGCCTTGGAAATCTAAGGAAGTAATGGCATTTTTTCCACTGTGTATATCAATGATGAACAAATGCTCTAATAAAGTTTGGGAAAAGCCATGCTAATAGAAACACACTTAGAAGAGAAACTACAGGGACACCAGGTCAGTAATTCCCCTAAGCCTTCATATTAGAGTTACTGCAAATCCAGCCAGAGGCCACTTAGAACCATGTCAGGAAGTGGCCAGCAAAGTAGAATTAAACAGACTTTAGGAGCAGTGGAGCCAGAAGAAGTCTGAGAGCTAGTGCAAGCTACGGACCACACTGATGACCTTGTTCTTCCAGTGATATCAGGGATCTGCTATAACTCAGGGATAGAGCTTACTCAAACAAATGATCTTTGATAAAAGGTCCTTGAGAAACCTACTGTAGGGGTTGACTTTTATTTTAGTGTTGTCTTCTGCTGCTTAGTTGATTCATAAATTGATGTAAAATTTGAGGAGAAAGAAGTTTGTTGAAAAATATCTGTGTGAATGCTGTCAGTGCATGGGTTCTCATGGATCTCTTTCCTCAAAGAAACTAAGCATACCCTACAGGAACTCTTATGTAGTACAGAAAGTCTAAAATAACAACAATAGCAATAATAGCAATAAATTTATGCTGTAGAGCTAGCAGTCTATAATATCACACAGTTCTGCTTATTGCTCAAAACAAGTGACACAGTGGTTTATAGCACCACCGAAGCTCCTTGTGGGAATTATAGCCCTATAATTCACAGCTGCCTGTTACTTACTCCATCTATAATATATAGAACAGGTGGCAGTGAGAAACTATGTTAATCCTTCCTAGTTTAAGAGGAGGTGAGAAACTATAATTCAGGGATGCAAAGCTCATAGTTCAGTTACTGACTTTTTCTTGTTTAACCAATGAAAATAAAAGTAGCAGCCAAATTCCCATTTTTTAAAACTATATACAAGACCTGTCTTTCTCTCTCTTTACACGTATGCATATGTATATACACCCAGATAAACAGGTATATAAATACACACGTATATTTACAGCTATGTGCATTTATGTATTTACACATCCACAAATATGGGAAGTGAGAGCATGTAAAGGGCAAAGCTTTAGCCCTGACAAATGGTAACATTACAGTTGTCTATTCACTGATGCATGATGACCTAAAGCGCGAAGCCTGTATGTATCTCAGCAGGGAACACTCTCTGCAGTTGGCTTTTGCTGCAGCTTTTTGGAAGTTGCTGTTACTGTTCCCTGCCTAAGCCCTGTCATGTCAGTTAGTGACAGAAGGGTAAAGACTATGCCGTGCTCCAAGCTGTCTGGTCTCCTTCTCAGTGGTTCTGTGTATAGTCCCAGCGTCAAGTAACAATGTGGCATGCCTCTTCCTATCTGCCGTCAGAATTGGGACATTCCATATAAAGGGAATAAACAGCTTTTACTAATGAGAGAGGAAGATGCTCTCAGCTGTATTGATTATTCTCTGTGATTGTCTCTTAGTTACCTGGAAATAACTATTTCTACTTGTCATTGTGTCATCTGTTTAGAGTATGGTCTGCATCTCTTGCTATGTGTTTGAATAGTGCTTACTGCAAATCAAGTATTGACCTCATGTGAGACCACCAGCCACTGCTATAACAAATTAAATACATAATTAATTATAAGCCACACTTTGAGATTCAACAGGACAAAAATTAGATAAAAATATAGATAAAGGGTTTACTGAGAACACAATTAGAAAATGGAAGGTCCAGGAAGAAAGCTGTAAGGGGAATACCAATCCCACTCTCCAAAATTATTAGCCATTTCTATGAAGCTCTTCAGTTCAGTTATCTTTACGTAGTCCTGTTCAATACAATAGCTCCAACTCCTGAACTGAGAGACCAAACAACACCTGTCTAAACAATTGACCTCAGTGGGAGTTCCATTATTATCTTTAATAATAATGGTTTGAGACAATTTATAGAAAGTAATTTGCTGGACTGGTTTGATTATTACTGAAAATCATTGCTTAGCAATGAAAATGGGATAATTTGTATTTTTAACTAGTCATGTTCAGTGCTACAGCAGTCATTTGAACAATGTCATAGCAACAGTAGCTGTAGTGAATGAAAGAAAAATTAGAATCCTGTTCTTCTTGCAAGCTATTTTTTGACTCTCTCTTCTACCAGAAAACAAATACAGTAAAAATGTGAGAGACTTCCTACTTACAGATACGTAGCTGGCATTAATGTAGTCAGACCCAGGAATACCAGCATCAGGCATTAGCTTCACTCTGTTGTTGTTATCTATCATGGAAATAAAATCTAGTTAACTAGAAGCTTCATTCAAAAGCCATAGATGAATGTAACAAGCGTCCCTGGAGCGTTAAGAAATCAAAAATACTGTTAACTGTTGCTAATCTAACAATATTTGACACAGTAGAATGCTAATTATAAAGGGAGTTTAACCAATTTCCATTACTGTGTAGTCATCCTTTAATGTTTCACACATATTTTAATACAATAATTTTTAATTAAAATGCTGAACGTGCTAAAATCTCCAATTTGATGTATGTACGAGAGGATCCTCTGCCTGAAGGTGGCCCATGTACTTTACGTTATGGTGTTCTAGCACAGACAACCTCCGTGTGAATCAGACAGCAGGGTCAGGGGTCTGACAGTCTTTCCTGTGTACTTGCTGCCCAGGTCACAGATTTGAGTCAGATCCTCGCACTTTTACATACTTTTACTTCTTTTACATAAGGTAAGCTCATTATTACAGAGAAAAAAAAAATACTGAGGGTTTCCGATTTGGGCCCACGGTACGTGTGCAGAAATGACAAAACCCAGGAAAGATGTCATATGTGAAGAAAATAAATGCTGAAACCAAACATTCCAAATTTTGATGTTTGGTTTTCAACTTTGTAAAAAAAAATAGAATACAAAGTTAAAGATTTATGAAACTCATCTGTTTATATTTCATTGTGTGTTATGAATGTAATTTTTTAGTGACTGTATGTCTTGAACAAGGCAGTAGATAGCAGGAACAGCTGCTCTGAAAAGTTAATAGCACAGAATGTAGCATTATTAACCAAGGAATGCCACGGTCCCCATCTCACATCACAGCTAATGCCTAAAATAATAATGACATTTCTTGTCTTATTAACTGAAAAAGGAAGCAGTGTTAAGTACAGAGAGACAGACTCCTGTCTCCTGTGATAAAATCTAGCCTTGGCTTTTAAGTTATCATACAGTCACTCTGATCTTCTGTGGAACCTTTGCAGCACGTGTACACATATCCACAAGAAAGCATACCCAGCCTCCTGAGGTAGCTGAATGCACAAACATGTGGATTTTATATGTTTAAAAAAAATTCCTTCTCAATAAAGGGAAAAAAAAATGAGGAAGAATGTTAAAGAGTTTGCTACATGGCTTGAATTACAAAGCTAAGAAACTATTGAGGCTACAGTTTCTTGCACCTGCATATTAAAGCTTGTGAGAGCAAGTTGAAAGCTACTTGCAAATAAAACTGTCTTTAAAAAAACACAGTGAAAAGACAGATTACTTGACAGAAAAATATTTCATAGTGTGGACATGATTGCACTGCCATTTCAAAGGCAGATCAAATAAAAACACAGTTGCATTCCAAATATAAGCTGCATTATCAAAAGTAGAGAGCAAACCAGATATCAGTAAACATACATACACGGCTTTATGTTTGGGAAACGATTCTTAGATCTGTTCCAAGGCAAATCAGCATCAGTTGAAGCAAGGTCTTCAAGAAACTTGGGAAGTTCCTGTAGAGGAATAAATGTTTGTTGGCAAAGCTATGCATTTCATCTTCAATGAATATAAAAAACCCAACACAATTACTCCAGTGAGAGGAAGAATTCTTCAGTTCCGCAACACAGTGCATTTCTGAGAACAGCTGGAAGCGTTACAGAGCATTCCACCCCACTGTCAACCCCAGTTCTACCAGCAAGGTTAGATGCAGCACCACAGACAATGCTGTCAAGGTGAACAATTAAAGCCTACATGAACTTTCACCTTTAAGAGTCTGGATCAAGTCAGCCTATTACCTTTTGTAGTTCTTTTCTGTCTTTTCATGAAGTCACATGCTTGGTTACCATAGCCTCCTAACTCAGTCTTACTCTTGGGTAATGCCTTTTCCTGGCTCCTGTAGGTTGGGAGAGTTCTTGCCACATCGTGAGAACTGATGAGAATTTAATTAAGTTTAGACAACTGGCAATTAGCTATTGTTCATGGGACTGTTTGTGAAAGGGGTGGGAAGAGTTATTTTGGGTTGTACTGCAGTTTCATAACTGGTCATTCGTTCTGTTACTGAAGGGCAGAGGTGGATAAATCATTCATTTTGAGGAACTTTTTCGATGGAGATCATTCTGTACGTAAATAGGTATAATTTCCAAAGCTAAGTAAAAGAGTGGAGACAACTTCAAAACTTCTTGATGGAGAAACTGTAATAATGTGATGATCTCGTAGTGGTGATAAGACAATAGAAAATTGAGAAAAGCCAGAATTTCACCAGAATTTCTAAGTTAATAACTACAGTAACTATAATAGATTTTCACTTTGTTTGACAAATGTTATATGCAAGTCTATTTCAACATCTAGCTAAGATACAAATGAAGAGATCTACCTATTGCTTTGAATGAGTATGATACAAAGTTTTACCGCTTGTGCCGAGTACCCCCTTTAAATTTGTCTTTTAATATTAACAGTTACTCTCTACATGGGCTACTTCCAAAAGTGGGGCAGATAGCCCTACTATCAGATTCAATGTCAATTATTTTCAAGTGTTTTTTTGCCCAGGTATTTGAGACAGTTTGTCTTCTATAAGTAAAATTCAATGGGCAACTATTAGCAAATAAATAAATAAAAGAGGTAATGAAAACCAGAAAAACTAGAGTGTTTTTTATTCCACTGTTTTTCTTTCATTGCTGATTCAAATATTTTGTCAGACTTATTTGATGGGTTCAGATACTAAGAATAATTTGAGCATTAGCAAACTGGGACAATTTGAAAACTGATGTAATAAACCAAGTCAGTAATTCATTTAATCTGATATCCTATTCTGTATAACAGATAATGTTTGACATATAAAAGAGAGCTCAAAACACTTGAACTGTATTATATGCAATATTATCCCACGAGAAATTTCTTTCTTTCGCCATCTGACAAAAATGCTATGGCCTGAAGCATGAGGACTACTTCACTTCCATAATTGTATCCTTTATAATATAGCTGCTGGTGCTTCTGAAGAGGAGGGGAAAGATGGTTTCGCAATGAAAGCAAAGGTCTTTCAGACAAGGGACCCGACTTCTCTTCCTAGCTCTGACACATACTTCCTTGGGGAAAGAATTAGGAGAAGAATTGCAGAGAACAACTAGATGCTCATCTCCCTTTGAAAATTAACAAGGGACTAGATCCTATCCATGCCCTTCAAAATCTCTCTAAATATCTATGTTTTCTAGGGATGAAAAGTCTATGATTATGCCCATTATGAAAAGAAAGTTTCTGACTTAAAATCACCGTATAATGAATGGCTGACTTTACATTTATATCCATATGTGAAAGAATTAAAAAACATGGTTAACAGACATAAAGTAAATACAAAAGTAAATGAAGGACTGTAACATACTATGGAAAAATGAAGGCACTCGTTTTAAAATCTTGTCTTTGAATCAACCTCTGCCATACTCAAGGCACATTTCTTCTACCTATTCAGTTGCCTCTTCCTTTTGTCTCAATAGTCCCTTAGAGAAGTAAAGCCCCAATCCTATATCTGAACCTAGAGAAAGATCCCTGTTCTCAGACATAGCACAGTGACTTCTGTGCATTCCTGTCAGGATTTGATAAGAACAGTAAAACACAGCTAAGGGTAGAGATGTTAAAATTCCTCTCTTTCAGAAAGCTGAAACTCTCCCACAAAATTTCTGTCTTTGAATTTTGAATGATGGAAGAACACAGAAGAAACACCTATGGCATTTTGCAGGTGTTATGGGCTGTGGGATCCTGTATCATGTGCATGTCATGTGAACTTTAACTTGCCTCATTTGCTTCACTCCTCTGAGTCTTACCTTGCCAGTTAACTAGCATAGAAGCAGCACTGTTCTAAAGTATTTTGTAGTAGATAGCAGATAGAGAAGCAGATTATTTTATTTTTGTAAAGATGCTTCCATAGCTGAACAAGTGCTCAAAAGCTAATTCTCTGCACCAGGATGGATTTCAGTCTAAATTATTATTTTCAGAACTGGGAAAAGACTATTTGGATTCCTAAATTCAATAAGAATTCATCATAGAAACCATATTTCTTTGCAGACTCATAAAACTTTGAAATAATCAATTTGCACTTTGTTTGCTGTACTACTTTTATGGTACTGTGGTGATGTTCAGAGGTATTTCACTTTTTTATTCATGAACAGAATTTATTGTAAAACACTTATAGAAGTATTTCTGTTTCAGTAATTTGCCAGTTACTAGAAAAACCTGATGTCCCAAAGGTAATGAGAGATACGTGAATAATCTGGAAAGCTGGAAGTTTGAGTATCAGCTAGGTGGTGCCCACCATCAGTTACTGTGGCTCCCTATGGTTTCCTTAAACTCGTCTATTCTGATAAGACATGGCTCCAGATCCATTCTGAAGTCCAGATTCTCTTCTCATCATGTTTACACACAGGCCATATTCACATGTGGACCGAGATGGAACCCTGGAGATCTCCAGGCACAGCAGCTTGGTCAGTCCAGAAAATTAGATGAGACCAGAACTGTCCCTGGATTCCAAGACTTAAGTGAAATGGAAAGAGCCACATTCATGCTAGTAAAAATCCAAAACAGGTTTGTTGTCTACAATTTGCCTATTGCAAATGATCCCTAGACTAATTTACCTACCAAAACATATCTTGTTGTTTTTGAATTGTCCAGGAAGACTGCTAGTTGAAACAGTCCAAATTCAAAGCAAGAAGTATAATAACAGATATTAGTGTAAATGATCATATTCTCATTTCTAGTTCCTAGTATACTTTAATTTGCTAGTACAGAGATGGACAGAGAGCCCAAGCAAGATCAGCACCGTGCTTTTCGTTATGTGCTTCAGATATAATGGTCCACGGGTTTACATCTTGAGCTCAACTCTCATACACACATTGCGGGAGCCCTGAGTCATTTCTGTGAAACTAAAGCAAGAATGTGGATGGAAACAACACAGGTCACAAGGTCTGTTTGTTTGTTTGTTGTGTGCATTGTCATTTCTGATGTCATTTCAAGCGCATGGTCAATCTTATTATTCATCTGGTAAGACAGGTGCTACAGATATGCTCTCAGTCAGGGACTGGACCTACTCTGCAATTCTGCCTGCCCTTGGAGAAGTCACCTGGGAAGACACCACTACACTTTGGAATGGGGAAGCTAAGGCTCAGAGAGAAAAAAATGAAAGCCCAAATGACGTATAAAACTTTTGTTTAAAAGTTGAGTATATAATTTAGTTGAATGAGGCTTCAGCCTCAGTATTTCTCTGAATTTGAATTGGATTGCCAAGATTTTGATTTGATAAAACAGTACTGTTTAAGTTTTAAGACATTACAGTGCCATAAGGCTTACCCAGTGTGGGTCACACTTAAAGTAATACTAGAAACTTTCCAGTGATGAATGTTAATATGTGAAAGTGTTATTGCTAGTAAAACTTTTCATCTGTTCAGTCATGCATAATATAACTATAATCACTCTTGTTCAAGTGAAATAGCACTTCTACTCTTGGAAAAAAAGTTCTCCTTTATTGCTCAGAGAATTTTATGGTGCTTTTTATTATTAAATCCAGACCAATTTTACTTAGGGAGCATAACAAAAAAGCTGTAGGAAATACCATTAATCTTTTCACACTTTTGTTGGTTTTCCCTCAGAGACTGAAATATTATAATCTAGCAGAAGAAAAGCCAATTGTTGAGTCTTCATTTTTGTTAATCCAAATGGTAAGCAATTCACAGTAAATCTATAAATCCAAAATAATAAAGTCAGTGGAGACTGACAAATTATTTTTGTGACAGCAAATGACTGTATGTGTTAAAAATGATGATGATAAAGATTCTGAAATAACAAGAAGAAAAGATATTGTTGAGGAAAAAAATGATAGCTGTAAAATTGCTACTTAATTAAAATAGTGAAAACTTTGAGATTTACATTTGAAAGTATGTATATATTATATGTAATGTATATTTGGAAAGCTGGTCTCTTTTCAGAAAGAAAGACAGGCTTGCTGAGTTATCTACTCACATAAGGAGATGGAAGCTATTCACAAGTATGACAAGTATGACCTATTATTTGTAAAGGAGCAAAAAGCAAAGTACCATGCACAAACTTTTCACTTTCTGCACTGAAAACCATGAAAAAAAAAAAAAAAAATCTGAGTACAGTGGCAGTATAACTGGGGCTTAAACACTTCACAGAATAAATGTCATCTGTGTTTTTGGGGTCATCCTCACTCAGGAAAATGAACTTAAAGCACTTAAATATACCTGTGCATATGTTAGAAAACTATTTCTAAATAAACTGTTCTCAGGTAAACTACATATGCATTACTACATATGTAAAAGCATAAATATCATGGTGTTCTTGCAAAGATCGGAGTCTAAAGAAGATCATCTTTTGCTGACACTTAGGTGAATAATTCTGATCAGGTTGCAGTGTAGACTGCAGAATTCAAATCAGTGTAGTGTTACTTTCTAAACAATCAACCTGGTAATTGGGTATTGATTATCAAGGCCAGAGTCCTTCATGGCCTTGTCCGCTTAAAATGGACATGAAATGTGACACATGAAACGACTGAAGGTCTTGCGATGTTGTGACAACTGCTAGCAACATACCGAAAATTCTTCCTGAAACTTTAGGTTGTTGTTTGTGCAAAGCTCTTCAACATGTTGTAGGAAGGATTTCTTGCTTATTGGCCTGAAAGAAATGACAGAAGAATTAGAAACTTATCAGGAATTTCTTTGTCATTCTCTTTATTCTTTTTTAACAGCAGTTTATTAATAATGTTTTTCAGTTGAATAGAAACTGATACTTGTAGAAAGAAAATTATAAATTGCTTACAGCATGCTTATTTGGTTTGTTTTCAGTCACTTCAGATAGAAGCATTTTCTCCCCCTGTTGTTCCCTCTCACCAAATTTTTGATGTGCTAATGTTAACAGTATTGTTGGGTAGGATTGTTTCTATAGGTGACAGCATTCCAAGGCGAGGTTTTGACATTAATGGAAATCTGTAAACTTATCATTGCATTCTATAGTACATAATACTTCTTTGTCGCACAGAAAACATTTTATACTTTGCAAGGTTTTAGACATATAAAATATTGCAGTGACCTCATTCTCATAATGACATGGTTTTTAAACCCACAGGAGTTTAAATATCCCTGTATTACTTCCCAAGCTAAAACACAGACATGCAGGCTTCACCCCAGAGAGAGAGAAAGCATTTCTCCAGTTACCATGCAATTAGTCATGCTTTTATGATTTATACGCAGCTTGGAGTTTTTTTCTAATAAACAGAGAGGAGGGAACCACACATTGAGACTCACCGATGATCACAATACAAAAATCTTTAATCAACTTACTTGATGGATTTTCTATAACTAAGTAACCTGCAACAGAGATTTTTGTTAAATGTGGCAAGCTGAGAGTTAACCAATATTGTGCATGATAATAGGTTTTAGATGAAATACTCAAGTAACTAAAGAACCAGATTTATTTCTCTCATGGATTCAAATACTGTTATATGTCAGATATCTTGGGTGATTCTCTTGCTTAGTTTTTATCTCAGGTATTGACAGATATGGATATGGTAGTTGCAGTTTCTGTCATTCTCTTCAGATCATTTTACAGTACTCTGGGCTCATATGGCCCTGAGAAATCCATACTTCCAGCACACAGCTTCATATACAATGACCATTGACAAGCTTCATTTTACACTACGTACTCAATATCATTCTTCTAAGGAACATTTCAGAGTATAAGGACAGGATTCATCTGACTGAGTACAGACACCTATTTCTGAGCTAGTCACTACATTCCTTTTATAATCAGTGACAAGAAATAGGTGTGATTTAATCTCATTTTCAGCAGATATCTAAAATAAGTCACAGATGAATCACACTATTGGTGTGCCTCTATAGTAAACAGCCAGCTATGGCTGTTTATCTAAAGATGTTTAAAATGAGTGCCTGTTTTCATGTTCATTTTTACACGTTCACTGCTTTTTCTGGTGCAGGGCGATTTTAAAAACTGTGCTACATATTAAATCTTTAACTTGATCCCACAGCAGGTATCATGAAGATGTTACATGGGCAGCTATGCCGAGGGACTTTCAGATGGCCTTGAAACTTGGTCATCATCATCGCCTCTGAACCCATTTTAAGAATGTCTCAACATTATGGATTTAGAAGCCAAACTTTTGGAATTCAGACTCAAAAAGCTTGTCTAAAAGGTCAAGCCAAAGAATTTGAAGTAATACAGTTTAAAAGATAATTTGTCCCTTCAAAAGAGCTCTAAGTCTACCTCTCCAGTGTCTGTCTCTCCAAATTCTTACATACAAAATTTACAAAAACTACTCTATAGTACAAATACAAATGTCTACTGCGGACATAATTTTAGTACAAAAGACAAAAATTTGCTTTAGAATACTTTGGTTTATGAAGTTCTTCCTAAATATTTAAATTTAAAATTAGATAATAAAATGAGATTAATAAAATCGTTGAATCATTTATTATTAAGCATCACAGAAGTTAATTTCAAAGCTAATAAAGATGCCTTTGTGGTACATACTTTGTTATGACAGTTCTCTGCAAACAAAGCAAACAGGCTGTGAAAGCCTTGGGTCAGTCTCACTGGAGTAGAAAGAAGCGTAAGAATTCACAGAAAAGGGCTCAAGCTCAAAGTGCTTACTAGGACAAATGAAGGAGAGCTTCAGAATGAAAAAAGAAGGCAAAAAGACAACAAAACATGCAACTCTAGTTATTCGGGATGTTTAGACATCTAGCTAGTGCTTATTGTATCACTTCTGTTGTCTGCATCATGTGGCAAAGCAAACTACCTTTTAGTAATGTTGGCAACATTACAGAGCCAAAGTTTCCTGAAGAAAAAGTATTCTTACTAATTGTGCCAATGTACTGCACACAAATATATTTGTCTTTGAGCAGAAACTAAACTTTTTTTAAGGCCTTTTTTCAGGACAAAATTATAAGCAGTCTCTGCAAAGAAATTACCCTTGTTTTTTCCTTTGAACTCACCTACCTTCACCACAGAACAGGTAAAAAGTAATCTCCCAGTAATTTTTGAAGACTGATATATTTCCTCCTCTTGAATTGATAGCAATGAGGGGCTTACTGCACCTAATTTGCAGTAAGCAAATGCAGTCTGGTCATTACGGAATAGAAATCACATCTATGGTGTACATAAGCAGCCTGATTCTGTCATTCAGTGCTTCAGTGCTGAAGGTACGTGGATCCAACAGCAAAGGACATAGGAGGCAGGCAGCGCCATTAACACCACCTTACGCAACAATATTTCCTTTTTTTACTTTCACTCAAGGCAGGGAAGAAAAGCACTGAAATAGCTCAGGAAATGAACTAAGCAGTGTTACTTATGTTGCTTTCTAGTTCATTTTTAATATTCATACAGGTGTTTTTTTAAGGCATAATCATGTATTATTTTTCACAAGCAGTAAACATGTTTAAACAAGTAAGGCACCTACAGATTGACACTTTAACCTATCTGTTTAACCTATCTTTGGGCGTTTAAGTAAAGAACTTGATTTTTAGAACTACTGAACTCACTCTTTTGGTAGCAAGTGCACATTGCAGTGGCTTGGCAGCTCAGAAAATAAGATGATCTAATTTAAATGCTTATACGAGGATTAATGTCTAACGAAGACTGTGACAAAGATGTTGGCTTTGTTGTGTAAGAGTCTTCAGAAGGGATGAATTTTGAACGTTTACTGGAGACTTACACCTACGCTCAGTTTCAGCATCCTCAGACTTCAAAAATTAGTATTTTTTCCAAGTGTCTTGACTTGGAATATATAATAATAATCTTACGGTATTTCATCAATGAACAAATACTTATCCACCTGTAGTCTTGTTCTCCACATTTCCCAGTCTTTTGTATCAAACATAAGAATATAGGTATCAGTAGATCTTGATGAGCACAATTTAGAATCAAACCATGAAGTTGCAAATTTCCTTATTTCAGATGGAATATTCCAGATTCCCACATCTGTCTTTGAAACCAGGAAAGAAAAACATTCTCTAAGATAAAGAATGCTTTATTGCCTTAAATCTGATTTTCTTTTAAAACAGTGTATTGTTTCATGTGTGGGATTTTTTTGAAGTCTATCAAAAATCTGAATCCCACTCAGATTACTTATGATAGAGCTAGAAAGAAGCCATTTATTTGTGTTGGCAGTGGTAACTGAAGACCATATTGTCACACAGACTCGGCTTTCTCTCTGGGTCAATCATCTGAAAGCCACAGGGAATTAAAACTTCGTCCAAACAGAAAATAACAGAAATGAGTATGTAGGCAAAAGGCTTAACTCATAAGCACCATTGACACTTCCTAGCAGCAACAGAGGAACTAATTTTTAGCAAGTTAATTGAAAGCAATATGGAGCTTAACCCTTCCTAAATATTAAAGACCTAAGAAAAGATAACATATGGTCATGTCTTCCATTGGACCAGGACATGTACATTCATAATCCTTGCACTCCTGGGATACAAAGCTCAGGAAGCCTGTTTGTGTTAGTTGATTACTAAAGGGAAACTTATTGAAGAAAAAGGCAAGGCACGAGCCATGCCTATCCCCACTCAAAGAAACAGGCTAGTCTAGAGAACGTAATGTGCGTGCAGAAGTGTTACCTCAAGCACAGACACCTACTGAATGCACAATATATAGGAAATGTGAGATCAGACAATGATGTTATATATAAGACTTTTCCATAAAAAGTTCTAATTACCTGGTATTTGCAAGGGTTTCAATGTCTGTAATTCAGAAGTATTTCTGCTGAATCTGTGCCCCGTTTGATTGACAAGCTGTCTCACATAGAATGAAACAAAGCATCCATTCCAAGGGGCAACTTCTCAAGGAAAGATTTTAAGAAATGGGGACCTACATGGCTTTATCCTTGCTGCAAAAGTAGGGTGCCAGAGAAGTTGTCTCCTAGGTGAGCACCAGGAACAGGGAGGAGTTACTTGTTTCTTGCCAAACCTGGTGCACCCTGAAAATTTAGTGACAGACTCTACTGACAGCAGATGAATGTCTGCTTTGAAAAGTGACTTGCCAAGCCCTATAGACATGTTACAAAAAGTAAGTGATGAGAGGCCCCAGTATATGTATATTCAGTATGCCTAATGAACCAATGTTTAATCCAGTTTATATTGATGGGCTACATATGTTTTAAATAAGGGTTGTTTTTTTCTGTTATTGCAGGTCTCATATCATCTCCACCATCATGGAGGTCAATGTACGTCACAAACATTCAAAGTTAGCATTTTGGCTTCATAAAGCTGATCTCATTTTCCACTGAATTCAGTAAGACATAATTCCCTGCATGCCCAATGAAGCTACATCCCCTTAGCTAATTTGCCTAACAAAGACTTGCTAAGAGATGATGTATATGCATTAGCTAGTATTAGTAATTTTCAGACACTGAAGTTTTTCAAGTAAAATTTTTTTCTGATGATGATTATGTCAAAAAATTACTACTAGAAATTGGGATTTGCTGTGAATTTCCTGATTCAAAAAAAAATGTTGACCCAAAAAAAGAGATGCTTGGCAATTTTAAATTTTATGTTTTCTCTATTTAAACTGACTTCTGTAATGCAAAATAATTCATAGTAAAAAGGGTTATAAAAATGTGTGAAATAAAATGTTTTGATTAACCTATAATGAATATTTGCTGAATTTTGGTTCATTAAACTTTCCAAGCTTTTGAATTTTTTATCTGCTGGGAATTATAAAAAATATTTCCAGTCATTTTCTTACAGAACAGGAAAACCTTTTTCTACTCCTTTTTATTTCTTATGTGATACCAGCTGCACAAAGTTTCTGAGAATGTGATCCAAGATCATAGGGCACGATCCACTAAATACGAGAGAATGTCTGAAGAGATGGTGTGTGAGAGACAGTCAGAAGGATCTCGTGGAGCAGGCTAGAGTGTCTTGATCCTGTGCATGAACTCTGTCAGCTGTAAGTCCATGTCTTTACTGATTTATAGTAGCTAACATGATAAATATACTGGCTAGAAAATGACAAAACACTTGGTTTCCAAAGCATATCCTTCAAACAAGCACTGACTGGGATCGTTAGTAAGTACATAAAAAATCTTTACTGCTCTTTTATCACCTAAGATTTCCACACAAACTCCCCATCATCCTTTCAGGGTAGAAAATATACTTAGTTGGACAATTAAAAACATATTTCAGCTGATATACTGCTATCCAAGAAATACAAAACAAGCCAGCTTGGAAAAGGAGTCTACCCATCTATGTTTTACTCATATAATTACAAGATACCATGAACTGAACGCAGCAGTCTGCAACACAGCAAGCTTGGCAAACACAGCTGAGATAGCTAACTAAACGCAGCCAACATATGGCAGTAGGTTATGCAGGCGCAGTGATGCACAGTCCCATTCCAAATGCACGGTAAATTTGTGAAGGTTACACTGTAGTCATCAACACACAGTACAATAATTTGACATGCTAACATGTCACTGCTTTAACCACAAATCATGAGAATGACAAGGACAACACAAGAACTGGGACTGTGATTGACTTCTACATAGCTATTCCCCAAAGGCAACAGGTCAAAAGTTATTTCGTGGTGTAACTGTGGAAGTCTGAAAACAGGCAGAAAAATACTTTAAACATTAGGTTTTGCAGTAAGCTGCCTTGGTGCATGCTGCCGTGCTTCTGCCAGCTTCTCGATATAGCTCATCATTACCAGGCAGGATATGTCTATGTGACAGACAGCATTAGAGGCACCCAAAATGTCTCTTTTGGTCACAGACATTACCAGAACAGAATCTTACACATACTGAAACATTCTTTAAAGCTTAAAAAAAAAGCTGTAATAAACTAAAAAGTTTTAAGCAGATAGAGGATATCCTGCCCTTCATTACTATATGTGTGTTATCTAGCAGGGTCCCACAGTATATTTACTGACTTCTAGTTGAAAAGCGGGCATGAACTCTCTCCTTAGGAACTCTCAGTTAGTGCCTGCACTTCAGACTTCAACAATTTGCCATAATGTCCAACAAAGCACCTAGGCAAGGAGCGTGCTGTAGCTTCAGTGCCGCTACAGTTTGAAAAATAATAATCCAATATTTAACACCTGCATCAAGTACCTTACAAGAATGGCAGAAGACGAGAGTCTTTGCTTTTGGCCACTAAAGGGGCGGGGAAGAAGGAAAGAGAAAAATGCAGATGGAAGGACATGACAAATTGCAAGCCAAAATGTGAGACTGACTCATTAAAATAAGGGTGATGTAACTAAATCTGCTGAAGAACTATTCAGTAAAGGCCTTGCTGTGCATAAATCACATAATGAAGTGCACTTAAGTATGAAATTTTATAGTTTGCAATTACTCTGTAGAGTTTGAGACTGTACAAATCTAAACTACATATAATTTAGATAGGAAAGTGGCAGAATAGTACTCTGCAAACTGATAAAGGCTTTGACTGCATGGATATGTTGCTGAGATTGCAGTAGCACAATACTAAACAGCTGCACTGTGAGTGAGCAAGGCTGAGGAAAAAAGAGAACTTCTCTTAAGTACATACATTCTAACTGCCAAAGGAAAGAAACAGCATGTTTCTTATGTCACATTTGCACTACACTTGCTTCTAGGATAGGTTGTATATATCAGTGCTATATTGTCCTAATGTGTTATAGTTTCCGTGTAAAAATTGCCCTGATTTATTTCAAAATATTTATGGAACTGTTCTACCTCAACACTAGGGACTGAAAATAAACATGATTTCATGATGAAAAATACCACTGTTTGTCATTAGTGTAGCTGCAAAGATTGACATTTCATTTTTCTTAACTGTATCATTCAATATAGTATGGTAGCACACAGGTTAAGAGGACAGAACGCAAAACACACCACGTTGCTTCAATAATACAAAAACTTACTGGATGACAAATATCTCCTTGCGTCTAAAGAAAAATGAAGAGTATCTGGAAGCAAAATCCATTAACACTTTAGTATACACACAAAATTAGTACTATTCTTATTCAGCTAACAGTTTGGAAACAAGGCCATTTTGAAGATCCATCACGATCATTAATATGAGTCACAGTTACCACAGTGCATTGGCAATGGTTCTGTCTTCAGAGAATTTGCTCCACTGTTACTAGCAGGTACTGAAGAACGCTATCTGAATTACATGTGGCCCCCCCGCCCCCCGCACATGCCACATCCATTACGTCGATGATTCCCAGATGATTCATAGCATGTTTTGTCATCTGTTACAAGCAGCCATTCCTGCATGCACTATTTTGAACAGGTTTGTACATGCAACCAACTTACTCTGTACCACACACATAGACATATACACACTCAAACAAAACAGATCAACAGCTACAACCTTTCATCTTCCAGCTATTTCTAGTCAGAGACAGTAAGATGCCAGACTGCTAGGGCAAGACTATTTTAGGCTTCTCATCTTTAAGGAGACTGCCTACCACACTGTTCCATCTGCGACACAGCAGGGAAAATACAGGCAGGTAAAGCATGGTGACCAAACATTTCTAACTCGGTGGGATGTCATATATTATTGAGAATCATCATTATATTTATTCAGTGAATAATATCCATATTTCTGGCAGTCAGAGCAGTTTTCCTTCTGATAAATATCTGTGACAAGATTCTTTGTCGGATAGAAAATATGAATAGCCCGGAACGGCTGCATACATCTTAAAGGAGTAGAGGCCAGGACAGCCACCGTGCTGACCTCCACAGAAACCCAGATGTTATGCAAATCCCTTTGTGAAGGCTTTCTAGATGTCAATTAAAAAATGACAGATTTGTTCTTGAATCAGTTGACTGGGACTTCTGGGAGTCTGACTCTTTCAAAATGCTTGTATAGGTCTGCAGTCTACACAAAACACTGGGCCATCAAAAAGCCTCAGAAATTCTGCATGTTCAAAAATATGTAGCCCTTTTTTTGCTAACACAATTAAACAGTGATTTGCACTTAGATCTTTGTCTTGTTGTAAAAAGAGCTGAAGATTAAGTGATTTTCTAAAAGCTAGTGAGAAGTGTCTTGAGGATGGAGGTCATTCTTTGAAAGAGGATCCCAGTGACCTGTGTAAATAAGAACACCACAAACACTTCCAAACAAGCAAAGGTCAGAAAGGGGTCATGGTGACAGCCCCTTTGGACTACTGTTTTGCCTCGGGAGTACACTTACCGTGTAAATCTCTCATCCTTCAGCTCCAGGTCTGCCACTGTGATCAACTGATCCAGTTTGAACTTTGTGTCAATAATTTCAGCATCTCGTGGGGAGTATGTGCCTCCCTCTTTTTGCTTTTGCCGAATTCTAAACAGAAAATAATAGTGAAAAATAAACATGCAAAAGATTTAAAGACATATATGTCAATACTTCCATTAGACAGGCTGAAACTGAAAAATGGTTGCCGGGAATCCTTCCTTGGTCTTTATTCTGCTCTCCCTTCCAGCAGTGGAATTTAGCCAAATCCAGCAGTTACTTTGCCTAAAATTCACACAGAAGGAATCTAACATATATTCTTTTAGTTTTCCTACATAAATTGTTTGGCAATGTCTGAATGACGCAGCTGAGGAAGAACAGAACTTCTGATGAACAGGAAAACTAACGTCATGTATGCAGTGCCCAGTCTACTTCTTTACACGGACATTCTGTTTCTAATTTGAATTAGAAGTTGATTTCTCTTTCACATGTAAGACTTTGATGTATTTAACTGATAAATTTATTAGTAAGACAGAAAACAGAATTCAGAGTATTTACTTCATATCAAGCTGTCAATAGGGTTAGCCATCATGCTGACTTCAGCCAGCTGACACTCTGATCTGTATCCTCAAGTCAACAGAGAAGTGATTCTGAAAGGGCAAGACAGGCTGCTGCTCTGATTTACCCTCTGAAGAAGCTGTTTGTTCTCCTTCATCTACGGAGTTTACCCTCACTAGACCAAAACCTTTGCGAGTCCCTCCCTAAGTTTCTACATAAAAGACAAAAAAAAAAAAAAAAAAAAGAAAATGCAACACATTTTTAAATGACAGATTGGTTCCATTTATAGGACTGTTTCAGCTCCTCTTTGAAACATTTTTGAGTGCTTGCACCCACGGTACGGCAAGGATACATAAATCTCACCTTGCAAAAGCATATACTGCAGCCACCAAAAGAACAACTGAAAGTATACACAAAGTAACAGCAAGGATAACTTCTACAGATCTTCCTGACAATCCTTCACCTGCAATAGAAAGTAGAAAGCTAGTATTTCATGTATTCATTACAAGTTTTACATTTCTTACAGGATGAAATCAGGGAGCGATGCGCAACAGACACTTTTCTCTCTAAACAACTGCATCCGTTTTGTGTCAGACGAAAGCTGCTCAGAAAAGAAAAATGTAACAAAACCAGAAACAATTTACGTAGAGGTTCCTAAGCATTGCTAATCTATGTAATACATAATGCTAATAGTGTATGTCTATAGATATATGTGCTGTCATACCCGGTGCTTTTCAGTTTTACCTGCTAAACAGGTTAAGGTAGGTCCACACTGCAGTAGCATTAGTTTGAACATTAGCCTGAGCTGAGCTCCTGTTTCAGTCTCTGTGCACCCAGGAACACACTGCTCTAACAGCTACAAGTAATCAGACTCCAGAAGTGGAAAAGGAAGAGCCACGACTCCAAAGTTATGAGGCTTGTAGCCATCACTCACAGGCACAAAATCAAAGATGCTTTTTTGGAGATACTGTCCACAGAGTGCTGAAAGAATCCACCTAGTGACTGGATCTGAACCTTGCGGATTCATCTGCCTCATTGACCATTGACTCATGATCTTTATTTTGTGGGATTGGTGATGTTGTTAGGAATAACCACCAGCAGGTCAGAAGTAATCATAAAGGCCTCTATGATAAAAAGGTAAAGGTGTTGGTTTTCTAGTCAGTCCTTCCAGTTGAGAATGAAGGCTCATGCAGAGACTGATGAACCATTTAGATCAGTAGTTTCTAGACCTGTTTTTGAACCTCTTTGGTGCTAAATTTCTGAGACTTGTTTAATTTCCCACCCTTCCTGGTAATCCTGTCCCCATCTCAAAAATCTCAGCCCTTTTCCCTGGGGCTCACAGTGAAAATAAGAAAAGCAATGGATTACCACTGCCAGTATTGTTCATCTATGCTGACATTCCCCTCCACTTGCTGATCCACTGCAGAAAACCTAGCTCCTGTCCAGCCTCCAGGAAGGACAGAAAAATGTACTGCTGCTTGCCATATGAAACTGAGATTTCCCATTCAAAAAACAACATCCTCCCAAGGACACACTGAGAAATACTGAAGACCTGGCTTTGTTTCCCTCGAAAGGTCGTGATTTTTGGATTAGAGAGTATATTGCAGATGGCATATACATTGGAGAACACAATTAAAATTTAAAATTATCCTATTTAGCTGAAAAAAAAAGGTCTCAGAACAGTAGGATACGATTTTGTAAGATCAAGTGCATGGTTCTACATATAGGCAGGAATAATCAGCTACAATAACACAGCATATTAAACAGTAGGTTAGGTAGCAATTTATCTGAAGAAAGTGTGAGATTATTGTAGACTGCAGACAACATGAATAAGCAATATGAAACAATGGACATAATCTTGTCATACACAGAATTAAGTATAGTTTCCAAAACACCTGAAATAGTTCTTCCACTGCAGTAGTAAAGTCTCAGGTGCAACACTGGATGCCACAAGGTAAGAACAATTTAGGCCAGGGGAAAACAATAGGGAACACAAGCAAGTATGTAGAAAA